>NW_025110834.1:1200000-1669063 GCF_015476425.1 Leptopilina heterotoma
AATACGGTTTTGTCGCGAAAACGCATTCACAGAACGTCTCCACCAATACTTTTTCTCTATTCTGAATTACTTTTTTTTACTGGAACATACAGTACTTATACATACAAACAGTAATAATTAAAATAGTAATTTTACCGAATGACATTAAACCGAATGCTATTAATCCCGAAAAAATTCTATTAAATGTAATTAAAATTAAATGTACCAATTACCGAAATTATGAATTTATAAATTTATGTTATGTTTTTAGAAATGAACGCACTGCAGAAAGAAGTATCTTAATTTAAGATGTTTTGGTAGTCATTTCTAAGATGTTTTGGTAGACACTTTTTAGTTACTTGAAACATCTTAATTTAAGATGTTAAAAGTATCTTCGTACACATTTTCTATGGTATTTTTGGGGCAAAAAGTTTTGAGGTTAACTATGGGCTCTTATGGAACACACTATATGTATCTTAGTTTTTAGTAACTTACACTTATGGCGCATCTTACGATTCTCAAGTAACTTATCGCTAAACATCTTATTGCAACAGAAACATCTTAATTTAAGATACTTTAAAGAACTTACAAAAGTATCTTACTTTCCCAGTAAAAAAAGAAGTATTGAGTGGAGCGTTTAGGAATTTAGTGAAGCTCTGAGCCAATACGGATTCAAGTAAAAACCGTATTGGGACGTCTGACTCAATCTTTTTTTCATCCGCCGAATACGGTCTTATTTTAGCATTAAAATTAAAATCACAAGACCAGAGTACACATTATAAATTGAAAGCACAATTGTCCTGGAATGTAAAAATGCCGATTTCGATAAGAAGCAGTGAATATTTGTTAAAAATTGGTAAAAGCAAAGTTTGATAAGCGCGACTGAATTTACCATGTGAATAAATGAAGTGGTAATTTTAAATGGACGAAATGGACTGAAAGAAATCTACTGTTACCGACAGAAAGTTCCTAGAGAATTGTGGTAAATTCAACAAAACAATGAAATTTCATTGTTTAACAATTCTCTAGGAACTTTCTGTCGGTAACAGTAGATTTCTTTTCGTCCATTTAAACTTACCAATTCATTTATTCACATGGTAAATTCAGTCGCGCTTGTCAAACACTCAATACTTCTTTTTTTACTGGGTTTCTAAGATGGAAGAAATATCTTCATCACTATGCTAAAACGTATAAAGCATCTTAAATATCAGTAAGATGCTTTAGAAAACATCTTATTTTAAGATGTAAGATACCATTTTTCCATCTTACATCTTATTTTAAGATATCAAAAAAGACACCTATTTTTGCAGTGCATATAATTCTTAATTACACAGGGACACAAAAAAATAAAAAAGTCAAAACCCAGAGGTTACACCCCCCTATCCCCATGTTTTTGGGGTCGCTAAACCGAATATGACCATGAAAAATTTTTTTCATCGGCCATTTTCCCGCTACCACCCCCTTACACCTGCTCCCGGGGGTTGGAATTTCAGTTTAAAAAAAAATGGAGTAGGGTGTCTATTCCTATCTTTTTTGGGTCGCTAAAACCAAAAAAGACTACCAAAAACAAATTCTTCCCTTCCTTAACCCCCTATAACCCCCTTAACAACCCCGGGGGAGGGGTCGAATTTCGAATAACACAATTTAAAACAAATGTAAAAACCAATCTAAAAGAGCGAATGCGTGTTTTAAAGGTTGCTGGTATCATCAGTTGAGGTCGATGATGGAGTCACTGGTCGTTTTATGCGACTTGTCGGTCCCAATACTCTTTTGCAATATTATATAGAACCATCTATAAACACTAAGAACCAAATGAAGTGATAAAAAACAAAAGAAATTATGAGAAACTTACGTTTTGACAACACTCTTTAACAATTAGGAAGAAAAAATTGTGTTCCTTATAGCCCCGCCGTTTGTGAATTTGGTTTTTGTCTCATAACATCAACAATTTTTCAAAAGCAAGTAACACAATTTATTGATACACGGCGCCGATAGCATCAATTCCAACCGAAAAAAGAGTTTTGTTTCTAATAGCCCCAGTTTACGGTAACAATATTTATTTCGTTAAAAAAGCATTCGGTAAAAATATTTTCGGTATAATATCATTCGGTAACAAATTTTTCGGGAAAGTTGATTCGGGGAAACTTCCTTCGGTTTATATTTAAAGTGTACTGCAAAAGTAAACAGTAAAAGTATTGCCTGTTAATATGTATATTTTATTTCAAATTAGATATTGGGCAATAGGAACATCATTTTGTACTTCAACACTCCAAGTCTCAAAGATTTCTTCAGTCACTTAGACTTGCAGGCTTCGAAGTGACACACTTTTCCACTTTTTTGACACTTTTTTTGGTCAAGCCTACTTTTTGCTACTTATTTTGTCAAAAAGCTACTAAATGCTACTTTTTTCCAAAAAAGGTAAAAAAAATTTACAGAATTCAAGAATTTTAGTTTTTTTGGTGAATTTCGTAGATTTCAAAACACCCGTCAAGTGAATTAAATTTATTATTGGACGCGTGATTATAATATACATTATAATAATCGTAAGTTTCCTTTCCGTTAGCAAATTATCTGCATTCATTTGTTTGTTTTGAAAATTAAATTTTGTGGGTTAAGTATTGGCATTTTTTATATTTTTTAAAAAATCTGAAGAAAGTTTTTTGACTAATTTAAAGATTTCTGAAGGTAAATAAGAAAAGTTTGAAGATTTGTCGTTTTAATCATCTATAGCAGCACTGTTATTGTGTTTAATTCAATTTTTAACTTTACAACCATCATTTGCTCTAAAGGTAAATACTTTTCTATAATTTAATGTTAACATTATTTCAATATTATTGAAAAAAATTATTTGATAGGTATAATTTACATTCAATTGAATTATATTTTTTTAAATTTCTTAATTACAGAATATTTAGTTTTTTAACTTTTTAATAATTTTTTAACTTGCAAAATTCTAAATAATGTAATTGTTAAAAATATACCTAATAGGGTAAATGCACTAGTAGTCGGACACTTAAGGATACAATCTTAAATTATGCTTTTTTTCTTGAAATAGCAAATATCTACTGTGTTTATAAGCACATTATTAATTAAAGGAGTTCTTCAGGATTAAAAATCATATAAATTTGTTACAAATAGTTGAGTATTTAATAAAATATAAACATTTTAATAAAAAATTACGAATGCTTTAGTAGTCGGACACTTTCTCCCCTTGTTTCTATAGTCGGACATCTGTCAGATATTTTGAATTTATAAAGTAAAAAAGATAATTTTTTAATTGCTATCTGCTGGAAAATCGAATTAAAGCATATTAGAAGTTATTAATATAATATTTAAACCCTATAAGTTTTAATATTTATGATTAATTGTCAACAAAACTTTGTGCCACTCATCGCGCTACTCGAAAATGGTTGTATCTATAGTCGGACACCATGATTTTTAAAGCATTAAATAAAATATTTCTTGTTTAATTATTTTCGAAAATAACACTATTTTAATAAAATATAAACTTCACACATTCGTCTAGTATACTTTTTAAAGCAATTATCACAATGCATTATTATTTATTTGTCAAAAAACACGAAAGTGTCCGACTACTAGTACTGTCCGACTATACCCGCACTTACCCTATTTATTTTTCATAATTTTTGACAGATATAGGGTAAATGCACTAGTAGTCGGACACTTAAGGATACAATCTTAAATTATGCTTTTTTTCTTGAAATAGCAAATATCTACTGTGTTTATAAGCACATTATTAATTAAAGGAGTTCTTCAGGATTAAAAATCATATAAATTTGTTACAAATAGTTGAGTATTTAATAAAATATAAACATTTTAATAAAAAATTACGAATGCTTTAGTAGTCGGACACTTTCTCCCCTTGTTTCTATAGTCGGACATCTGTCAGATATTTTGAATTTATAAAGTAAAAAAGATAATTTTTTAATTGCTATCTGCTGGAAAATCGAATTAAAGCATATTAGAAGTTATTAATATAATATTTAAACCCTATAAGTTTTAATATTTATGATTAATTGTCAACAAAACTTTGTGCCACTCATCGCGCTACTCGAAAATGGTTGTATCTATAGTCGGACACCATGATTTTTAAAGCATTAAATAAAATATTTCTTGTTTAATTATTTTCGAAAATAACACTATTTTAATAAAATATAAACTTCACACATTCGTCTAGTATACTTTTTAAAGCAATTATCACAATGCATTATTATTTATTTGTCAAAAAACACGAAAGTGTCCGACTACTAGTACTGTCCGACTATACCCGCACTTACCCTAATTATTATTTGAAATAATTACTATATTATTAAAGACTACAACATAAATTTAAATTATTAAAATATATTTTACAAAATAGTAATTTAATACAATTTTTATTTCTTATAATTTTTATTACATAAAAATATTGTCTAATATGTTTATTTTATAAACTTTTAACGTGTCTTACTTTTTATGTTTTTAATTAATAGGTGATTCATAGAAAATTCAACAAATCAATGAAAATCTATATTGTCAATTTTTTCAGTTAAAAATAATTGGGTTGGTAGACAGTTTTCCCAATAGGTTTTTTTTCCAATGGACGTTTTTCCCAATGAACATAATTCCAAAAAAAGTATATGGTGATAAAGAAAGTATCATACAGGTAAAAGTAGTTCATATAAATGATTTATTATTATTACAATAAAAAAATTATAAATAGTATGGAATTTAAAAATTTTTTTGGAATTTTGCCTGTTTTTAAAGATTTTTGAGAAAATTTTGTTCTAGCCATTGTTTAGGAACAGTAAAAAATTTTTTGACTAACAATTGTTAGTAAACAGAAAATAAAGTTCGCTTAAAAAATAATTTTTCATTTCCTGCTGTTTATCGGCTGTGGCTACATTTATTAATTGTGAATTAAATTCATTTCGATGACCCAGATATTAATTATTATTGTTCTTGTCATAGTTTAGGAACAATAAATAATTTTTTTTAATTTAAAAAATTTCAGGAATTTTGCCTATTAAAGATTTTTAAGAATATTTTAACTTAAAATTAAGGAAGAAAAATTTTTGGTCTTTTATTCTTATTAGGTTTTTGGTATTTAGAATTTTTGAAAAAATTTTAGAGCTGAAGATGTGTTATTGGGCCAGAAATTTTTTTAATTTTTGACTGGAATTTCATAAGTATTTAACAGGAAAATCCTGGAAAAAGCCTAGAATTTTATATTTATCATTTTGTGGCAACCTTGTTACTACATAACAATGAAGTTAGTTTATTACATCTTATATATTTACTACGAAGAAAATATTTTGGGAAAAATGTCCATTAGGAAAAAATAAAATTTTGGAAAATATGACCATTGGGAAAAACGATTATTGAGAAAAACGCCCATTGGGAAAAATAACTATTGGGAAATGCAGATTGGGAAAACTGTCCCCCTACCAAATATTTACATCAAATATCTATTCTCAATATTTAAATAATGTTAAAATTAAATTATGGACACATACCTGCCGAGTAATAAATAATTATAAAGTTAAAAACTTAATTAAACAATCAATGTATAGAATTAAAATTTGGGGGCTATCATACGCCTAAAATTTACCTGAAATTTTGTTCTTTGTTTCTAAAATGAATTATGAATATTTTTCTTTAATGTGATGCTTCATTATTTATATTACATCTTGTAATTAAATAATTAATGCAAATTATACTTAGTATTTTTACGACAGATAATTTGTTTTCCAAAAAAATTAGAATTAAAAGTTGTTTAACTTTATCATATTTAAATTAATTTAATTTTTTGCAGTATGTTAATTTCGAAAGATACGGAATTCTTTGTTTAAAAAGCTAAATGAATAATTATTTTTTGAATTTTTAGAATAATTTAAAATTTTCGTAATCAAAATTATTTTTAAAATAAAAGTATAAAATATGGAACATAATATTTCTGTTTAATGAATTCTATGACAAATGATATTTATGTTAAATGGTTTTTGTGTACAATGAAATTTATGTCAAATAATGTGCATATTATGTGAATTTTAAGTTAAGTAGTTTTATATCAAATACCTATTTGGTCAAAAAAGATTTCGGGAATAAGCATGCGTCTCATTTATACACTCTTTTAGTAAAGAAAATTAAAAGTTTTATTTTTCTTTATAAACCTTTACACATTTTTCTTCAAAGGATCTTCGTATAGTTGGTTTCGTTTTTAGAATATATAATACAGAATCACTCCTTTGCTTATATCTGGACCTGTAAATACATCTTTGTGAAGAGTTTTAAGCGAATCCGTTAAATTTTTTAAAAATATGTCGCCATATTACATCCGCCATTTTGAATTTCGAAAATCTGACATCGGATTCGTAATTAGCGACCTCAAAAACCCCCGAGTAAAAAGTTTCAAGCGATTCCGATCAATTTTTTATTTTGACAGCCGCCATATTGGATCCGCCATTTTGAATTTCGAAAATCCGACATCGGTTTTCTAATCAACGATCCCAAAATATTAAGAATCAGATGCTTAAGTTAAAGTACTTTCCAATTATTCTTTTCTTCCTTTTTTCAGTATTTAGGTCGTGTAACCTAAACTTTAAATTGTTGTATCTTAGTAAAAAAAAGTCGGATGGGATCGGGTGTAGAATATTTTGAAAGGTGAATAATAGTACTTTCTTTTAAAATTTGTTCCAATGATTAAAAAAAATTTTTGTGGATTTTATTAAGAGTCGAATGTTGCAAAAATGACCTTTTCCACTCTTTTAGATTAGAATATCTCAAAATCCTTACGTGATAGAGGAATTTCGCTGTCAGTTTTGGATTCAGGGTGACAAATTACATCGGAAATGACATATCCTGTTTCTGGGTCTGATAAAATTCTAAATTTTGTAGGCCTGTGTAATTTATTATTAAAGATAAAACTGCGTGATGAAAAACCTGGCAACTTAGCAATGCAAAATTTTTGAAAAATCTTTCTTTAGTGGGGCCTGCCTATACTATAAAGCTGCCAGTAGATAATGGTTATACAATGGTAATTTAATTATTTCTCTTAAAACACAGAAAAAATATATTTTTATTTTTATTGTTAATGTTAGAATTTTTCGCTGATTAAGAATTATAATTATGAAAGAAGATTTCGACTATATCAGCAAATAGTGACATCTATTAGATGTCGATTAAACTCTTTGGTTTAAAGTTAGGTGTTTTCTTAAGATAATTTATTATTTGCAATTCTTAAAAAGTTGTAGTGGAAAAATTGAAAAATACCGAATTTTGACTAAAATTTATTACGAAAAAAATGGTTTTTGCGGAAGTCATATATAGGTCAATTTTTGACATATTTCTTTAAAAAATTTTTAGGTTCCCGTAGGAGTTCGAAGTACCAAATTTAGGTACTTTATTTTTACTCGTAAATGAAGGGTTTAAGCAAACTACAATAACATATTTAATTAGAGTTGCCACCTCTTCGGGCCTCGCCCGGAGACTCCGGGCTGCGAAGTAGATCTCCGGGTCTCCGGGCCGCAAGTAAATTCTTCCGGTCTTCGGTTATTTAAAAAAAAAACTTTTAATTTTAAGTATTGAAACAATAACACATCATGACTGAATTAGTAACTATTCTCCATATTCTTTATTGTATGGTAGAAGCTTTAGGGAGCATTTACACCTTATAGTCAAGAAAAATTCTCCGGTCCGAGAGCCGCGATGAGGTGGCAACCCTAATTTAATAGTCATATGATATATTAATAAAAAAAGTTATATTGATTCCAATTAGTGCTGTCACATGATTCAAACGACAAATCTTCAAACTTTTCTTATTTATATTCAGAAATCTTTACACTATATGGTCAAAAAAATTTCTACAGATTTTGGTTATAATTTTTTCTAAAATATAATAAATGAAATTATAATTCACAAACAATTTTGCTTCCTAACTTTTTAAATTAATTTTCTTTTTAATTGTTTTAAATTTGAAAATTAATGTACAAAAAAAATACTAAATTCTTGCAAAGTTTTTATCAAAAAATTTTGACGTAAAAGTATATTTAAACTATAAAAACTGAAACTTTGCAAACAGTATGAAAGAGAATTTCCCAAAATTTGACAACGACCCTATTATGAAAACAAACTTTCATATAATACTCATAAACTTTCAACAAACAACTTTTTTAAATTTTTCTTTAGTTAATAGATAATTTTTGAAAAGAAACTGTGCAAATATTTACAACAACAATTATTGTTAATAATGGTAATTTCAAAGAACGAAAAAAACCAATGAAAGTATGTGTTATGTCACTATCATTTTGGGTTTAGTCCAAGAGGTCAAAAAAAAATAAACATAAATAAACATCACTTTTTCAAATATGAAATTGTCAAAAAAATTTAAAGAATCATTTCTATTTATGTTTAGAAAATTAAAGAAAGTAATAAAATTTTGAAGAGTGAAATCTAAATAAATATTGCACATTTGAGGTTAAGTTAATGAATTCTCACCTCTTTCTTTTCTACCATTTGGAAATCCCATCAAAGGATCAAAAGTTGGTGGTGCCAATGCTTTAGGCATTGTATCTTGATGGGTGAAATATGTTCTCGTCCAATTTGAACCCATTTTATGTATCTTTGAAGAAGAGACAATTAAAAAATAATAACAATTCTTGGAATCTTTTTTTGTGTCCCGTACTAAACTATAAAGGTGCGTTCAGACCTTGCCTTAGATGTTCGAATCTTGAACAATCAAATGATCGATTCTCGTTTCTTTCCTTCTCTTTTTAAAATAAAAAATTAGCAATTTAAAAAAATAGAATAAAAAAATTTTTCAAGAAAAGTAAAATATTTTTATTAAAAATACTGGAAAAAATTAAAATAGAATTCATAAGAAAATTCGGAATTTTTGTGTTTGCCTCATAAACTATGAAATCACCACGAATTTTGATACAAAACCTTCAATTTTTTCTATTTCTTATACAATAATTTCTTATTTTTAAATAACTTAATTCTTCTATTTATTTTATTTACACTCAAGGCCTAGTTACAAAACGTTCAACCAATAAGAATTTTCTATTAGAATTATTTCCATTGAATCGGAAGGTGTTATTGGCTAAACTTTTTCCCTTTTTAACGAAATTATTTACTTTCTCGTTCACTCCAATTGTCTATCTCTCTTTCACTCTAAATTCTGCCTGCGCTTGGCAGCTGAGACCATTGTGTACGCTGCTTTATACTCGAGCCCTGACGAATACACAGAATGTGATCACTGATCAGCGCCAGCGCAGATTCTTGCAGATTGTAGCTGATTTATGTCGATTACAGACGTAGTTTTTTGGCGTCGGAAATAACAAATAATGATTTGATGTTTAATGTAATAAGTTTTGTGAAATCGAACTTGTAGAATTTTTGTTTGTGCCAATATGAATTATAGTGATTGAGTGAAAGTGTTTAGTGTGACAGAGTTTTCACTCAAGAATGTAACAATCGAGTGGTGAAATTCGCTGTTCGCGATTTTCTCGGAGTCGGCTGATTGCGCTATTTACATCAGTCAAAATTGAAAGTTTTTAAATAGCCGAGACTTGGTAAGTGAAATTTTCTTTAAACTCTTCTTCAAATAAAAGCGATGTTTTGATTTAGACACTTTTTTTCCAACTAGTGTACGACTTGACCTGTCACTTAGAAAAACATCCATTTTGTTTACGCTCTCTATGCAGGAGTTTGATGTCTTTTGTGTATATAATATAAACAACGCTAGTCTAGTATTTCATAAAGCAGCATTTATTACCAATTATTTCTTTTTTTGTGCAAAAAACAAACATATCGCAAAGTTAAGGTTTTATTTACACTTTTTTCTTGTGAAATATCCTCCCTGTGTGTCGGAAGACAAGGCATGTAGTATTTGATGTATATACTTGATTGTGTTTGTGAGGTGAGAGCATTTCTCAAATGCACACTTATGCATGTACAGCTTCTTTTCCATGTCTCAGTTATTAAGAAATAATTTTTTACGTACGTTAATAAAATTACTTTTTAAATCGAACCTTTTTATAGTTTAATTATTATTTTTAAAAATTAGATTTACCTAGTATTATAATTAGGTATCAAAATTCTAAAGTTCGTCCCTGTTGAAAATCGATGTAATGGTGTCAGATGCGAATGTTTTTTGAAAACATTTTTTCTTCTTCTTTTGAGAAAACTAAATTTTAATTTTAAACATATATGTTTAATTGTTCATAAAATTATAAATACTTTTGTTTTCCATTAAAAGTACATTTTAATAATAATAGATTTTAATATTAAATTATGAAACATTCTAGAATTAGAAAATATGTTTGTTTGATTATAAAATAAAGACAAAGTAAAAAAAAACAACATTTAAATGTTATTGACATAAAATTAAATTAGTAAATTAATTAAATAAATTTTGAAGTTAAATCTGTTAAGCAATTATCAGTGATTATATTTTTGTAATATTCATTATTACAATAAAAAAGAATAAATTAGAAAGAATATATTAAATATAATTTTTTAAACAATCATTTGTTTAATTCTAATTAATTGGTTGGTGCTGCTCCCTCTTGAAAATTCAATACTTTGAAGGGGGGGATTCATGTTCGATATTATATTCAAAAACAAAAAGTGTTCATCTTTCCCAGAATCTCTTGCCTGCAATTGTTGTTGTAGAAGAACACCAATAGCACGTGCGTCTGCTGCACCTCCATAATAGAAATCCGATTTGTCACGTATTCTGAATTTCATGTTTCTTAACTTCAAATTCCCTTTTAGTAAATATTTTATATACTTTTTCACACTTAGCTGAAGACAAATTTCTAATAAATAATTTCTGAAATTTTTTATTTATTTATAAAAATTTTTTAAAAATTTTATAATAATAAAAAACTTTGTAAAATCAGTGATTAGTTTTTTTTAAGGTTTTCAGTTATTAAATAATCTGACAATGAGTTAGCTTTTTTTTATTTTAAAATTGAATAATTTAAAACCCAGAACCGTATTGTTTTATTTTTTATCAACAAATTTTTAATTTGTCACATGAAATATTCATTTCTTTCACAAAATGTTTCTCTATAAAAATTAGTTTTTATATTTATAGTAATTGATTTCCCCGACTTCGATCTTTTGAAATTTTTTAAAGGGGTTCTAACATTAAAATGTTTAAAATACCTGTTTAATTGTGAAAAATTCTGAACTAAACTAAATTTTTTAAATTTAAAGAGATTTGCTCCTAAGATTTGCTTCACACCTTTTTTCGGAGCGTATCTCAAATAATCTCACAAATTTTAACATAAATTTTTGTTATTAATAAAATTAAAAATTAATAACTTATTTTATTAACAATTTACTTGAAGGATTTTATATTTTTTGTCGTAATTAGCTAAAAACATACGCCAAAACAATTTTATTTTTGGGTCTGGAATTTTTTAAAAAATGGTCTGGAAAACCTAGAAAAGTCATGGAATTTTAAAATCGATGTTTTGTGGCAACCCTGAATATTAAAAAAATTTGTTTTCAATTATTTTCATAAATAATAAAACTCATGGCAGAATTTCAATTATTTTTAATACAATTTGAATCTAATTTCTCGAAAAATGTAATTATTCTTAAACATTTTATTAAAATTCATCAAAGAAATTTAATTATTTTACACGGAGAAACTTTTTCTTATAATATTAAATATATTTGGTTATGTTTATTCTAAAAGTACGTTAGAATGTGAGGATTTTTCGTGCGTTGTGCTAATAATTTCAACATTAATACGAAAATATGATAAGTTCGTTATATATTAAGCAACCTTCGGTGTACAAAAATTACTATCTGCATTAGAAATAGTCTTATTTTTCTTTAGAAAAGAATAAAATGCTAGTTTTTGTTTGTGAAATAATACGGTAATTCTAACCTTTTTTCCACATATAGATAGAATATATAACAGACATTCTAACGTAACATACCAATTTTGGAAGGACTGCGGGCGGACTTAACCGATTTCGCCCGAGCATCACCGAGTCCATCACCTGACGTCGCGAACTAACCCTAATGTTTTCGAAGTTGAAATTCACACGTGTATGAAAGAAAAAAACCTTTTATTAATAAACGTGAATGTCTCCTCATGCCAAATTAAATTCAAGAACTGTTCCTCAATATAACATAATTTTTTTCACGACTTTTACTTATTTACATAATTTGATTAGTAAGTTATTTTAAAAAATGCTCTCTCTCGAAGGCACATATTTTTCCACTCGTTTAATATATAAGGACGATTCAGCTGTGTACTTCTAACGAATCGTGCGATCTTTCGGTTTCCGTGACCAATCGTCGTGTCTTTACTTGCGTGTGCGTGTGTGCGTTAATAATATAGGTTAGGTTCTTACGTCGTGTTAAATATATTTACCTACAGTTACAGTGACATACACTAATGCCATCTACCATCAGATCCAAGTATCACTATCGTCTCTATGAGTATCTATAGACAATTAATTTGTTGTGTTTCTTTTTAATTCATGGCTTTCCCAACTTTGCAAAAATTATTATTTTCTTTCTAAAACAACATACTAATTTTCGTTAGTTTCCTTATGAAGAACTGTAAAATATATACTGAATGAGTGTTTTTGATAGTCTCAATAGCAATTTCTATAACCTATGTCGTTTTTCCCTTGAATCTAACCTAACATACTAAAATGTCTCACCAGTTTTAAGAATTAGTGGTATTAAAAGTTTCTCCGTGTAAAAATCTTTGCTATAATTTATTTATTAGAATTTAGGTATTATTGTCAATACATTTTTAATGAAATTTCTTGAAAGAATTAAATTATTTTCAAAAATTATAATGAAATTCTTTTTAACAATTCAATTTTTTTCAAAATAATTTTAATAAAATTCTTCGTAGAAATTTAATTAATTTTAATAATTTATCAAAATTCAATTATTTTCAATATCTACTATTTCAATAAAATTTCACAAAAGAATTCAATTATTTAAGAAGAAATATTAAAATTCGTCTCAATAAGAATTCAATTATTTTTTCAAAAGTAATAAAATTCTTCTCAGAAATTCAATTATGGTGAAAAGTTAAAAAAAAATTCTATTCAAAATTTCAATTATCTTTATATAAATAATAAAATTTTTCTCCAGAATTAAATTATTTTCAAAAACATTTCTCAATTTAATAAAATTTGTTACAGACATTCAATTATTTTTAATACAATTTTAATCTAATTTCTCGTAGAATTTTCTAAAAAAATTGATTTAAAAGTGAATTTCAGTTAAAATTTTACATAATAATTGAATATTAAAAGCATTATAGCTTAAATTTTTCGAAGTAATTGAAATTTGAAAAAGTTTCAAATAGAAATCTTTAAAAATCTGAATTTTTCATATTTTTAAACTAAGAATTCTGTAGAATTTTTTTTTTTCAAAAAGTTTAATTTAAATTATTCGAAGTTTTTATTTTCAAATATATATATTAATTGAAGAATTGAATTCCTTAGAGGATTTTTTTATTCATGAAAATAAATGAATTCTCGCGATGAATTTTATTGAAATTTTAAAAAATTCTAATTAAATTCTTTTGAAGAAATTCTTTGAATTTTTTTAAAATAATGGAGTTTAATGAAATATATTTAAATGTTGTTTCTTTAATAATTTTAATTTTAAATTTTGAAAGCAATTGAATTTTATATGAAGAAAAATTTTCTTAAAATTGTATTGAAAATAATTGAATTCCTGAGAAGAATTTTAAATTCTTGTTGAAATTGAATTATTTTATGGAAATTTTTGAAAATAATTTAATTTTTTCGCGAAATTCTATTCAGATTGAATTAAAAATAATTTAATTCTTGCAAAGAATTTTAGTATTTATAACAATAGTTGAATTGTTTCGAAGAATTTATTAAAATTTTAGGAAATAATTGAATTTTATAGAAATATTTCAAAATATTTGAATTCTACTGAGGAATTCAATTAAAAATGTTTTGAAAATAATTGAATTCCTGCAAGCAATGAAAAATCGAGTCAAAGTATAGTTTACTAATTAACTCGCTCGCGACGGTAGAGTGGGGTAACTCGGAGATAGATGTGCGGCAGCCGCACGCGACAGAATTCGCTTCAAGTTGTCAAATTTTTTCAAATTGCTATAACTTTGGTACAAATTTATGAATTTCAATCATTATTTTTTAAAATTGGGCTAACTTTTTCTCAGGATTTACAATCTTATTACTTTTTTAAAAAAATTATTAATAATATGAGAAAATTAATATTACTTTTTTTTAATTTTTATTTTTGTAATTTAAAAAAAAATTTTAATTCAGAATTCTGAGAGTTCGAAAAAGAGTTCTGGCATCGTCATAAAGAGTTCTATAAGAATTTCTAATGACATTTTGTTCTAAATCCAAAATCAAAAAAATTACTGGACTTTAAAATTTTCAAAATTTTAAAATTCAGAGTTCTAAGAGTTCTGAAAAGAGTTCTAGCATCATTGCGAAGAGTTCTAGAA
Organism: Leptopilina heterotoma; assembly: GCF_015476425.1. Taxonomy (NCBI): domain Eukaryota; kingdom Metazoa; phylum Arthropoda; class Insecta; order Hymenoptera; family Figitidae; genus Leptopilina; species Leptopilina heterotoma. Next base: position 1,214,477 of record NW_025110834.1, read on the forward strand.
GTAATTCTTATGACATTTTTCTGTAAGCCAAAAATCCTAAAATTTACAAAACTTAAAAAATTTCAAAAAATTTCAAAAATTAAAAATTTAGAGTTATGAGAGTTCTGATTAGAGTTCTGGCATCCTCATAAAGAGTTCCATAAGTATTTCTAATGACATTTTGTTCTAAATCCAAAATCAAAAAAGTTACGGGACTTTGAAATTTTCTAAAATTTTAAAATTCAAAGTTCTGAGAGTTTTGAAAAGAGTTCTACACGGAAAAGTTTTTGGGCGAGCAGACGTCTCTCACTCGCCTCCCACAGAAAAGGTTTTCTGCTTTCTCTCTAAAGAGAGCTCTGATGCCCCACAAGAGAGCTCTGACGCCCCACAGTAGGAAAGCAGCAGTCTCTGTGGGTGAAATGAGCTACCAAAATGGGGCTGTCACTTTACCATAGGTACTGGTCACTCAGCGCCACCACAACAGGTACAGCGACTCGCCCAAGAACTTTTCCGTGTAGCATCGTCATAAAGAGTTCTATAAGTATTTCTAATGACATTTTGTTTTAAAACCAAAATCGAAAAAGTCACGGGACTTTGAAATTTTCAAAAAAATTTTAAATTTAGAGTTCTGAGAGTTCTGATTAGAGTTCTGGCATCATTGCGAAGAGTTCTAGAAGTAATTTTAATGACATTTTTCTCTAAGCCAAAAATCCTAAAAATTACAAAACTTGAAAAATTTTAAAAATTAAAAATTTAGAGTTCTGAGAGTTCTGGCATCGTCATAGAGAGTTCTATAAGTATTTCTAATGACATTTTGTTCTAAATCCAAAATTAAAAAAGTTACGGGAATTTAAAATTTTCTAAAATTGTCAAAATTTAAAAATTCAGAGTTCTAAGAGCTCTGAATGGAGTTCTGGCATCGTCATAAAGAGTTCTATAAGTATTTTTAATGACATTTTGGTTTAAATCCAAAATCGAAAAAGTTACGAGACTTTAAAGGTTTCAAAAAATTTCAAAATTTTAAAATTTAGAATTCTGAGAGTTCTGATTAGAGTTCTGGCATTATTGCGAAGAGTTCTAGAAGTAATTCTAATGACATTTTTCTTTAAGCACAAAATCCAAAAAATTACAGAATTGGGATATTTTCAAAAATGTCAGAAATTGAACATTCAGAGTTCTGAAAAATTGGATTTTATATAACAATTTTTTTAATTAATACAATAAAATAACAATTTTCTAGAAACATGATATGTAAATTTAAAAATTATAAATGTATATCATTGAATTAATTAATTCAAATATTTTATAATAAATTTTTTGAAATTTATAGACCAAAGTGAGTTTTTGCATTATAGTGTGTTTAAAAAGCTATAAAAATGGGAAGCAGTATTTTGGTTTTATTACGTCATTTCTAAAATGTATCTTTTAATTCTAAGGGCGAACAAAAAAGAATTTTCCTAAATAGTATTGGTCAATGGGAAACGTTAGAATTGTAACAAAAAGATGTATTGTTCCATTAAATATAAAATACATTTTGTTCACTTCTAAAATAGTAATTTTTTAAAAAATGTAGTTAAATTTTTAAAATTTTTTTTGTTTAGGTACCCTATTCGCCTTATCATTTTTCCAGACATATTTATAAAAAAAATTGTTCACATTAGCAAAGCAAAATCCAATTATACTATTAACTAAATAAAATAAGATAAATCAATAATGTTAACGTGAAAAAAACTTATTATTATTAATATATATTTCGAAATTTAAAAAAAATTATAAATACTGTACTTTTGGCATTTAAGTATCCATCAAAACTTCATTAGGATTATTTGAAGATCTCTTTATGCCAATGTCAAAACAGTAATTAGAACTTTTAGAACACTGAATTCTAAAATCTTGAAAATTTGATTAGGCTGGTAACTTTTTGGATTTAGAACAACATGTCATTAAAATTACTTGTAGACCACTTTATGTAGAATCCAGAACTTTAATCAGAACTCTCAGAATTCTGAATTTTCAAATTTTTTGAAATCTTCAAAGTCTTGTAACTTTTTTTATTTTGCGTTCAGAGTAAAATATCATTAGAAATACTTACAGAACTCTTTAAAACGATGTCAGAACTCTCAGAACTCTGAATTTTGAAATTTTTTTGTAATTTTCAAAGTCCTGTAACTTATTGGTTTTTTGGTATAGAGAAAAATGTCATTAGAAATACGTGTAGAACTCTTTATGACGATTCCAGAACTCTAATCAGAACTCTGAGAACTCTGAATTTTAAGATTTTGAAAATTTAAAAAGAAATTTAAAGTTAAAAATTACATTAGGATACAATTTAAAATTTTTAAATTAAATTTAAATTTTAAATGTTCTGTAATTTTTAGGATTTTGGGCTTAGAGAAAAATGTCATTAGAATTACTTCTAGAACTCTTCGCAATGATGCCAGAACTCTAATCAGAACTCTCAGAACTCTGAATTTTAAAATTTTTTGAAAATTTTAAAGTCCTATAACTTTTTTGATTTTGGATTTAAAACAAAATGTCGTTAGAAATACTTATAGAACTCTTTATGACGATGCCAGAACTCTAATCAAACATCTCAGAACTCAGAATTTTATAATTTTGAAAATTTTAGAAAATTTCAAAGTCCCGTAACTTTTTTGATGTTGGATTATTAGAACAAAATTCTGATTCTTGGTGTCCTGAAATCATTGAAAATATTAAAAACATTTAATTCTTCTTAAATTTTCCATATTCTGCTTATAAACTTTAAAATCACTTCAAAGATTAAAACTAAATTTAAAACTTTCTCCATTTCTGACAAAAAAATTAATTTTTACAAAATAAGAAATTGATTTTATTTTAAGTAATTTTAATCTTAAATAAGTTTCATGAAATTATTATTTATAAAGTATTTAGAGAATAATGTTACTTAAAAATTGAAAAATAATTGGATTTTGGAATTTTTGAGTTTACAATAATTTGAATAGATTATGAAATTTAAAGTTTTTAAATTATAATTTCTGAAAATATTCCCTGTGGACACTGGGACATGGGACGTCTTGAAGACGTCCTTAGAACGTCTATGTCCGTTCGAAAGACATCCAAAAGACATCTTATGTCCTAAGGATGTCTTTAAGATGTAAGATATCTTTTGGACGTCCTTTGAACGGGCATAGACGTCCTAAAGTTGTCCTAAGGACGCCCTAAAGACAGGTCTATTAAGTTGGCACCACTACTTTTATATTTTGAGTTATCAACTATGTCACAATTTAGGGCTCAAATAGGGCTCTTCAACGCTCAAAAATAAAAATTTGACGCCCCTCATTTTTAAAAAAAAACTTTGATTCTGCTAGCTTAACGTTAAGTTGGCACAAATTACTCTATAACTTCAATAAATAATTACAAATCAAAAAAACTTTAACGCTATAATTTAGGGCTCATTTAGGGCTCTCCGATGGACAAAGAACAAACTTCTTAAAAATACTCTTTGTCTAAAAAATTGCCCATCCACATTTCTTTTAATAAAACCTTGTTTTTGCTAACTTAACGTTAAGCTAGCACAAATTACTTTATAACTTCAATAAATAATTACAAATCAAAAAAATTTTAACGCTATAATTTAAGGCTCATTTAGGGCTCTCCAAAGGCTAAAGAACGAACCTCACAAAAACTACCCTTAAATTTAAAAAATTACCTTAACTACTTTTTTATATTTAAAAAATTTTTTAAAAATGACCTTTTTTATCTAATTCATTTTTCCAGCCTTACAAATTTATAAAATACTATTTTTATTTATAGTTAGAAACTCTAAATCCTAAAAATCACTTTCAAAACACTCATTTAAAATAAAGGACGTTAATGTTACCTCATCATTTTTCTGGAGCCAGATACACTCTTAAATTATATCAAAATAATTAATAATCAAACATTTTTAAACACTATAATTTTAGGCACATTTAGAACTCTCTAATTAATGAAAAAACAATTTCCTAAAAATACCCTTTTGCCTAAAAAATCTCCACAACCCCATTTTTAAAAAAAATACCTCGTATTGGGCAATTTTTTAGATAAAGAGTATTTTTAAGAAGTTTGTTCTTTGTCCATCGGAGAGCCCTAAATAAGCCCTAAATTATAGCGTTAAAATTTGTTTGATTTGTAATTATTTATTGAAGTAACAGAATTTGTGCTAGCTTAACGTTAAGTTAGCAAAAACAAGGTTTTATTAAAAGAAATGTGGAGCCCTAAATTATAGCGTTAAAGTTTTTTTGATTTGTAATTATTTATTGAAGTTATAGAGTAATTTGTGCCAACTTAACGTTAAGCTAGCAGAATCAAAGTTTTTTTTTAAAAATGAGGGGCGTCAAATTTTTATTTTTGAGCGTTGAAGAGCCCTATTTGAGCCCTAAATTGTGACATAGTTGATAACTCAAAATATAAAAGTAGTGGTGCCAACTTAATAGACCTCCTAAAGACAACCCATGTCCCGGTGCCCACTGGGTTCTCGAAAGGCGAAAATAGTAAACTTCATCAAGAGTAGCATTTTTTGTTGACATCATTTTTGTTGTTGAGATTTTGCTATGTTATTACTAAATTAAAATTTTTTTTCTTTCTTGAAATTATTGTAAACTTGTACAATAAATTGAAAAATTTCAAAAAAATTAGTGTTTAAAAATATTGTAGTTTTTCCAAGAATAGAGATTTTAAATTAATGAAAATTTCAGTGGTCATATATTTCACATTAAACAATTATAATTTTGTAACTAAAATTCACAGGGTAATTCCATAAGAAAAACGTTCATCTTGGTCTTGATCTTGAGGATGATTATTTCGTTCCGTCTCAAAAGTCTTGAGTCTTACGGCATCACTAATTGTTTTAATTTCATAAAAATTATACTTTATTGTATTTACTAAACCTTTTTTAACCTTATTTTATTAATTAATTCCCATATGACAGTTTTAAAAAGTCAGGAAAAAGTCAGGGAATTTTGTAACGAAGATATGGTGGGCACCCTGTACTTGCCAAAGTTGGTCAAACTCTGGCAACCTAAACTTCGCTTGCCAAAGTTAGGCCAACTTTGGGCCAACCTTCAAACTCTGGCAGCCAACCCAAATTCGCACCTGGGTATATGAATCCACAGTCAAAAGTGAAGTATCAATTTTGTCACGAAAAAACATGTAGGGCGACTGGACTTAAACATTTTCAGCATGTTTTAAATTTAAAATAATTACATTTGTTATAAACAAATTATTTATTTTTTAAAGAAAAAGATGGCTTATTTCTGCAAAAAATATTTTTTCTTTTTTATATTTACTCGCATAAAAATGATCTACTCAATGAAACAGAAATGTACCGAAAATGTTTACAAATTCAAAAGACTTGATTATAATAAAAAAATAAATATAATTTCTTCCAAAAAAATCATGCTTTTATTTATTAACTTTGAGTAACAAAAAAAATATATATAAATAACTGAAAATTAAAAAATCGGCATTCTAGGATCTCTTAAGAATTTAAATAAGTTAGTTTTTAAACAAAAGGGACATATATTCTTTAAATGAACCTAAATGAAAAATTAAACGTGGAAAAAACCTTTTTTAGTAAAGAGGAATCAAAGTTATCTATTTGTTAATTAATATTGTTTACAACAATTTAAATAAATTATTTTATGTTTTATTAATTGTCTGGTGGTCATATTGGATTAATTTTAACTGATTTAGATCAGTTAAAATTTAAAATCAGTTATTAATGTGTTAACTTTTATTAAACTAAAAAATTATAAACAATTAAAATATGAAAAATCAGCCTTGAGGGATGTCATAAGAATTTATTCCCCTTTAATTTAAAACAAAGAACACTCAAATCGTTTAAAAATTGTAGGCTGTAGACATTTTTGAACAGTAAATTGTAAAATTGTTGATATTTTAAACAAATTATGAACAAAATTTAACGAATATTTTTTGTTCGAAAGCAGGGGTATTTTATATTACTCATTTCAAATTTTATTAAAATCCATCAAATAGAACTGTAGAAAAAAATGTTTTAATAATTTTGTTGATTAAAAATTGTTTAAACAATAACTCTTAAAAAAAATTAAAATTTTGCAAAAACAACTTTGGGATCATATTTTGGTACGAAAATACTATAAAATTATTGATATGAAATATAAAAATATCTCCATCGAAAAATTAGTGGCACGCTTCAAAAATTTTGAGCCATAATATAATAACGTAAAGATTTTACGAATATTCAGGCGGTTTTGTTTTGGTTAAATAAAATTTTTTCGAATTCTATATGAAAAATAAGTAAATACCTTTTTTTTAACCTTCCGTCACACACCCAGTTAGGGATTCCCTCCATGGTTTTAGTATTTTTTAAATATCTTTTGTTTTCCTCATTGTAAAATATAATCAGTTTCTATATCTTTCGACGGTTCCCTCCCTAAACAAGTTTCTATAAAAACATTTAGTTTAATATGAGGCTTCAAAGCTTAGAAAAGCCTTGAAAAAGTGAGGAATTTTTTAGTAAAAATATTCGAGTTGTCAAACCTTTTTTTAATAATAAAATAAATTATTTAATGATTTTTTTTACGTATTTGTTAATGTTACATTATTTTTGCATGCAAAGTGGAATTCCTTCGAAGATGTACTTTCATGTAATTTTTTTTTATTGGTGAGAACGAAAAATAATTTAATGATTTGAAATAATTTACTACATTCTTTAAAAGTTTGCGTTAAAACTAAATTTTTGTTGATTCCTTCGTTTGATCGAATTGCGTGACGGTTGATTTTTGCCTAAAAACTGAGAACCACTGGCAAACTGATCCCCCACATATTTTCCTCTTTCCGAAATATAAGCATCAAAAGAAATTATTAGTTTCAAAATCAGTTGGCAATTAACGCGCGTGTGTTTATGTTGTTTGATATTTTGATATCTGAATGTTCCAAACATAAATTACAATTTTCACAAACTATTGTGTTTGTAGATTTCGAGAAAGTTATTCGTAATAGCCATTTTTGGATTCTCAAAATGTAGAGGATTTTTTTGTTGATAATTTAATGGCAATTATTTCTGACGACGAAAGAGTAGTGATATTTTGTGACTATGTTTTACTGGCGAAATTGATTCTCATTCTGATTCTTTTAGTATAATAGAAAAAATGTTTCAAAACACTATTGAATTGACAATTGTTTCGTTGAAAAATTATGGGAAAATTCAAAGAAAGGTATTTTCTTATTTTTCATATAGAATTCGAAAAAAATTATTCAGGGTTGCCACGCAACCTGGAAACCTGGAAATTATTGTTTTCTAAAGTTATTGTGCTTATTCTTGAAATCTAATTTTTCTTTAATTCAAATTTCTTAATTCAATTTTAAAAGAGTTGCCTTTACAATTTTTCTTCGCAATAATTCAATTATTTTTTCAGAAATAATCAAATTTTTTACAAACATTCAATTATTTTCATAAATAATAAAAAAATTTGTAGATTTACAATTATTTTCATAAATAATAAAACTCATCTCAAAATTTCAATTATTTTTAATACAATTTTAATGGAATTCCTCGAAAAAAGTTATTATTATTCTTAAAAATTTTATTAAAATTTATCAAAGAAATTTAATTATGTTAATAACCTTTGCTACAAATTATTTATTATAATTTAAGTATTATTTTCAATACATTTTTAATTAAATTTCTTGAAAGAATTAAATTATTTTCAAAAATTTTAATGAAATTCTTTTTAACAATTCAATTTTTTTTCCAAAATAATTTTAATAAAATTCTTCGAAGAAATTTCATTAATTTCTATAATTTATCAAAATTCAATTATTTTCAATATCTACTATTTTAATAAAATTTCACCAAAGAATTCAATTAGGTATTTAAAAAAGAAATATTATTAAAAAATTCGTCTCAAGAATTCAATTATTTTCAAAAGTAATAAAATTCTTCTCAGAAATTCAATTATGGTCAAAAGTTTAAAAAAAATTATCGTCAAAATCTCAATTATCTTTATAAATATTAAAATTTTTCTCCAAAATTCAATTATTTTCAAAAATTTTAATGAAATTCTTTTTAATAAATTCAATTTTTTACAAAAATTCTCCTCCAGTCAATGATTTTTAATATCTTTACTATTTCAATAAAATTTTCCAAAAGAAATGAATTGTTTTATAAATTTTTTATAAATTTCTTCGCAATAATTCTATTATTTTCAAAAATATTCAATTTATGTTTACAGAGATTCAATTATTTTTATAAATATGTAATACAATTTTTTACAGCGATTCAATTATTATTTTAATAAATAATAAAACTCATTGCAGAATTTTAATTATTTTTGATACAATTTTAATCGAATTCCTCGAAAAATGTAGGGTAGAGTGGGGTAAAAAAGCCATGGTGTAAAAAAGCCATTTGAGTTTTATTTAAAAACTATTAAGCCGATTTATCAGCTGTTTAGAATATAAATACTATTAGGTAATACGCAACTTTTGAATCTAGTTTGAATGTTGTACCTAGATTAATATTGTTTTTATTGTAATTTTAATTTTTTGTTGCTTTTTTGAAAACATTTTGGTGAACTTTTCAAGCATATTACAATCTGATTAAGTGAACGAATAATAAAAATAAATGTTTGTACATAAGGAGAAAAGTATACCGAAAACGTATACAATGTTAATTTTTGGAAATTGAACTGAATTAACAATTTATTTTTGCTTTTTTAATAACTGGTCTTGGGTGTAAAAAAGCCAGGGCAAAAAATCTATTGAATATTTTGTGAAATTCACTTGTTTTCTATTTAAACTAACCTTCTTATTTTACAAAATTTCTCGTGTTTATTTAATAAAATTAATTAAATACGACGAAAAAGTAGTTCAAAGTGCATTAAAAAAATAAACAATGAATAAACGGTTGCAACGAAATATGTTATCTGTGGTGAAACTTAAAGAGAACTTCTAAAAAAGGTACGAAAAATTGGCAGTGCAAATCGAAAACAGGTAAACTCAATATAATTTTCAATTTTGCTTGCTAAAAACTCTTTCATAATTATTAAAATATTTTTCAAATAAGACTATTTGTCATATAAATAAAGGAAAACTATAAAAATACCTAAATTGATAACATGTTTTGCTAAAATCGTAGGGTGGCTTTTTCACCCCACCAGGTGGTGCAAAAAAGCCACTTACAGTGCTTCCGTAAAACTCTTATATCTTAGTCCTTTCATGAGATAAAAAATATTTCCGTCAAGAATTTTCAAGCTTAATAACTAAACTTTCAATAACAATTGGAAATTTGAGAAAAAAATTTTAAATACAGATTTTACAGCATCAAAAGTAAAAATGTGGCTTTTTTACCCCACTCTACCCTAATTATTCTTAAAATTTTATTAAAATTCGTCAAAAGAATTCAATTATTTAAAAATTTGTTAATAAAATTTTTTATGAGAATTTAATTTTGAGAAACATTCATTAAATTATTTATTTTTGTATTAACAATAATTAGGTATTTAAAAAGAAATATTTATTTATTTATATTTATTTTATATTTTATTTATTTATTTTTTAAATATTTATTTTTAATCTTATTTTTCGAAAAATGAAATTATTGTTAAAAAATTTATTGAAATTCGTCAAAAGAATTTTAATTACCTGTTTAAAAATTTGTTGATAAAATTCTTTAAATGAGAGTTTAGTTTTAAAAAACATTCAATTCTTCAATAAATTATTTTTTTTGTATTTAGATAATTTAATTGTCGTTAAATTTTCTAATAATAATTGATTCAAATATGAATTTCAGTTAAAACTTTGGATAATAATTGAGTTTTGAAAAGGTTTCAAATTATAATTTTTGAATGTTTGAATTTTTCATACTTTTAACTTAAAATTGTGTAGATTTAATTTTTTTGGAAGACTCGGAGTGATCGATTTCTTTATGTTTTATAACAATTTTTTATAAGTTGTTTAATTTCAAAAAGGTTAGAATTAAAAATTTTGTAAAATATAAATGTAGTTTTAACAACCTGGAAAAATTCCGTTTATTAACCTGGAAAACCTGAAAAGTCAGGGAATTTAAAATGAGCAAAACCGTGGAAACCCTGTTATTTTAATCAAAACAGAATTTTGATTGAAAATTTCACGAAAAATGCCCCAATAATATCTTCTAGAAAAACAAAAATTTCAATTTTTGCGCACGGAAGATTGAGCCTGACTGTGTAATACTTATTAAATCTTTAAATGATGTTAAAAATAGTATTTCTTATGTTTCAGAAATTTCATAAAAGAAAAAAAAATGGTCAGCAACGGTTCAAGCGGCCCTCCACGCGGCCCTCCCCGCATTCAGGTCTTCAGGCCAACATACGATGAGTTTAAAGATTTTGCAAAATACGTGGAGTTTATGGAGAGCAAAGGTGCTCATAAGGCTGGTTTAGCGAAAGTTATTCCTCCTCCCGAATGGGTACCTAGAAAAGGAGGCTATGACATTGATTCCCTTAATTTAAATATACCTGCTCCTATTTGTCAGGTAGTTACTGGAAAACAAGGTCTTTATCAGCAAATAAATATTCAAAAGAAGTCTATGACTGTAAAAGAGTATCAAAAATTGGCCAACTCGGAAAGATACAATACACCTAGACATTTTGATTATGAAGATTTGGAGCGTAAATATTGGAAGAACATTACTTATGTTGCCCCAATTTATGGAGCAGACGTATCTGGTTCCCTCACTGATCCTGATGTGAATGAGTGGAACATTAATCATTTAGGAACTATTCTAGATTATGTCAATAAAGATTATGGAATTTCTATTGATGGAGTTAACACTGCATATCTGTATTTTGGAATGTGGAAAACTACCTTTGCATGGCATACTGAAGATATGGATCTTTATTCAATTAATTATTTGCATTTTGGAGCTCCTAAGACGTGGTACGCTATTCCACCTGAACACGGCAGGCGATTGGAGCGCTTGGCGAATGGATTTTTTCCATCATATTATCAAAATTGTCAAGCTTTCTTGCGTCATAAGATGTCTTTGATTTCTCCTCAAATTTTAAGGCAATACTCAATCCCTTGCAACAAAGTAAGTAAATGTTCTTTTTTATTTATTATGGATCGTTTTTAAAATGAAGAAAGCATTGAAATCTCACAATCAGTTAAGACTAATTGAGTCAAAATTTCTTAACTGGGACACCTAAAACAAACTTTTTAAATTTGCATTATGTCTATGCATAATTTGTTACAGCCGGGTGGTACAAAAACATTCCCGGAATGCGTTTTAAAAAATTTTAATTTTTCAATTACTTTAAAGTACCTTTTTAGGAAATTCTATTATTGCTTCGTTGTTTTTTTAGATAAAATTTAATAATATTTGTTAGAAATATACAAAAATAATGCCTCTATTATAGTAACAACAAGAATTTAAAAAATTCATGATTATGCAAAATAAATTGTTAATTAATTAAACAATTAAAGTTTTAAGTGACTTCTAGAATAGTTACCAAAAAAATTCAAAATTTACAAAAATCTGTTTTCTACATTTTAGTTACAAAAAAAAAATTTTAGTACCCTTAAAAAATGGAGAACTTTGTGGTAATTTTGTTTACATGATTCTGTGATTATAAGCCAAAAACAATACATTTCAAATAAAATTACCTTAAATTGATTTTTGCAACTATTTTTTTAATTTTTTAGTGAATTTTTGAATTTTTTTTTTTTTCAAAAATTTTATTTTCTTTAGTATTTTAATTAAAATTTTATTGCTAAAAGGTTAGCTTAGGAGATATAGTTTCAGGGCGTATATTATTAATTATGATATATATGGGTAGTTCTATAAATACGAAGGACGAAAATGAAGAAAATTTTGGCACAATATTTTTTTTACGTTCAAGTTTTAAAAAGTAGGTTAAATTCAAGTTTAAAGTATTATCAAAGTTACCTGAAAGTGGCCAGTCAAAAAAATAAAAATTGTAAATTTTACATCTTAAGCACATGTGTATTCTGTCAGAAAGTGCCAGGAAACTGAGAATTTGGTCATTTTTCGTCTAAAAAATTGAAAAATAATGCTTAATAACAAAATAAAGCATACTGGTCAACAGGGAATAAAGTTCTACGACACCTCGAGCAACAAAAGTATAAAAACATAAAATATTTTTTTTAAAAATGCGTGCCAGGAAACTGAGAATTTGTCTGACCAAATGGCCATTTCGGTCACAAAGTACACAATTTTAGTTAATTGAACTGCAAGTTAAGTATTAAAATGCAAGTGATATCATATTTAGTTAACCTTTACTAAGCACTGTGAAAAATGGTGAATTAATCGGAATGAAAATTCTTAATATTTTTAACGTTTTTTATGATGCCAGGAAACTGAGAATTAATTGGATGGACAAAATTCAAAATTTTTTAAATAAAATATCAAGTAATGTAACAATTATTTATTTTTTGTAAAGTACAACTATTTGAAATTATTATCCAAGTGTAGATTTGTATTTAAACGCTTAAAAATAATATTTATATAATTTATTAACTTTCATTTTCACATTGGGACATGCCAGGAAACTGAGAATTTAGCACTTGAATGCTTATTTTTGGCAAAAAATATTTTTTGAAACCGGGTAACGTTTTGTGGCATAATAGTAAACATTAAGCACTACAGTTCCCATTGAAAATAATTTTATTTTTTTCAAAATTAATCTAAAAAACAACCTTGGACATCATATATTCCCTCGTTTGTAGAACTACCCATATAATAACGTTTAGGAATTACAGTGTTTCTGATGTATGAAAAAAAGTATAACAAATTATTAAATTGTTTAAACAATTAATTGTTGTTATTTTTTTCATAAACTGCACTTAGGGATATACATTTCTAGATTTTTCTAAATACAATCAATTGAAAAATTAAAAACAATAAATTTGTTTAAACAATGGTCAAATAATAAATTTTTACTTTTTCTATTATATTTAAGTGTTTAAGTTATAAGAAATTGCACACTAAAAAATACGAAGAAATTCTAGTTTTTAAGTACAGTAAATTAAAAAATTAACAAAATAAATTGTTTAAAGAATGTTTAAATAATTAATTTTTACTTTTTCTATACTTGAATTTTTTAGTTACAAAAAAATGCACAATACAGAAAAAACTATAAATATAATATACGCCCTGAAACTGTATCTCCTAAGCTAACCTTTTAGCAATAAAATTTTAATTAAAATACTAAAGAAAATAAAATTTTTGAAAAAAAAAAAAAATTTTTTTTTTTGGAAAAACAGCTGAAATTTTACTTTTAAAAAAGTGGCCCCAAGTTGGACACCATTCAAAAATTCACTGAAAAATTAAAAAAATAGTTGCAAAAATCAATTTAAGGTAATTTTATTTGAAATGTATTGTTTTTGGCTTATAATCACAGAATCATGTAAACAAAATTACCACAAAGTTCTCCATTTATAAGATTACTAAAATTTTTTTTTTGTAATTAAAGTGTAGAAAACAGATTTTTGTAAGTTTTGAATTTTTTTGGTAACTATTCCAGAAGTCACTTAAAACTTTAATTGTATGATTAATTAACAATTTATTTTGCATAAATAATCATGAATTTTTTAAATTCTTGTTGTTATTAATAGAGGTATTATTTTTATATATTTCTACCAAATATTATTAAATTTTATCAAAAAACAACGAAGCAATTATGAATTTTAAAACTCTGATTTCTAAGTCGAAGTTATCGACCCCAAAAACTAACGAGTAATAAGTTTGATGTGTATCTATCTAATGATTTGAAATCTATTCGTCTAGTATTCTGGATCAACTATTTGTTGAATTCGTTTAAAAAACGAATTAATTAACACTCTTAAATAATTAAAACATAAGTATTAATGGTATTTTTCAGAAAAACAAAATTTTGTCATATCGCAACTATATTAATATTCTTGAATGGAATTAATATTTTTGCAATATTCCATAAATCTAAACATCTTTTTTAGATAACACAAGAAGCAGGTGAAATAATGATTACATTTCCTTATGGTTATCATGCTGGTTTCAATCATGGTTTTAATTGCGCGGAATCAACAAATTTCGCTGCTCCTAGATGGGTAGAATATGGAAAAAGAGCTACTCAGTGTACTTGCAGTAAAGATATGGTCAAAATTTCCATGGATACTTTCGTCAAACGTTTTCAACCCGAAAGGCAAGTAATCTTTCTTAGTAAAAAATATCGTCACCTTAATCTGCAAACCTCGGAAGGGGGAACTCCACTTTTGGTCAAATATAACTGTTCAACGTAATAAGTATTATTTTCAGTAAATTAATATACAGTTCTCGGTAAGTCAAAGTAATTATTGGGTTCCGTTCATTCCCTATATGCATTATTAACATTTGATAACTCAAAGATTTTTCGATCTCCCTTCGAGTTTGTCTTATCGAGAGTTGACTGTATTTTAAAAATAATTATACCTCTTACACAATGAATAATGTCAAAAAAGCAAATCAAAATTGCGAAATATATAAAAGACAATGGTGCGTGTCAACAGTTTTCTTGCTCTCCTGTAAAGCTGCGTCAAATGGAAATGGAGTTACGAAGTTTGCAGATTAAGGTGGCAATATCTGTTTAATAATATCTCGAAGATCTGTCACGTAAGAGTACCATCACATCTCTATTGGTGTCATTTAAAAAGCTTTGCCATTTAGGTACAAATGTACTTAATTTTTACATCTTAAAAAGTTTAAAATAAAATTACCATATGGGAATTTTAGTAAAATTTGTTTAGATCATTTTGTTGATTTTCAAAATATTAAATTTTAAAAAAGAATAACATTAAATAATTCAAAATCACATATTCAAAAATGCATATCTATTTATCCCAGAAGTTGAAGTAGTCAAGGATGAATTTTTCTGCAAGAGTAGTCAGAGTTTGAACTTATTTTTCTGAAGTCATTTATTTGAAAAATGTGTAGTTCTTGCCACCCTTATGATTTATAGGGGACTAATCAGTGCTATTTTAGAATGGGGCTCTCCTCAATTCGCTGACTTTTCGACAACAAATTTAAAAATTCTAGAGAGAATACAATCGTTGGGCCTCATGAAGTTCACCCCTTTACCTATTCTTCTTGTAGTAGCAGGAAAGACCCCCTTAACCCTTCGAAGAATTGCCCTATAAAACTCTTTCATGTTGCGGTACTACAAGTGAAGGGATAAGCCTCTTATCCCAAAACTTTAATCATTGAAGGAAAGATTATCTCAACACAAACTCAAAGATTAAGAGACAAGGTATACCCTGCTGATCATCTACAATTGAATAGTACCTATGTCTCGCACCTGTTACAGGGCTCTTAGAGCATCGTAATTTGACTAGGACTGGAAAGCAATTCAAGCATTGGCAGCAATTTTTGTGGAAGATCCTTACACATTTCAATTGTAAAGTGTTAATAAATAACAGCAATTACCACTACTTGCTTCAACATGCTTAATTACTCAGCTTAGTTATTTGCAAAATTAAAGAAAAAATTGTAAGATTACAGGTACATTGTATAAGGAGTTAGTTAATAGCAACAACTACAGGGTTGCCACGCAACTTGGAAACCTGGAAAACCTGGAAAAGTCAGGGAATTTTGATTGGAATCCTGGAAAATTATTGTTTTCTAAAGTTATTGTGCTTATTCTTGAAATCTAATTTTTCTTTAATTCAATTTTCTTAATTCAATTTTAAAAGAGTTGCCTTTACAATATTTCTTCGCAATAATTCAATTATTTTCAAAAACAATCAAAAAATTTATAGATTTACAATTATTTTCATAAATAATAAAACTCATCGCAAAATTTCAATTATTTTTAATACAATTTTAATGGAATTTCTCGAGAAATGTATAATTATTCTTAAAATTTTTTTAAAATTCATCAAAGAAATTCATTTATTTTCAAAAGTAATAAAATTCTTCGCAGAAATTCAATTGTGGTCAAAAGTTTAAAAAAATTTATCGTCAAAATTTCAATTATCTTTATAAATATTAAAATTTTTCTCCAAAATTCAATTATTTTAAAAAATTTTAATGAAATTCTTTTTAACAAATTCAATTTTTTTTCAAAAATTCTCCTCCAGTCAATGATTTTCAATATCTAATATTTTAATAAAATTTTCCAAAAGAAATGAATTATTTTAAACATTTTTTATAAATTTCTTCGCAATAAATCTATTATTTTCAAAAATATTCAATTTATGTTTACAGAGATTCAATTATTTTCAAAAATAATAAAATTCTTAGCAGAAATTCAATTATGGTCAAAAGTTTAAAAAAAGTTACAGTCAAAATTTCAATTATTATTATAATATTAAAATTTTTCTCTAAAATTCAATTATTTTCAAAAATTATAATAAAATTCTTGGCAATATTTCAATTATTTAAAAAAATTTTAATAAAATTCTTGACAAAATTGCAATTATTTTCAAAAACTTTTTTCAATTCAATGACATTTTTTTACAGAGATTAAATTATTTTTAATACATTTTTAATCTAATTTCTCGAAAAATGAAATTATTCTTAAAAATTTTATTGAAATTCGTCAAAAGAATTTTAATTACCTATTTAAAAATTGAAAATTTAAAAATTGAAGAATTTCCGCATACCTGAATAATCGATGAAATTTCGTAAAATTGAATTGTAAACAAAAAAATTGTAAAACTTATTACAGATATTAATAACACATTTTTCATAATTTTGATGATGAATTTCGACCAACTAATTATGAATTTGATTCATAAACAAATTCAATTCAATTAAAATGTTTTCAATAAATTATTCCAATTTAAAAAAAATAAAAATATCCTATTACTGGAGTTATTCCATTATATTTCGACCAAAGTCGTGGCATAGAGAAACAATAAATATGGGCAATTCCACGTGAGATTTAAGTCGACCTCTTAAAATCGGCCAAAAATATTTTTTTTCTATTCTGTATCGAAAAAAAACAGATACGTATTTTTTTATTTATGTTTAATTGTCCAAATTTTCGAGTTATGAATTTTCGAAAATTTAGACTTTTATATAATTGTAGACCTATATTCAGTAGCTTATAAGTCCGAAAATATTGAGTTTAGGAAAAAGTTGTCAAAGAATGAAAGTTTTAGTTTTCTTTCGACTTTTAAAAAATGTAAACAAAAAAATTTTTTTTAAAAATTTTTTATTAAAAAAAAAAATTTTTTTATAAACAAATTAATTTTTTTTAACTTTGGGCCGGATTTTTTTAAATTTTTTTTTTATTTTTTTGTACCTTATAATATAGAGAAGATTTTCCAAAAAGTCCCGAAATTGGCCTGATGTGTTAAATGAGTTTTAAAATATTTTCAAAAATCACTTGCAAGGATCACAGCCACATCACACGGTAGTGCTAAAAACGGCAATAACTGAGATTATTTGAATCTTGACCTTATTTTAATCATTGAAGATCGAAAGAATGTAAAAAAGTGAGTTAAAAACGTGGAGAATATTTTTAAAATGATGAGCGTAGGACATACGTTTATCTGCGTTTTAAAGTCACTTTTTACGCTATTTCGATTGGTAATGGTGAAAATTATGATAAGATTTAAATAATCGCTGTTATTGCTATTTTTAGCACTATCGTGTGATTTGGCGACAGATTTTTTTCATTTACGACCCTCCTCCGCTCACTATTTCGTAAATTTTATTTTTGTTTTTAACTAATATTTTCTTCCTTTTTCAAATAGTAATGATTAAAATTAGGACCAGTTTTGAATAAGATGGTTAATTGCTTGAATTTCAATTTTATTACCTTTTTCACCTTTTTTGACGATTTGTCACCTTTTTCTCCCTTTTTTGCTGATTTATCCCCTTTTTTACCTTTTTCTAATCGAAGATAAACAAGTTTTTCTTTTTTTGAAATCTTTTTCAAAGTGTAATCATAAAATTTAGACTCAATGTTATAGAATTTAGTGCGTTTTATTTCTGATTTAGATTATTAACCCCACAACATAATATAAATATGTTTTTTTTAGAGACGCCTTATTTTGGCCTAAATTCTAAAAGTTAGAAAAACCATTTGTTAGAATTTCAAAAGTTAGAATGTTTATTTGTTAGAATTTCCAAAAGTTAGAATGTTTATTTGTTAGAATTTCCAAATGTTAGAATGTTTATTTGTTAGAATTACCAAAAGTTAGAATGTTTATTTGTTAGAATTATTAAAAGTTAGAATGTTTATTTGTTAGAATTTCTAAAAGTTAGAATATTTATTTGTTAGAATTTCCAAAAGTTAGAATGTTTATTTGTTAGAATTATTAAAAGTTAGAATGTTTATTTGTTAGAATTACCAAAAGTTAGAATGTTTATTTGTTAGAATTATTAAAAGTTAGAATGTTTATTTGTTAGAATTTCTAAAAGTTAGAATGTTTATTTGTTAGAATAGCCAAAAGTTAGAATATTTATTTGTTAGAATTTCTAAAAGTTCGAATGTTTATTTGTTAGAATTACCAAAAGTTAGAATGTTTATTTGTTAGAATTATTAAAAGTTAGAATGTTTATTTGTTAGAATTTCTAAAAGTTAGAATATTTATTTGTTAGAATTATTAAAAGTTAGAATGTTTATTTGTTAGATTGTCCAAAAGTTAGAATGTTTATTTGTTCGAATAGCCAGAAGTTAGAATGTTTATTTGTTAGAATTTCCAAAAGTTAGAATGTTTATTTGTTAGAATAGCCAAAAGTTAGAATATTTATTTGTTAGAATTTCTAAAAGTTCGAATGTTTATTTGTTAGAATTACCAAAAGTTAGAATGTTTATTTGTTAGAATTATTAAAAGTTAGAATGTTTATTTGTTAGAATTTCTTAAAGTTAGAATATTTATTTGTTAGAATTTCCAAAAGTTAGAATGTTTATTTGTTAGAATTATTAAAAGTTAGAATGTTTATTTGTTAGATTGTCCAAAAGTTAGAACGTTTATTTGTTAGATTCCCCAAGTGTTAGAATGTTCATTTGTTAGAATTTTTTTTGAGCAGCGAGTTTCCTTTCTATGTTACTGTTAGGCCTTAACTTCATTTACCATTTGTCCCAACAGTGTACAAGATTCTTCGTACACATGTTAGATGGAGCCAGAAGTAGTATTTACTGTATTTAAAGAAACATATGCTGTAGCAATTTCTTGATCTTGACAGTATATACACAATTTACAAAATATTAGTTTTTAATGAAAAATTCTAATACTATATGAAAAATATAATATTTTCCAGATAATAATTGAATGCGATTATTTAACTTTATATTTTTTGCCTCGTAAAATTTTATGTTTGTGTATAATAAAACTATATTAAAATGCTTTTAATATTATATATGTGACATCATAATGTCAATTTGACACAATTTTTTTGTCAAATATTTTCAGAGTTTTCTAGCGACTAAAAATGGTTAATTTAAACAGAACGAGTGATTTTTGAGCGAACTTTGGGTAAACTTTTTTTTTCTTTAGACAATATTAAATCGCAACAAAAATATCTTCGATGGAAAAAGTTACGCAATTCAAGTTTATATTTGTCCGAATTATAACTTTTACTTGTTAACCAATTAATGCGGGGTTGCCACAAGTCAGGGTAAGACAGGGAAAAGTCAAGAATTTTTAATAAAAGTACTGGAAAAAATTAAATTTTTAGAATTTATTAAAAAATTCGGAATTTTTGGGTCTTTTTTGTTTGCCTCATAAACTATGAAGTTGACAAGAATTCTAATACAAACCCTTCAATTTTTTCTATTTCTAACAATAATTTCTTTTTATGTAACTTCATTCTTGAAGAACTATCAATTATTATTCATTAAATAATTTATAAGTAATAAGTTTACTTAAAAATATCAAAATTAATTAGATTTCAAAAGAGTTGCGTTCACAACTTTATAAATAGATAAACTTCAAAGGTTTCAATTTGAAATTTTAGAAAATATCAATTATTCAATTATTTTCAAAAATTTTCCTCATTTCCATTATTTTTAATATTTACTATTTTAATAAAATTTTCCAAAAGAATTCCATTACTTGAACAAAATTTTAATAAAAATTTAACAGGAACTCAAATACTTACCAAATTTTTATAAATTTCTTCGTATATCAATTCAATTATTTTTATTTTTTTAATGAAGTTTCTCCAAAGAATTCAAATATATTCAGAGAATTGAAAAAATAGTTCTGAGAAATTCATTTATTTCGAAAAATTTAAATAAAATTATTTTAAAAGTTCTATTATTTTGAAAAATTTTGACAAAATTTTTTACAAGATTTAGTTAATTTAAAGTTCTCCTATATACAATTCAATTATCTTAAATATACAATTCTTCTTCAGAATTTAATTATTAATAAAAAAGTTGAATAAACTTCTTCTCTTGAAATCAATTATTTTCATAACTAATAAAATTTTTCTTGAGAATTCAATTATTTAAAAAAAAATTTGATAAAATGCTTTTATAAATTTGAAAAATGAAAATAAAATTGGTCATAGAATACAATTATTTTCGTAAAATACAACATTCTTCCTAGGAATACAAATAAATTTTTATTTACATTGTTCAAAGGTAATTAAAATTTAAAAATTATTATAAAATAATTCCAATAATTAGTCAAATAATTAATTTTCTGAAACTAATTGAATTACTCAAAAGAATTTTTGTATAATTTAAAAAAAACTAATTAAATTTTTGATGAATTTGAATTAAAAATTTTGAACATGATTGTTTTCCCCAAAATGTTGAAAAATAATTCTAAAATATTATTATTTTTGTATGTATTTGAATTTTTGGAAATATGTTATTGAAAACACTGAAAATATTGAAAAAAAGTATCAATTTTCTTAATTTCCCTGACAAAAAATTTTTGTCATGAAATTTTCTAGATTTTACTGACAAAAAATTTGTTTCCCTGACATCTCCCTGACTCTACTGACGTTTATCCGACCGGAAATAATTTGTAGATTTAATGATAGTTTTTTCGATTTGAAAACAAATACAAGGTGATGAAGCAATTCTGACTTCATATTCGTTTTCAGCGGGTAAAAATACTACAAGACATGTAGATCTGATTTAATAAACAGGCCACTTTTATTTTTTTGTGTACCTTTGTTAATGATTTTCAATATTATTAATGCTTCTTTCTTATTTGGATATTATTCGATAATACTCGACTTGTTGTCGCAATATCTTTTTTAAGAAAGGATTAAAAGAAAATTAAGAAAGTTTAAACAATTTTACAAAAGTAGACAAAATTTTATTCAAATCATTATCTATTATTAATAATGAAACAATATAAAAGGATTATAATTATAATTTTAATGAAAAACTTTTTGCACCGTTGTGTAAGGAGTTTTACAAAACGGGCACTTTTTTGTTGGAGTATTTTTATAAATATTCCAGCATCTTTCGCAAATTTTAAAATGTCCGCATGGCATAAATAAATGAGTGGAATATAACGTCCAACAAATGCAACTTTTTAAAATAAATTGTGTCTGTTAATAATTGTAATCAAATATTTAATTTTTTAAGTTTATTAAAATTACATTGAAATTAGAGCTGTGCAAAATTCGAACCAAACAGAGTTTTATTCGGTTTTGGACGCCGAAATGTCGAATGTCGAATATTCGATATCCGAACTGGGCTAGTTCGAATGGCGAATTTTCGACATTAGAACTAAGCTAACTCGAATGTCGAATATTCGACCTAGGCGAAAAAATTCGAACAGTTCGGTTCGAATTATTTTGCACAGCTATAATTGAAATTAATTAAATTTCTGAGGAGAATTTTATTATTTATAAAAAAATAATTTAATTCTTGCGATAAATTTGACTTCTTATAAAAATAATTGAATTGTTTCGAATAATTTAATTATTAATTAAATATTAAATTTTTTCAGAAATCAAAGTTTCAAAATGCCATGCGGACATTTTAAAATTTGCGAAAGATGCTGGAATATTTATAAAAATACTCCAACAAAAAAGTGCCCGTTTTGTAAAACTCCTTACACAACGGTGCAAAAAGTTTTTCATTAAAATTATAATTATAATCCTTTTATATTGTTTCATTATTAATAATAGATAATGATTTGAATAAAATTTTGTCTACTTTTGTAAAATTGTTTAAACTTTCTTAATTTTCTTTTAATCCTTTCTTAAAAAAGATATTGCGACAACAAGTCGAGTATTATCGAATAATATCCAAATAAGAAAGAAGCATTAATAATATTGAAAATCATTAACAAAGGTACACAAAAAAATAAAAGTGGCCTGTTTATTAAATCAGATCTACATGTCTTGTAGTATTTTTACCCGCTGAAAACGAATATGAAGTCAGAATTGCTTCATCACCTTGTATTTGTTTTCAAATCGAAAAAACTATCATTAAATCTACAAATTATTTCCGGTCGGATAAACGTCAGTAGAGTCAGGGAGATGTCAGGGAAACAAATTTTTTGTCAGTAAAATCTAGAAAATTTCATGACAAAAATTTTTTGTCAGGGAAATTAAGAAAATTGATACTTTTTTTCAATATTTTCAGTGTTTTCAATAACATATTTCCAAAAATTCAAATACATACAAAAATAATAATATTTTAGAATTATTTTTCAACATTTTGGGGAAAACAATCATGTTCAAAATTTTTAATTCAAATTCATCAAAAATTTAATTAGTTTTTTTTAAATTATACAAAAATTCTTTTGAGTAATTCAATTAGTTTCAGAAAATTAATTATTTGACTAATTATTGGAATTATTTTATAATAATTTTTAAATTTTAATTACCTTTGAACAATGTAAATAAAAATTTATTTGTATTCCTAGGAAGAATGTTGTATTTTACGAAAATAATTGTATTCTATGACCAATTTTATTTTCATTTTTCAAATTTATAAAAGCATTTTATCAAATTTTTTTTTAAATAATTGAATTCTCAAGAAAAATTTTATTAGTTATGAAAATAATTGATTTCAAGAGAAGAAGTTTATTCAACTTTTTTATTAATAATTAAATTCTGAAGAAGAATTGTATATTTAAGATAATTGAATTGTATATAGGAGAACTTTAAATTAACTAAATCTTGTAAAAAATTTTGTCAAAATTTTTCAAAATAATAGAACTTTTAAAATAATTTTATTTAAATTTTTCGAAATAAATGAATTTCTCAGAACTATTTTTTCAATTCTCTGAATATATTTGAATTCTTTGGAGAAACTTCATTAAAAAAATAAAAATAATTGAATTGATATACGAAGAAATTTATAAAAATTTGGTAAGTATTTGAGTTCCTGTTAAATTTTTATTAAAATTTTGTTCAAGTAATGGAATTCTTTTGGAAAATTTTATTAAAATAGTAAATATTAAAAATAATGGAAATGAGGAAAATTTTTGAAAATAATTGAATAATTGATATTTTCTAAAATTTCAAATTGAAACCTTTGAAGTTTATCTATTTATAAAGTTGTGAACGCAACTCTTTTGAAATCTAATTAATTTTGATATTTTTAAGTAAACTTATTACTTATAAATTATTTAATGAATAATAATTGATAGTTCTTCAAGAATGAAGTTACATAAAAAGAAATTATTGTTAGAAATAGAAAAAATTGAAGGGTTTGTATTAGAATTCTTGTCAACTTCATAGTTTATGAGGCAAACAAAAAAGACCCAAAAATTCCGAATTTTTTAATAAATTCTAAAAATTTAATTTTTTCCAGTACTTTTATTAAAAATTCTTGACTTTTCCCTGTCTTACCCTGACTTGTGGCAACCCCGCATTAATTGGTTAACAAGTAAAAGTTATAATTCGGACAAATATAAACTTGAATTGCGTAACTTTTTCCATCGAAGATATTTTTGTTGCGATTTAATATTGTCTAAAGAAAAAAAAAGTTTACCCAAAGTTCGCTCAAAAATCACTCGTTCTGTTTAAATTAACCATTTTTAGTCGCTAGAAAACTCTGAAAATATTTGACAAAAAAATTGTGTCAAATTGACATTATGATGTCACATATATAATATTAAAAGCATTTTAATATAGTTTTATTATACACAAACATAAAATTTTACGAGGCAAAAAATATAAAGTTAAATAATCGCATTCAATTATTATCTGGAAAATATTATATTTTTCATATAGTATTAGAATTTTTCATTAAAAACTAATATTTTGTAAATTGTGTATATACTGTCAAGATCAAGAAATTGCTACAGCATATGTTTCTTTAAATACAGTAAATACTACTTCTGGCTCCATCTAACATGTGTACGAAGAATCTTGTACACTGTTGGGACAAATGGTAAATGAAGTTAAGGCCTAACAGTAACATAGAAAGGAAACTCGCTGCTCAAAAAAAATTCTAACAAATGAACATTCTAACACTTGGGGAATCTAACAAATAAACGTTCTAACTTTTGGACAATCTAACAAATAAACATTCTAACTTTTAATAATTCTAACAAATAAACATTCTAACTTTTGGAAATTCTAACAAATAAATATTCTAACTTTAAGAAATTCTAACAAATAAACATTCTAACTTTTAATAATTCTAACAAATAAACATTCTAACTTTTGGTAATTCTAACAAATAAACATTCGAACTTTTAGAAATTCTAACAAATAAATATTCTAACTTTTGGCTATTCTAACAAATAAACATTCTAACTTTTGGAAATTCTAACAAATAAACATTCTAACTTCTGGCTATTCGAACAAATAAACATTCTAACTTTTGGACAATCTAACAAATAAACATTCTAACTTTTAATAATTCTAACAAATAAATATTCTAACTTTTAGAAATTCTAACAAATAAACATTCTAACTTTTAATAATTCTAACAAATAAACATTCTAACTTTTGGTAATTCTAACAAATAAACATTCGAACTTTTAGAAATTCTAACAAATAAATATTCTAACTTTTGGCTATTCTAACAAATAAACATTCTAACTTTTAGAAATTCTAACAAATAAACATTCTAACTTTTAATAATTCTAACAAATAAACATTCTAACTTTTGGTAATTCTAACAAATAAACATTCTAACTTTTAATAATTCTAACAAATAAACATTCTAACTTTTGGAAATTCTAACAAATAAATATTCTAACTTTTAGAAATTCTAACAAATAAACATTCTAACTTTTAATAATTCTAACAAATAAACATTCTAACTTTTGGTAATTCTAACAAATAAACATTCTAACTTTTGGAAATTCTAACAAATAAACATTCTAACTTTTGGAAATTCTAACAAATAAACATTCTAACTTTTGAAATTCTAACAAATGGTTTTTCTAACTTTTAGAATTTAGGCCAAAATAAGGCGTCTCTTTTTTTATGTTAATGATTTAAATAATATAGATATCGTAAAGAATTTTATAAATTATAAGGTGGTTCATTTAACACAATGCAGACCTTCAGAAAAATAATTAATTAACATTCAAATAATTGAAATATTATTATTAATAGTTTTTTCTCAAAAAAAAAAATTCTAATACAAAACCTTCAATTTTTTCCATTTCTGATAGGTAGTTGAATTTTTTTATATATGTATTTAATTAATTATTAAAAATAAAGAAATTAACGAAGAAGTTTAGTTAAAAACACTAAAAAAAATTTGAATTTTGGAAAAGTTTCAAATAATTGGAAAAATTCAATTATTTTCAAAAGTAATAAAATTCTTCTCAGAAATTCAATTATATTCAAAAATTTAAAGAAATTCTCGTAAAAATTTCAATTTTCTTTATAAATAATAAAATTTTCCAAAAGAAATCAACTATTTAAAATTTTTTTTATTAAAATTCAACGCAAACGTTTAATTATTTTCAGAAATAATAAAATAATTTCATAGGAATTCTATTATTTACAAACTTTTTATAAATTTCTTCGCAATAATTCCATTATTTTCAAGAATAATCAAACTCATCGCAGAATTTCAATTATTTGAAAAAATTTTATTAAAATTCGTCGAAAGAATTTAATTATTTTTGAAAATTTTAATAAAATTTTTTGCAACTATTCAATTATTTTCATAAATCATAAATAATAAAAATCATCGAAGGATTTCAATTATTTTTAATACAATTTTATCGGAATTGCTCAAAAAATGTAATTAATTCTTAAAAATTTGATTTCAATTCTTCGAAAAAATCAATATTATTTAAAAAAGGGTTTTTTTAAATTCTTTGGAAGAATTCAATTATTTACAAAAATATTAGAATTTTTCATAGAAATTAAATTATTTTCAAATATTTTAATAAAATTCTTCGAAAGAAATCAATTATTTTAAATACAATTTAAATTAAATTTTTTTTGAAATAGTTCAATTATTCTTTTAGATTTTAATAAAATTCTTCTTAAAAATTAAATTTTTACATAAATAATTTTTCGGAAGAATTCAATTATGTCGATAAATAGAAAATTATACCCGACAATTCAATTATTTTGAGGCATTTTAATAACATTCTTTGCAAAATTCAATTATTTTCAAAAATAACAATATTCATCACAAAAATTCAATTATTTTTAAAAGTAATATTTTTTTTTTGCAAATTCAATTATTTTTAAACATTCTAATAAAATCGTTCGTAAGAATTCAATTATTTTCATAAATAATAAAATGCTGTTTAGGAATTCAATTATTTTCAAAAAAATGTCGAAAAAATCAATTATTTAACAAAATTTTTATACAATTATTCACAATTATTCATTTACTACATTTTTCATGGAAATTCAATTATTTAAAAAATTTTTTTATAAAATTCTAAACAAGAATTCAATTATTTTCAGAAATAATTAAAAAAAAACTCTATAGTTTTTCAATTATTTTCATAAATAATAAAACTCATCGTAGAATTTCAATTATTTTTAGTACAATTTTAATCAAATTCCTCGAAAAATGTAATTATTTTTAAAAATGTTATTAAAATTCGTCCAAAGAATTCAAATTATTTAAAAATTTGTTGATAAAATTCTTTATGAGAATTCAATATTAAGAAACATTCAATTATTCAATGTAAATAATTTATTTTTTGTATTTAAATAATTGAATTGTCGTAGTTTCAAATTGAAATCTTTGAAAATCTAAATTTTTCATATTTTTAACTAACAATTCTATAGAATTAATTTTTTTTCAAAAAGTTTAATTGAAATTATTCCAAGTTTTTATTTTCAAATATATATTTAATTTAAGAATTTCCGAATAATTGATGAAATTTCGTAAAATTAAATTGTAAATAAATACATTTGAAAATTCTCAAAATTTTTTTAAAAATTATTGTAAATAATTGATTTAAAGAATAATTTCGGTCATCATCATGTTTCATAATAATATTCTCATAAATTGTTGAATTTCAAAAAGATTTGAATTTAAATTTTTTGAAAATCTTAATTCCTATGGAAAAATAATAATGATTAAATATTTTTTTAAAAAAGAAGTTACTGCTTTTTTCGAATAATTTTACAGTTACTGAAATTTGTAAATGAATGTAATAGAACATTTTTTTCGTATCTAATCATTTTTAGAGTAAATCGCAGAATATGCTTTAGGGAAAAAGTAATAATTTTATCTGGAAATCAGGGAAAAACAAAATTAAATTTTTGTGGCATCTCTGATTAAAATCGAATCATTTTTAAAACATTTTATGGAAGCTATATGATAAAAAATTTGAATTATATATATGGAAGTTGTATAAAGAAATAAATTTTTGTCTCCTTTTTGAGGAAAAAAATTACTCTTTTCTACTTTTTTGATGAAAAAAAAGGTACTGTGATGCTTGAAAAGCGATATTTTTTTAATTGTTGGGTAAAAATTGAATTTAATTTGTCAACTTTCAGATATCAATTGTGGTTACGTGGAGAAGACATTGGACCTCATCCTGAAGATCCACGACAGACAGCTGCTCCCATGCCATCTCAGTTGGATTTACTTTGTAATAGTAAAAGTAATGGAGAATTGCCAGAGAGTTTTCTTTCTGCTATTCCCAAAAATAAGCGTCATACAATTCATTGCAAGAAGAATGGCCCCAGTACAAATATGGATTTGACACAGTTAGTTAAAAACCAACCAAATATTCCTCCATACGTGAAGCAATTTCTCCAGATGATGGATGATGAAGAACCAGAAGCAGAGCCGGATGAACAACAATTGGAAGTTTTGGAAGACATTTGGCTAAAAGCTGGAGAAATGGGTTTGTTTTTTTTTAACTTTACTGATTTTTCTTCCTTGAGAGAATCTTTTGCAGTTGTTAAGGGGAGGTTCTCATTGCGGAGGCCAAAATAAACACAAACTTTGACAATTTTTTGCGAGGAACGGCTATGACTTAACGATGTAATTTTTTTTTCTAAATAAAGATACTTTCTTGAACTTTTAAAATATATATTTCATTTTAAAAAAAAATGCAAAATGGCGGCCAATATGGCGCATCTAGAAAATAATGTTTTATTAAATAGGGAAAACGGTGGGCATTCTATACTGCGCAATTTTTAGTCTAAAACAAAAACTCAAAAATTTTTATAAAGGTGACATCCTAAAGAATAGGTTATACCTAAAAAATAGTTAAAAAGTTAATAAAATGTCAAATGGCGAACACATTTTTAAAAAAACTGCGTTTTTGCATTATTTTTCCATATTTGACCTCTTGTAAAAATCTCTATTGTTAACAATTTTATCATATTATAGGTATAACCCCAGTAGAATTTAGTTACCTTTAATTAGCCGCAAACCCGAAGTTGATTGATTAAATAGTTTAGACGCTACGATGCCCACCAGTTTGAAAAATCTTGTTTCGAGAAAACCGCGTTTAAAGTTTGAGAAACATTTTTGTGCAATAATTTTATTCTTTGCAATTCTTTGTTCAATTTGCGTATATGATAAATATCTATAGGTATTTAGGGTCGCTCTTTACGATTCTGAGGTCAGATTTGCAAAATTTTTAAAAATTGATTCGATTTGCCTGACATTTGTTACTCAGTGCTCGGGACGGCGGTGAGTTCAAGACTCCATAAAAACGAAAATATTCTTCGGATCAAAAAATCGCTATACACACATATTCTACATATATATAGCTTTAAAAAAATACAATAAAAAAGAAATCAATTTTTTTGACTCCCGCAATGGGAACCTCCCCTTAACATTAATTTGTATAAACGCAATAAATAGTATTATTTTTATCTAATATATTTCATTGTAATGTAAAAGAGGGAATAATTTAGAGCAATTATGATATTCAAAGTACAAAATTTTCTCTTGAGAACAAGATCTCTATTCTTTATGAAATGACAGAATTGCCACGCAACCTGAAAACTTGGAAATGTCACGGAATTTTATAAACCTTGAAAAAACCTGAAAAAGTCGGGAATTTTTATTGGAATCCTTGAAAATTATTGTTTTCTAAAGTAATTGTGCTTATTCTTGAAATCTAATTTTTCTTAAATATTTCAAAATTAATTCAATTTTAAAAAAAGGTGTTTACAATTTTCATTAAACATCAAAAGGTTGTAATTTGAAATTTTGTAAAATTTGAATTTTGAATGAATTAAATAACAAAAGTTTCACAGGAATTCAATTATTTACAAATTATTCATTTTTTTCGCAATAATTCAATTATTTTCATAAATAATAAAACTCATCGCAGAATTTCAATTATTTTCACTACCATTTTTAATCTAATTTCTCGAAAAATGTAATTATTCTTAAAAATTTTATTAAAATTCATTAAATAGTTTTGAATTATTTTAAAAATCTTTGCTATAATTTATTTAATAGAATTTAAGTATTATTGTCAATACATTTTTAATGAAATTTCTTGAAAAAATTATATTATTTTCAAAAATTCTAATGAAATTCCTTTTAACAATTCAATTTTTTTTCAAATTAATATTAATAAAATTCTTCTCACAAATTCAATTATGTTGAAATGTTTAAAAAAATTATATTAAAAATTTCAATTATCTTTATAAATAATAAAATTTTTCTCCAAAATTCAATTACTTTCAAAAATTCTAATGAAATTCTTTTTAACAATTCAATTTTTTTCAAAATAATTTTAATAAAATTCTTCGTAGAAATTTTATTGATTTCAATAATTTATCAAAATTCAATTGATTTCAATCTCTACTATTTCAATAAAATTTCACAAAACAATTCAATTATTTAAAAAGAAATATTAAAATTCGTCTCAATAAGAATTCAATTATTTTAAAAAGTAATAAAATTCTTCGCAGAAATTTAATTATGGTGAAAAGTTTTAAAAAATTCTATTCAAAATTTCAATTATTTTTATAAATAATAAAATTTTTCTCCAAAATTTAATTATTTTCAAAAATTTTAATAAAATTCTTTGCAAAATTACAGAATTGAAAAGATTAAAAAAAAAAAAAAAAAAGATTAAATTATTTTTAATACAATTTTAATCTAATTTCTTGAAAAATGAAATTATTCTTAAAACTGTTATTAAAATTTGTAAAAAGAATTTTTTAAAAAACATTCACTCCTTCAATAAATTATGTATTTTTTTATTTAAGTAATTGAATTCTCGTAAAATTTTCTAATAAAAATTGATTTAAACAAATTTCACTTAAAATTTTAGATAATAATTGAATATTAAACTCTATAAATTGAGTACCTGCATGCAACAACTCGCCGAGCGCTCGGACGCAAGCGCTAGTACCAGTCGGGGAGCAGTGAGCGCCTCTGCGCCACTCACTGACACCCGACTGGTATTAGAGAGTGCGTCCGAGCGCTCGGCGAGTTGTTGCATGCAGATACTCAATTTGAATGTTTGAATTTTTCATACTTCTAACTATAAAAATTGTGTAGATTTAATTTTTCTTGAAAAAGTTAAATTGAATTTTTTTAAAGTTATTTGAAGTTTTTATTTTCTAATATACAATTGAAGAATTTCCGAATAGTCGATGAAATTTCGTAAAATTGAATTGTAAACAAAGATTTGAATATTTTCAAAGAAATTTTTCAAAAATTATTCAAAATAATTCATTTAAAAAAGAATTTTAGTTAAAAAATTCTGGAAAACAATAAGTGAATTGAAGTGATGAAAGTAATTTTAAATAAGTTACAGTAACAATATTCTTGTAATATAAAATAATAATTTTTTCACTCGTTGATTTTTAAGGAAAAATCGGATTGTGCAGTCAAAATAAAAGTTAGTCCAATGTCACAATTTCGTAATTTAAAAGAAAAAGACAGATTAAATTTTTAATTCGTTTTGGTGGAAAGGCGAAGAATTTAAGTTTGAACATTTAAAACGATTGAAAGTTGCATTTGAATGAAAATTACAATTTTCTGTCAATAAGAAACATTTGTTAAATTTTAGGTTATTTAATCATTTATTATTAACAAAAAAGTATTTTAAAAAAATATAACAATGCGGAATACAGTATTATATGAAAGTTTCCAATTTGTAAAAATTTATTGGAATTATTTAATTTTGTAAAATATAAATGTATTTTTAAAAATCTGGAAAAATTGCATTTTTTAACCTGGAAAAGTCTGGGAATTTGAAATGAGAAAAAGCGTGGCAACCCTGAATGAACATAACTTTTATTATAAAATTTCTTCTTCTGAATATTAAAGTCTATCATTATTTAATTTAATGTTTTTTTTTATTTAGATGTGGATGAGGCATCAGTCTTTGACGATGGATATAACCGTAAGAAAGGAAAAAAAAGAAAGAAAAAGTTACTTTCAGAAAAGGAAAAGCCTAAAACAAGAAAATCAGCTCTTAAGTCAAGAGTTAATTCTGAAAGCAGCTCAACAGAGGAAAAATTGAATACAACGGATGATATGCTATCTCCTGGTTCAACAAAATTTTCAAATACAAGTGCATCTGAAAATGATGATAAGGAAAAGTTATTAAAATATGTTCCTCCAAAAGAGAAATGTCAGAAAGGAAGACCGGGCCGTAAAAAGAAGTTCTCTGATGAAACGGCTAAAGATAAGAAATCGAAGATTGCAGTAAATAAAAAACTAAAGCAGTCAAGAGCAATAAAAAATAAAGGCAAGTTTTCTGACAGTGAGTTATTTAATAGCAGCGAACCATTAGACGTGTCAGATGCTGATGTTCAGCGAAAACTAATGGCAATGCCCAGTCTTTCTGCCTATAAGAATACTGCAATAGCAAACTCCAGTTCTCAAACTGAAATCTCATCAGAAGTATCTTCTTCAGAAACTGATGTTGAAATTAAGCCTAACATAAATAATCTTCAAAATGATTCTTTATCGCTAAACATCACTTCAATAGAAAGCAGCATTGATATTGATGATAAATCTTCAATTAATGCTATTGTTTCTGGTATTAAACCAACAGCTGATAACAATTTTGCTAAAATAACTAAAATCAATGATGATTTTAAAACTATCTCCGAGATTAAAATGTGTAAGCCTACAATTTTAAAGCGACCAAGTTGTGCAATGCAAAGGAAGAGAATGAAAAATATCCCGAATATGAAAGACAGTACACCTCTAGTCAATTTGGAGTCTCCGCAACAATATAATTGTACAAATATAAAAGATTCCTGCATTATTAACGAGCAGTCAATGGCTTATGGTAGAAATAACATATTGAAAGCACCTAAACTTAATTTACCTGTGAACAAACAAGATCAGCGACAAATGCCGAAACTTGAATCGGAGAAATTAATTCAAGAAAACAAGAATTTTAGTAGATTGATCGATAAAGCTTACATTCTTCCTCCAAAAGTATGGAATCCGTCACAAAATTCTCACTTGATATCATCAAATAATGTGGCTTATTTACCGAGTACTACAACCATCACCAAATGTAATCATCCAAGTCAATCAGGTTTTATAAATCAGTCACCAGGTTTAAACCAATCGTCAATTTCGAATCAACCGACAGCAATGAGTACACCATCGATATTAAATCAACCGACGATGTCGAGTCAATCTTCAATGTCGAACCAGACTCCATACATGATTCAGTCTTCTTGTTCCAATCAGTTGTACAACACTGGCCAAGTTTCAATTTCTAATCAACCATGTGCATCAAATCAGTTTGTACCTATAAATTGCAGTCAATCTATGCCCATGTCAAGCAATCAAAGGATAGATTTACTCAAACCGAGTGTTCCCTCTCAACGAACTCCCGATAATCGAATCTATCAAAAGACCAAAAAAATGCTTATAGTAGAACCGGTACCAATTAATTACTCAAAAACCTCCAATGACGATGCAAAAAATGTCATTAGAAAGTTTATTCAACCTGAATCTCAAAGGCTCTTCAGTTCAATCCTCGACTCGGATAATAAATGTAATACCTCCATTGCATTATTGCCCAATAATCAAGAAAAGTTTTCCTCTCCTTCAACCACTGGCATTTCACCGCCCATTAAAATACCAAAGCCTCTGCTGACCGCAACAACAATAACACCGACAAATATTCCAAAATATCCCATTGCTATCGATTATCTAAAACATCAAAAATCGCCAAACATATGTCAAATGATTAATCAGAAAAAACCACCACCCTCCTTATTACGAATATCAAAGCCAATTCAAAAGAACATGAACAAGTCGATACTTCCAACAAAAGACTATAAACCTCCAACTTTTCTCAATTCATTTAAATCCGACGATGATAACGACGATGACGTAATAATTGAAGAAATAGGACCCAAACCAATATCCATTGAAAAATTAAAAATTATGTCCAAATGTTCAATAGCAACACAAGTTAATAATTTGCCTGAAAATAATATTTTTTTAAATAGTTCAACAAGTAGTGGTATTATTAAACCATCGATTGACATGAATCGAACAATTTTTAAGCCTACTGAAAACTTTGAAAAAAATGAACCAAAGACTGTAGAATTAGAGGATAATGAATTTCCAGAGTGTAGAAATAATTACTATGATTATCTATCGCAGAACACTCAGCATAAGATACAAAATAAGGCTCCAAGTATAATAGCCTCGATGGAATCGAAAAGTCGAAGAAAATCAAAAGAGAAGCCAAAAAAATTTGTCGCTAATCGAATAATAGATGCATCAGTTTCAAAAGTCAATAGTCTGTCGCCATCGTTGGGCTCTTATGGAAAAAATATTCCACCTGTTAATAGCTCGATTATCCCAGGACATGTTTCAGAAATGCTCTATCCAAATGTACCGGATAATAATAGTTTACAGACATTCAACGATTATTGGAGTGCACAAATTTCGCACTGTGCAGTTTGTGCACCTTTCGCTTTAGCTAAAAGTCAATGCAATAGTCAGATGTCTTCAGATTGGAAGTATTCTACACCTACAGTATTACCCGAAAGTTCTCCAATTTGGGTGAGTAACAATTGTTATCAATATCTAATTTTAATTTAATATTTCAAAATTAATTGAATTTTAAAAGAGTTGCGTTTACAATTTTCATAAATACATGAAATTCAAAACTATGAAATGAGGCGCATGATTATTCCCCAAATGTCATTTTACCGAATTGCATTTATCCGAAATGTTATTTTAACGAAATGTCACTTTTGCGAAACGCCATTTTTACGAATTGACACTTTTGCGAAAAGTCATTTTTGCGAAATATTTGTAATAATTTGTAAAAATGGTAGTTCGCATAAATGACAATTCGCAAAACTGACAATTCGAAAAAATGACTTTTCTCAAAAGTGACAATTCGTAAAAATGGCAATTCGCAAAAATGATATTTCGCAAAAATGACTTTTCGCAAATGTGTCAATTCGTAAAAAATGGCGATTCGCAAAAGTGACATTTCGTTAAAATAACAGTTCGAATAAATGCAATTCGTTAAAATGACAGTTCGGTAAAATGACATTTGGGGAATAATCATGCGCCTCGTATGAAATTCATTAAATTCATTTTGAAAAATATAAAAAAAAAAAAAATTATTTTAATTTAAAAAAATAAAAAAATAAATTTTAAAATTAAATTAAATTTAAATAATTTAATTTAATTTTTTAATATTTAATTTTTTTTTTAAATTTTGTAAAATTTCAATTTTAAATGAATTTAATTAAAAATTTTATAAAACCTAGATTAAAAAAAAATGTAATAACTAAAATTCTTCTGAAAATTCGCGCGCGGCTCTCACTCACTTTTTTAAAAATAAAATTAGCAATTTTAATAATAATAGAACGTAAAAATTTTTTTTTAAAATAAAATATGAATTGGAATATATAGTTTTAATATTATTGTAATTATAATAATCATATATTCTGACATAGAGAATTCAGGGAAAAGTCAGAAATTTTTATTAAAAGTACCTACTGAAAAAAAATTTAATTTTTAGAATTTATAACAAAATTCTGAATTTTTGGGGCTTTTTTACTTGACTTATAAACTATGAAATTACCACGAATTCTAATAAAAAACCTTTTTTTTCAATTTCTAACAAAAATTTCTTTTTATATAACTTAAATCTTGAACAATTATCATAAAGTAAATAAATTATTTAATGAATAATTTTACAAATATTTCAAAATTAATTCAATTTTAAAAGAGTTGCGTTTACAATTTTCATAAGTATATGAACTTCAAACGGGTTTAATTTGAAATTTGATAAAATTTCAATTTTAATGAATTTAATTAGAAATTTTAATGAACTTAGATTTTTTAAAAATTTTAATAATTCAAAATTTTCTAAAATTAGTTAAATTTGTCAATATATATTTAATAAATTGAATTTTGAGACAATTACAAATGATTTTAGAAATTCAATTCTTTTCAAAAATAGTAAAATTCTTCTCAAAAATTCAATTATTTTCAAAAATTTTAATGAAATTCTTTGTAACAATTTAATTTTTTCAGAATAATTTAAATACAATTCTTCATAGAAATTTAATTAATTTCAAAAATTTGTAAAAATCCAATTATTTTCAATGTCTATTTCAATAAAATTTCACAAAAGAATTCAATTATATTAAAAAAGAAATTTTAATAAAATTCGTCTCAATAATCCAATTATTTCCAAAAAAAACAATATAATTCTTCGCAGAAATTCAATTATGTTCAAAAATTTACAAAATTTCAATTATCTTTATAAATAATAAATTTTTTCTCCGAAATTCAATGATTTTCAAAAATTTTAATATAATTCTTGGCAGAATTTCAATTATTTTTAATACAATTTTCATAAAATTTCTCGAAAAATGAAATTATTCTTAAAAATTTTATTTAAATTTGTCAAGAGAATTCAACTATTTAGAAATTTGTTGATAAAATTCTTTATGAAAATTCAATTTTAAGAAACATTCAATATAATAAAATATTTATTTTTGTATTTAAATAATAATTGAATTCTCGTAGAATTTTCTAATAAATATTGATTTAAAAATGTATTTCAGTTTAAATTTTAGATTATAATTGAATATTATTTTTTTTTATTGTTTATACTCCTGCCCTATTGGCCTTACGCACTTCGACAAGAGTCCCCGAGAAATACTTTTTGGATTAAGCATAACCATTCTACTTAGAAATTTTCTATATATTAACCTAATTTGCGTCTACAGCCGACTTTTATTAGGAGTACTCGCATTCCGCCTGGACCACCCGACAATGGGTTTTCTCGCCAGAAAAGAGGGAACTGTAGAAAACCTCTCCTGAGTACAACCGGTTTATCGACAGTCGAGTTCTAATGGTGTGTACCGGACAATAATCGACGGTGCACATCATTATACCTCGACGTCAAATTTTTTTATTTCTGTCAATAATTTCTTTTCAAATAACTAAAAAACTTAAATTTTTCAGAAGTTATAAATGTTTGCAGAAATTCAATTATTTCCAAAAGTAATAAGATTCTTCTACGGAATTCAATTATTTTAAAGAATTTTAATAACATTTTGCGGAAACATATAATTATTTTCATAAATAATACAAATTTCACAGGAATTCGATTATTTACAAATTTTTTCGCAATGATTCCATTATTTTCATAAATAATAAACTTTTTTACAGAGATTTAATTATTTTCGTAAGAAATAAAATTCTTTTTAGGAATTTAATTATTTCCATAAATAATAAAACTCATTGTAAAATTTCAATTATTTTCAATCCAATTTCAATCGAATTCCACGAAAAATGTAATTATTCTTAAAAATTTTATTAAAATTCGTCGAAAGAATTGAATTATTTAAAAATTTGTTGATAAAATTCTTTATGATAATTCAATTTTAAGAAATATTCAATTATTCAATAACTATTTATTTTTATATTCATTTAAATAATTGAATTCTTGTAGAATTTTATAATGAAAGTTAATTTATAATTATAAAATAATGATTTTATCACTCGATCAAATATTTTTGGTAAAAAATTAATCGTTTTGCTTCAATTTCTCTTATTTTTACAAATAAATAGCATTAACAATTAAATTTGATGAAAATATTTTAATAAAAGAATAAAACGTTTTTAAAACTTGTTTAAATAAAGCTTGCTAAATTTTTTTTAAAGATTTTTATTTCTGTCCAAAAATGTTATTGTTTATTAAAATTGTTTAAATAACTAAGAGAAATTATCGCAAAACATCAGTTTCATTAAAAGAAACATTAATAAACATAACTTTGCCTAAAGTGAAATTGTTTATAAAAATAATAGTTATTTGCAAAATTTCTTTTTCATAAGGATAATTTCTAGGCGATTTAGGAGAAACATTAATTGTAAAAAATTTTATTTACCTACTTGTGTCCAAAAATGTCCTTACAGTGCAATTGTTTCTTAAAATTGTTTAAATAATTAAGAAAAATTATTGCAAAACATACGAATTTTATTAAAACAAACATTAATCGCAGTTAGCTGAAGTAAATTTATAAAGCAAACAAATTATTTTTAGTCATATCTTTGCCTACAGTGTAATTGTTTATATAATTTGTTTATAACAATTTGTAATCTTAGAAACAATTTTTTTTACTATTTACTCACCTCCAGACATAAAATGTATGCAATATTAAGTTTGTAAAAAAAATGTTGTTTAAAATATATTGAAAAGTTTAAAAAATCATTTTTTTACACTTTACATTAACATTAAAAATTTATAAAACAAAATTCAAAAAATTGACTTTCTCAGATCTTTTTAGAATTCAGTTCTAAATTTGAGGGAAAAAAATTTTTCATTTGGTTAAAAATTGTGGTCTAAAAGTTAATTTATACTAAATTTTGTCTTTTTATTCCACTGTTGAGAGCAGCGAGCGCAGTCACAAAAATATTAATAACTTTTGACCTAATAATAATAATTGACCAGAAAAAATATGAAATTAGGCGAAG
The DNA here is from genome assembly GCF_015476425.1 of Leptopilina heterotoma. Classification (NCBI taxonomy): domain Eukaryota; kingdom Metazoa; phylum Arthropoda; class Insecta; order Hymenoptera; family Figitidae; genus Leptopilina; species Leptopilina heterotoma. The sequence goes on from NW_025110834.1 coordinate 1,252,708, forward strand.
ATGTTTATTTTATTTCTATTTGTTTATAGTAATTGTTGTTATTTTAAATAAATTATACAAAATCTAATAAATATTTTTTGTTCGAAGGTATGATTATTGTATATTACTCATATCAAATTTTATTATTTCATTAAATAGAACGGTAGGAAATCTTTTTTTAATAATTAGATGCCTAAAAATTGTTTAAACAATAAATCTTAAAAAATTAAAATTTTGCAAAATCAACCTTGGGGTCATATTTTAGTACGAAAAGAACAAGCTTTTATTTAAACAGTTACCAAACTTTTTATGTTAGAGTAACTTTTGTTAAAATTCTTTTTCTGTGCCGATTACAAAAAGTTTGACACATAAATAATTTTTGTTAACCAATTACATAAATTTATTTATAATACTTTGTTACATATGGTTGGACTCTATATTCTAATAATTGGAAATTTTTTAAAGGTTTCCTCAAGACTGTTTGCTGCGAATTCGAAAGAACAAAATATAGAACCAGAGAACAGTAAACTTCTTAGATGCAGAGAGTGTCATGTAACAGTTCACGCATCTTGTTATGGTGTTACTGTAATTTCTAACGATTCTCAAAGTTGGGCATGTGATAAGTGTAAGGCTGGAAAAAAGACACAGGTGAGACATTTAACTTATATTATAATAATGAATTATTTTATTTATATTTAAACATATTTAAACAAATATTATGTTAACAATATATTTCCTCATGTTTTGTACACATAACCTAACTTTTATACTAATCAATTTCTTAATATCAGTGAATGGAGTTAGTATAAGGAGACCGAACGACATTCACAATCAGGCAAAGTGGCCGCATTTTTTCTTATCGTTATTCCTATGGGCTCACTTCTACCGATAGAAGCGCCCCCAACGGGGAAAAGTGTCACTAATAATCGTCTGTTATTGTTATTGTACAGTACAGTTAGTGTTGTTTTCAAGTAGTTAACAATTATTATTATTAATTATCTTAAAATTATAAGATATTATTATATAATAAATATGAATTTTAAAAGTGCTCGGCTGGAAATGAACAGAGATAATAAGTACAAGATGCGACATTAACATTGCGATTAACATTATGATTTAATTAATTTAATTAATTTTTATTAAAATTATGGGGACGCAGTAAGGTGGTCTGCATTTGAATTGTTAAAATATTGTCAGCATCGAATTTTAATTTCCATAAACGTTATTTAATATAACTGCAATAATTTTAATTTGAGTAAATTATTATTGAATAGAAGTAGTATTGAAATTAATCCTGAAGTGAGTTATTTTTAATTTAACCAAATTGCAGAATGTGAGAATTTTCTCGTAAAAGAATAGTAAACATATATATAACATAAAGTTGAATAAATTTGGAATAGTTAAAACTTTAGGAAGTGAGTAATTTTGCTCAAAAGAAATTTGATGTAAATGGATTATTAGAATAATAACGTATAAGATTTTCTACTTGTTTTAATTTTTGTAAAGCAAAATTTTTATTAAATTGAAATTTTTAAATCTATAATATATATGTATCGAAATTGTACTGTAATAATTCTAATTAAAAATTCTGATGACCTTAATTTTTGCATCGCAGCATTTCTATATTATCGAATTTTTATGTGACGTAAATGTAATCGAATTGTAGTCTTACAGAATTTAAATTTAACAAAATGTTGGTGTACAACCATTAATATATAGTTGCAATTACATTTAAAAAAAATTTTCATTTAACCAAATTTTTATTTAACCATATTTGTAGGTAACCTAATTTTCTTATGAGTGAATATCCAAAATACGGAATTTATAAAACATTGAATTTTTAAAACGTCGAATTTCTACAGCACTAAACTTTAACAGTGTTGAAGTTTTATTTTGTTTTAACTTTTTTGTCACTATAGAGTTTACTATCTATGTTGTTAGACGGTAAGGTAGATTAAAATTGCGCGCGAAATTTGATTTAAGATGTGATTTCAAATTTCCCGCACAATTTAAATCAACCATATCAATAAGAATTATAGAGAGGAAACTCTTGTGACAAACAAAGTTAAGACAAATGAAAATTCGACATTCTAAAAGTGATAATTCGTAAAAGTGACAATTCGCAAAAATGACTTTTCGAAACAATAACGATTCATAAAAATGACAATTCGTAAAAATGCAATTCGGTAAAATGACAGTTCGGTCAAATGACATTTGTGGAATAATCATGTGCCTCGGATTCATCATGGGCGTTCGGTCTCCTTATATACTACTCCATGTATCAGTGTAATGTTTAAGCAATTTGTCATGTAGCCCCGGGCAAGCCTGAAAATATTTTATATTTTAATTATTGGACTTGATAAAGTAACATCCAACTGTGTCTTAAACAATGTAAATAGACAATGTAATAGAAATAAATTGAAAAATCTATTTAATATTCACATAAAGTCAACATAAAATACGGTTTTATAAGACGTTCAATGTGACGTACATACATTTTTTAAAGTGTCCGGACACTTTCAGGGTTTTAGAAAATTCAAGTATTTTCAAAAAAGAAAATGAAAAAACCCAGTCAATATTTTAAAAATAAAAGTTAAACTGTATTACAATAACACTTGTAATAAGTGTCAAGCAAAATGAGTAGATTTTTAAAATTAGTTCGCCATATTGGATCCGCCATTTTGAATTTTGAAAGTTTAATTGAAAATTGTGCACCAGCGAATTAGAAAATATTCACATACCGAGTTTTATGAAAAACTAACAAGTTTTTACGATTTCCAAAACCCGTCTAGGATTTTTCGAAAAGAAATCAACTTCAGTCGCCTATTTTAACCTTAATGGGTTAAAATGTTGTAGGTAATTCATGTTTTGCGGATGCTAAATCTACAAAAGATTGAGCTCTTTCTATATTCTTCGTTTTTTCTGCGTTGTTCTTTCTATTTATTCCTGTATATAAGACAGTGCAGGGTTGCCACGCAACTTGGAAACCTGGAAAACCTGGAAATGTCAGGGAATTTTTATAAACCTTGAAAAAACCTGGAAAAGTCAGGGAATTTTGATTGGAATCCCGGAAAATTATTGTTTTCTAAAGTTATTGTGCTTATTCTTGAAATCTAATTTTTCTTTAATTCAATTTTCTTAACTCAATTTTAAAAGAGTTGCCTTTACAATATTTCTTCGCAATAATTCAATTATTTTCAAAAATAATCAAAAAATTTATAGATTTACAATTATTTTCATAAATAATAAAACTCATCGCAAAATTTCAATTATTTTTAATACAATTTTAATGGAATTTCTCTAAAAACGTAAAATTATTCTTAAAAATTTTATTCAAATTCATCAAAGAAATTCAATTATTTTCAAAAGTAATAAAATTCTTCACAGAAATTCAATTTTATTGTCAAAAGTTTAAAAAAATTTATCGTCAAAATTTCAATTATTTATCTTTATAAATATTACAATTTTTATCCAAAATTCAATTATTTTCAAACATTTTAATGAAATTCTTTTTAACAAATTGAATTTTTTTTTTCAAAAATTCTCCTCCAGTAAATGATTTTCAATATCTACTATTTTAATAAAATTTATAAATTTTCTTCGCAATAAATCTATTATTTTCAAAAATATTCAATTTATGTTTACAGAGATTAAATTATTTTTATAAATATGTAATACAATTTTTTACAGGTATTCAATTATTATTTTCGTAGATACTAAATCTCATTGCAGAATTTCATTTATTTTTTATACAATTTTAATTAAATTCCTCGAAAAATGTGATTATTCTTAAAATTTTATTAAAATTCGTCAAAATAATGGAATTATTTAAAAATTTGTTAATAAAGTTTTTTATGAGAATTCAATTTTGAGAAACATTCAATTATTCAATAAATTATTTATTTTTGTATCAAAAATAATTAGGTATTTAAAAAGAAATATTATTAAAAAATTCGTCTCAAGAATTCAATTATTTTCAAAAATAATAAAATTCTTAGCAGAAATTTAATTATGGTCAAAAGTTTAAAAAAAGTTACAGTCAAAATTTCAATTATTATTATAATATTAAAATTTTTCTCTAAAATTCAATTATTTTAAAAAATTTTAATAAAATTCTTGGCAATATTTCAATTATTTAAAAAAAAGTTAATAAAATTCTTGACAAAATTGCAATTATTTTCAAAAACTTTTTTCAATTCAATGAAATTTTTTTACAGAGATTAAATTATTTTTAATACATTTTTAATCTAATTTCTCGAAAAATGAAATTATTTTTAAAAATTTTATTTAAATTCGTCAAAAGAATTTTAATTACCTGTTTAAAAATTTGTTGATAAAATTCTTTAAATGAGAGTTAAGTTTTAAAAAACATTCAATTCTTCAATAAATTATTTTTTTTGTATTTAGATAATTTAATTGTCGTAGAATTTTCTAATAATAATTGATTCAAATATAAATTTCAGTTAAAACTTTGGATAATAATTGAGTTTTGAAAAGGTTTCAAATTATAATTTTTGAATGTTTGAATTTTTCATACTTTTAACTTAAAATTGTGTAGATTTAATTTTTTTTGTAAAAGTTGAATTGAATTTTTTTGAAGTTATTTGAAGTTTTTATTTTCTAATATATATTTGATTGAAGAATTTCCGAATACCTGAATAATCGATGTAATTTCGTAAAATTGAATTGTAAACAAAAGGATTTGAAAATTATGTTGAAAGAAATTTTTCAGAAATTATTAATAATAATTAATTTACACTTTATAAAGAAGAATTTTAGAATTTTAGTTTATTGTTGTGGAAAACAATAATTGAATTAAAATAATGAAAGTAATTTTGAATAAGTTACAGTAACAATAATCTTATAATAGATATAAAATGATGATTTTATCAGTCCAACATTTTTAATTATTATAAAACATGAAGATATCGATGTATGTAGTTTTAAAAACCTGGAAAAATTCCGTTTTTTAACCTGGAAAACTTGGAAAAGTCAGGGAATTTGAAATGAGCAAAAGCGTGGCAACCCTGAAGACAGAATTTATAGCGGTATGTTTTATTGACGGCGATTTTAGACAGGGCGATTGATTTTTTATATTGCAGACCTGAAAGCAAACCAAATTTTATGAATTTATTATTATGTTTTTAGAAATTGTAAATGTAAATTATGCCTTTCCACTTATAATCTCTTGACATGTAATGACAGGTACACTGCAAACAGAATCAGAAGGTAGCAAATTATTTGAAATACTTTCCCCAACATTGAAATTTGGTTGACTTGCTTCGTCTATCTTCAAAGTGAAATTTAACAAAATTATTACATTTTTGTTAAAAGGCACTTCGGATTATTCTGAACTTTTCTGATGTTTTGAAATTACTGTTGTACACGCTTTATTTAAAAGACAATATTATTATTGATGCACAATATAACTTTGTAATCACTATCGAACGGATTTGGTAAACTCGTTACTGTTGCTTCAATGATTGGTTTGATGCGTTCAAACATTGCAGCGTCATTTTCAATTTGCCCGCCTTCTAGAAAATTTGGTAAATTGTATCTTCATAATTTTGAATTACATGAAGTATTCAAAAAATATTAATTTATTTAATGTATAAACTTCAACTTATTTACAATAATTTCTAATAAGAATTATTGATTTTATCTTACCTGTTAGGTGAACCTGTTTTTCTAAGTTTGCAAAATGTTTGTGTGTACCGCGTTATAAATTTTCCCAAAGACTTTTTAAACTTTTAACTTCTCGGTAAATTGTACTACCGTGACTATTAAATTGTTGTGTAATTTTTATCCACGTTTCATTCTTCATTTTGATGTTGACCTAATCAATGTTGTTTCAGATGTGTTGCCTGTGTCCAATGATTGGTGGAGCTGTAAAGCGGACAAGCGATGGTCTTTGGGCTCATATAGTGTGTGCACTTCTATTACCAGGGATAACATTTAAGGATGCTATAAACAAGGATCCAATAAACGTTTTAACAATGAAATTGGGAATAACTAAACAACAGTGTTGTTGCTGTGGACAAAGGAGTGGAGCTTGCCTTACTTGCGATAAATGTGGTGCTCTGTTTCATCCTTCCTGTGGATTAGTGAAGGGTGCCACTTTCGTTATTCCACCGTATAATGCAGAAGAACTACAAGTAATTCAAAATTCTTATATTTATGTACTTTATAATATATAAAGAAACACTGAATAATTATTTTTTACTGTTTATTCTTTCTTTATTATAGATAACTTGTCATCGTCATGATGATGGGAAGGAGAAAATACCATTGGTCGGTCTAGGCGAAGTTGTATGGGCTAAACATCGTAACACACGTTATTATAAAGCAAAAATTTCGTCGATTCAAGATACTCTTTTTTACATGGTCACATTTGAGGATCATAGTTTCAGCGAAGATCTTTATCCAGACGACATTACCGTATGTTTTATAAATTTATTAACTTTCTATTTTTCTATCTCTGACACATTATGTGTATTTTAATTCACATAATTACGTTAGTGGTGTACAGGGTGTCTAACGGTCAGGGAGAAGTCAGGGAATTTTTTTCTCAATCCTTGTTAGACACCCTGGTGTACATTTACTTTCAAACTTCATATTTCGTTTTTCAATATTAACATTAAATAATTTGTTGGTAAACTTTTTAATTATCATATATTTCCATAGTCCATTTGGAGAATTTTAAGAATAAAGGAATTTTAATAACCAAAATTAAAGGACAGTAATTTTATGTTACTAAGGAACATTTTAAAGCAAAAAAAGAAAAATCAATTTTTTTGAAGTCCTTGACCAAAAAGTCCCCTTAATATTAACACAGGCTTCACAGTCTGTCCCCTATTTCCCTAAAAGTCCCCTTTTTTTAATTTTGGCCCCTAAACGTACCCTATTTTGAAAATTTCCCCTAAATTTCCCCTATTTTTTTCTTTTATCTTTTAATGATGAATTCACGTCAAATTTAGCTTCGCAAACTATGAAACTGCCACTAATTCTAATAAAAAACCTTCAAAATTTTTTCTATTTCTGACAAGAATGAATTTTTTAATATTATTTAATTATTACAAAAGTTTTAATGCAATTATTTTGATAAATAACAAAATTCTTTACAAAAATTCAATAATTTTTAGGAATTTTAATAAAATTCTTTTTTACAAAATTCAATTATTTTCATAAGTTAAAATATTCATCCCAAGAATTCAATTATTTTCAAAAGTAATGAAATTCTTCGAAGAAATTCAATTATTTTTAAAGATTTTCACGAATATTTCGTCAAGAATTCAATTATCTTTACAAATAGAAAAAATTTTTCGACAAAAATTCAATTATTTTCAAAAATTTATAAAAATCTTTGTAAAAGTTCAATTACTTTAAAAAGTTTTTGGCAATTCAATAATTTTCAATATTTACTATTTTCATAAAATTTATCAACAGATTTAATTATAGAAAAAACTTTTTGATACAATTCTACGAAAAGATTCAATTATTTTCATAAATAATAAAATTTCACTTCCGAATTCAATTATTTTCATTGCAGAATTTCAAATATTTTTAATACAATTTTAAAAAAATTCCTTTAAAAATGCAATTATTATTAAAAATTTTATTAAAACTTGAGGAAAGAATTCAGTTTTAAGAAACATTCAATTATTCAATAAAATTATAAATTTCGTTGCAATAATTCAAATATTTTCATAAATAACATTTAATTCGTCGCAGAAAATCTATTATTTTCAAACAATTTTAAAAATTTTGCAAAAGAATCCAATTAACTTGATAAACAACAAAATCGCATAAATTCTTTCCATAAAATCAATTATTCTAAGGAATTTTAATAAAATTCTTTTCCAAAATTCAATTATTTTGATAAACATCAAAATTCATCACAAGAATTCAATTCTTTTGAAAAGTAATTAAATACTTTGCAGAAATTAAATTATTTTCAAATTTTTTTAACAATTCTCGTTAAGAATTAAATTATCTTTATAAATAGATAGGGAAATTCATCTCAAGAATTAAATTATTGTCAAAATTTTTTTTAAAATTCTTCTCAAGAAGTCAATTATTTTCAAAAATTTTAATAAAATTCTTCTCACGAATTCAATTGTTTTCAAAAATTATTATTTAAATTCTTCTCAGGAATTCAATTATTTTTAAAAAATTTAATAAAATTCTTCAAAAAGTTTTAAATTATTTTCAAAAATTATTATAAAATTCTTTAATATAATAAATTTCATTAAAATTTTAATTAAATTCCTTAAAAAGAAATTAAATATTTTCAAAAGTTGTTAATACAATTCTTCGTAAAAATTAAATTTTAAGAAACATTCAATATTATTTATTTTTGTATTTAAATAATTGATTTCTCGTAGAATTAATTTATTATTTTTCGTACTTTTAACTAACAATTCTGTAGAATTAATTTTTTTGAAAAAGTTTAATTGAATAATAATTGATGTTATTGATTTAAAGTAGAATTTTAGTTAAAAATTCTAGAAAATGTTAATTGAATTGAAATGATACAAATAATTTTGAAAAAATTACAGTAACAATATTCTTATAATAATAAAATAATGATTTTGTCAGTCAGTCATCTTTTTTTTTATAATAATATTCTTATGAGTTGTTCAATTTTAAATTTTTGAACATCTTAATTCCAATGAAAAAAAATGATTAAATATTTATTTTAAATAAAACTATTGATGTTTTCGAATAATTTTACTTTTGAAGAAATTTGTAGAACATTTTTTTGAGTATCTAATAATTTTTAGAGTGAATCAGAATATTCTTTAGGGTCCGGAAAAAAGTCAAAGTTGTGTTTGGAAATCAGGGAAAAGTCAGGGAAAAATAAAGTAAAATTTTTGTGTCAACCCTGCAGAAATAAATTATATTTTTATCTTTATTTAACCAATTTTTATAGTCCCCTAAAAGTCCCCTATTTTTTAATTTTTAATCCCCTATTTCCCCTAAAATTCTTTTTAGGGGCACTGTGAAGCCTGTTAACAGGACTGAAACTAGGCCCATGAATCCCGTAAAAGTCAGTAATTTTGCTTCAAGTCTGTAAAAGTCAGTTTTTTTTGAAAAAAAGGTCCGTAAAGTCATTGAACCGTAATTTGATTGAAAAAGGACGAAAAGTTCGTAAATTGAACAATATAATTTGAAGAATTTTAGAGAAATTACAAATAATTGCAGAAATTCAATTATGTTCAAAAATTAAAAAGAATTCTCGTCAAAATTTCAATTATCTTTAGAAATAATAAATAATAAAATAATAAAATTTCCCAAAAGAATTCAATTATTTAAAAAAATTTTAATATAATTCTACTCAAACATTTAATTATTTTCATAAAATAATAAAAATTTCACAGGAATTCAATTATTATTTATATACTTTTTTTAATAGATTTTATAAATTTTTTTACACGGATTCAATTATTTTCATAAATAATAAAATTCTTCTTAGGAATTCAATTTTTTTTGGGTATCCTTTTTTCATAAATAATAAAACTAATTGCAGAATTTCAATGATTTTTAATAAAATTTTTATGAAATTCCTCGAAAAATATAATTATTCTTAAAAATTTTATTAAAATTCGTGAAAAGAAATCAATTCTTTAAAAATTTGTTGATTAAATTCTTTGTGAGAATTCAATTTTTAGAAAAATTCAAATATTCAATAAATTATTTTTTTTATATTTAAATAATTGAATTCTAGCAGAATTTTCTAACAAAAATTGATAAAAAAATAAATTTCTGTCTAAAATATATAAATTTGAAAATTCTTTAGAAACTTTTTCAAAAATTATTAAAAATAATGAATTTATAGAACAATTTTACTTAAAAAGACTGAAAAAAAATTTAATTTTTAAAAAGTTACAAATTATTGCAGAAATTCAACTGTTTTTAAGAGTAATGAAATCCATTGCAGAAATTCTTCTTAGGAATTCAATTATTTTCATAAATAATAAAATAATAAAATCTGTTCGCAGTTTGAAGTAATTAATTTAAGGAAGTTTATAGTATAGAAAATAATTAAATTCTTTCGAAAAGTTTTATTCCTTCATGAAATTTTTTAAAATTGCATTAAAAGTAATTGAATTTTTGCAAATAATTTTATTATTTATAAAAATAATTGAATTGTTTCGAAGGATTTTTAAAAATTTTAGAAAATAATTAAACTCTTTCGTGCAATTTTATTAAAATTTTGTTGAAAGTAATTGATTTTTTGCAAAAAATTTTACTATTTATAAATTATTCTTAAAAGTTTTATTAAAAATCGTCGAAAGAATTCAATTATTTAAAAATTTGTTTATAAAATTCTTTATGAGAATTCAATTATTGAATAAATCATTTATTTTTATATTTAAATAATTGAATTCGATTATTTAAAAATTTGTTTATAAAATTCTAGTATTTTTGCAATCAATTTTCTAATAAAAATTGATTAAAAAATGAATATTAGTTAAAATTTAAGATAATAATTGAATATTAAAAGAAATATAACATGAATTTTTAGAAATAATTGAATTTTGAAATTAATTTTTTTGAAAAAGTTTAATTGAATTTTTTTATTTTATTTTAAGAAGTTTTTATTTTCTAAAATCTATAAATAAATGGACTTGAAAATTGTCAAAGAACTTTTTCGAAAATTAATTAATTTAAAGATGAAGTTTAGTTAAAAATTCTTTAAAATAATAATTGAATTGAAATGAAGACAATAATTTTTAAGAAGAACAATATTCTTATAATATAAAATAATGATTTTATCAATTTGTCATCTTTAATTATTATAAAACATGAAGAAATCGATGACTTCGAGTCGAAGACTCGGAGTTATCCATATCTTCATGTTTTATAGTTATGAAAAATTTTATTTATAGTTTTAAATAAAATGTTGTTTTATTTGATTCGGACTGGTTATATTTTTGTCAGTAATTGGTCCATAATTTTTCATTTTTGGTTCGTAAAGTCCGTATTTTTAAATACTTTCACTAGTTCGAGCCCTGAATTATTAAATATTTTTTTGTAAAACTTAGAGACATAACATTTAAAAAACAATAGTTCAATGTTGGTCATTCTAAAGAAAATATTTTACAAAATGGAAAGTATGGGTGTTAAACCGAATCTAAAATAATTCACGTTGTAATTTATTGTTGCAGAACTACGACCCTCGAAATGTGCCTACGATTGGAGCACATGTTAGAGTTAAGTGGACAGATAATAACATTTATGATGGAATTTTTGAAGGCACCAATCATCGCATTATGTACAATGTAAGTATAAAATATTTACTGTTTAGATGTATCTTCTAATGTTTAAGTATAAGAAAAAATATAAATTAAATTTTTTCTATTGCATTAATAGGTCGTCTTTGAAGATAGTTCTCAACTTTCACTGAAAAGAAATGAAATCTACAGTTTACAAGAGGATTTACCAAAAAGAGTTCGTTTACGTTTGGTAAGTGTAGTTTAAGATTATGTTTATTTTTTTAGTCCGTAATTTTCTTTATTCTTTTGAAAACACTAATTTTTGTGACCTTTATTATTTTCTTAAACTAATTTTCTTTATGTTTGTTTTTACCTTGTTTGCTACTTCATTTCATTTGCAAAAGTCTGTTGCCACTGAAATGAAGCATCGAGCTCATCTTTATGGCATTGAGGAAGATTCGGAATCGCAAAGGAAGGTGAAACCGTCGAAAAAAATATGATAGAATATATGGGAAAATGGCGTTTGAGACGTTTCTAAACGTGTACATGTACAAAAAAAAGTCTCTGAAATTAGAGTATAATTATTTTACGTGCATAATGCTAAATTTTATTTGATCGACTTTTATTTTAAGTTTATTAGCAAGTGAAAACTAATTCGATTAGTTAAATCTACATTTTATTTATTTTTTTTTCTAGAATTATAGTCGCTTTAAATGTTTACTCTTAATTACACGTTGCACAAACGTGTGATATAATAAAATGTATTATACATTACATATTAATTATATATTATACAAATTACATAGCCTACTTTATATACATATATGTAAACAGAATGAAATATGCCGATTGTATATTTTAGGGTACGCTTCAGTCGTACAAATATAATTGTAAGATTTTCGCTTTTCCCGGTTTTTACATAATACAATTAAATTATTTTTTTGCGAAATTCAATTAATTCTCGTGTATCTACAAGTTGATTTTTATATAGAAAAGGAGTATTTTTTTCTTTTTTGTTTAGGTACTCGAACGTTACGAATAATCTGCTTTAATACTGTGACTTTTCTATATTATTTTTAATGTTGAACAACATTCTAATAAGAAAATTTTCATACATTTTAGTAAAGTTTATGTATTTAGGCAGATAATGAGTTGTGAATGTGAATGCTATCATTACCATTAATTACCGACTTTAATATATTTATTATTTTATATGAAATTGATCATTAGTATTGAATTGTGAGACATAATTTTCAAAATATTTACAATTAAACATGTTGAAAGTTTGGGCTCATTAATTTTTTTTCAATAAATTTTTTAAATATTTTAAATAATTGAATTATTCATATTTCTTTCAAGTATATACAATCGATTTACACTTGCAAATATTTGTGGGAGAAATTGACGATATTGTATAAAAGAAATAAAACCTTTTAATTGTACGGTATTTATTGGAAATATTGAAATAGAATGGAGAATTTTTGAAATGTAATATTGAGCTCAAATTTTACTTACTTATAGTGTATTGTATAAGATTTCGTATGTAAATATTAAGAAGATAAATTATGGAAAATTTGAAGAATTCTATTGTACATCACATATTATATCTTCTCCATTTTATAGATCAGTTATTGATAATCTAGTCATCTGATACGAAAACTTAATTGTTCACTGTTTAAAATTGTAGTCTATAGATAAAGAGTTTAGGTTCAAAAATTATTTTATAATCATGCTTCTTCTGTACTGAAATATCAGATGATTGGACTTATATTTGGTGTATGTTTGTAATGATGTAAAACATGATTGATATTATTATTAATATTATTTTACAAAACTATGAAACAATTATTATTTTTTTCATGTTAATAGGACTTATCCAAGACAAAACCCTTGTAAAGCAAGCCGAATTGTCTTTGATCTCATTTAAACCTATTTAATTAAGTATAATTACAGATTGTTCATTGGCGTTTCTTCACAAATGTAACTTTGATCACAGATTATAAAACTTAGATGTAATTATGTATCGAAATAAAATTAATAAACATTGCGAAAGTAGTGCGTTGAAATAACACTGATTAAGGCATTACAGCGGCTAATCGGTTTAGTTCATATTTTTTAAATTTGTATTATTTAGTTTATTTTACAAATATGTAATTTAAATTTAATTTGTTTTTACAATAAGCTTTTTGTTTAATTTCTAAATTTTTATTATTTAATGTCAATGTTAGTCAAGAAATTTATTATAGAAGGGAGAAATAGTACAGAAAAATATCTTCATTGCTTACAATATTGCCGTTGATTAGTGCCGCTGTGATACCCTAAGATTACAAATATTTTTCTTTTAAAAAGCCTTCAAATAATAAATCGTTTATAATGTTTTTCGAGAATCATTTATTACTTATATTTATAAGAAAATTAAATGATAATAATCTTTAATTACTTATTTTCGAGTCTAGCCTTGCGTCTACTAACTCAGGAACGATTCAAATTGATTTTGGTTTAAGGATATTATTTATGAAGAATAAAAGAATCATTTAGACGATTAACATATAAATGTTCTTTATAAAAAGGTAAATAAAAATTATTGTTAAATACAAAAATATAAAAATAAGGAATTTGAAGAGATATTAACAAGAAATATACAAATTAATATTCTTCGGAGTAGAGAGAGATGATGAGAAATAGATTTTAGAATAAAGTTAGATAGCAAATTTTAAGAATTTTATTAGACAGGAAATTGTGGAAATAAGTTGAATTTTGGCTTCCTTCTCTAGAGATTTGGATTGAACTTGAATCTTTTTATTAATAATCGAACTTTGAACTTGTAAATAGCGAACAATTATTTTTATTATTTTTAAATATTTCCAAAAGAATTAGATCTAATAATGGAATTAGAACTTGAATTGGAACTTGAATTGAAAGTAGAACTTGAACTAGTACTTGAAACAACGAATAACTGATTTATTTTTAAGAATAACTGGAACTGAGTAATTATTTTTAAGTAATTTTAAAAAGAATTAGAACTGAATATTTTCCACAGAGTTCATGTTTTTATATTCTTGTCCCTTCCTAATTTTTGGGTTAGGATTGGTTTTGGCTGAGAATTGTTTCTGGGTGGAGAAAAAGAGTTTGATTAGATCCCTGAAAAGGAAAATGACAAAAAACTCATTAGCCCAAGGATGGTATTAGGCCCTTCAGGTCCAGCCTTTCGAAATTAGGAGTTGCGTGGACGTAGTTAAGACAGGGATGTTTTTGAGTGGAAGGGGTTTTAAATTGTTTGTAGTTTCTAAGAGATGGAGCCAAAATTACCATTTCAACAAGTTACAGTGCTTTCGGCTTTGACGCTCTGAGCGCTCGGAATGTACGAAACGTGGTTGGTTGTGTTATGGGAATTGTGAATTTTGATTGGCTAACACTCAACATTGGTAGTTCCGTGCTCTGTTTTCACTCTCTGTCTCAACTTTATGTCGAGCGTGAAAACAGAGCACAAAACTACCAATGTTGAGTGTTAGCCAATAAAAATGCAATTTCCCTAACCCAACCAACCGCGTTTCGTACTTTTAGAGCGCTCAGAGCATCAACTTCATCAACACCGTCTGTAAATTATACATAATTATGTGTTGAAAATGAATTAAATTAACAATATTCAGTTTTAAGAAAGTTATTAACAATTAATTTTAAACAATAAAATATGATTAATAATGATAAATTTATAATATAAAGAATTTTATATTCTTAAATTGTTACTTTATAACTAAAATAACTGGAATATTTAAAAATTATTGAAAATAGTTGATAATACCTATTTAAAATTGTTAATTAAACTTAATTTTTATTAATAAAGTATAGAATATTCTTTATATTTCACATAATTATTCTAAAGAATTCAAAAATAAGTGAATTGACTATTAAAATTAGTTGAAATTAAATAAGAATTATTTAATTATTTAATAATGGTTTATAAGTAATTATATGCAATGATTTTTGTACATATAATTAACTTTTTCTTTTTTTTGTAGTCGGAAGTGGAAAATCTGTGAATTCGCAAGTGGTGGTCCCCTTGTCCTGCTCCTTAACTTGCCAGTACCCGCTCATGCAATGTGTGAGCAAGGACGGGAGGAAAAGTTTTCCTCCCCCCACGCTCAAAACTTCTGAGCACTGGATTCATGAAGCGTTTACACCTTCTGTAAAAATTGTCCAGAAAGGAAAATTTGCATTGGAGTAAGAGAGTCAGATACACAGTCTGTCTCTCTTACTCCAATGAAAAAATTTCCGTTCTGGAAATTTTTACCGAAGGTGTAAATGCTCCCTCATCCGGTCAACCTCGTCTTCCGTCTCTATCTTTTCCCCATTATTTTAATAATGAAGGATTAAATATGTCTCCACGAGTCTAGATTTTGAACCATGATGTCCTAGACAAAGTCTTCTTTGCTTCCTCTAAGGCAGTTCTGAAGACCTTGCAGATTCCTGACCCTGCGACGTGATTAGTTTTATACTTCCCGTCGAACTTCTTTTCGCATAAGAAGCAGCATGGGCTCTTCTTACAGTCTGCTATCTTGTGGTCGGCTTCTCCACACTTAAAGGCCTAAGCACAACTGGTTCGGTTTCGGGAGACGGTTTCGGGATATGGGCTTCCTAACCTCAAAATGTATGTAAATCTTACATATCCCGAAACCGTCTCCCGAAACCGAACAGTTGTGCTTAGGCCTTAAAGCACGCAGCTGACCTATCTACCAATTTACAATCTTTGCCTATATGGCCATAGCCAACCCTACTAAAAATAAAATCAGGAATCGTCATGAATGGTCAGAATTTCTGAACATTCCTGAACAGTCTCACCACTTCTGACGTTTTCGAACGTTTCTCACCATTCCTAACCAAATACTTTCCAAGCTCCTCCCACTTTACTCCCACCATTTTCGAAGCTGTGACCATTTCTGAAATGTGTGAACACATAACCTATAAAAATTTTGGTACATCTTTCTAATTTTGGTAAAGTCTCATGAAAATTTATATATACATATAAAATCTTCCAAATTTATTTTTTACATTTCAGAATACATTATTCTATTATAAAAATTGTTCTTTTAACTTAACAAAAGTTCTCATTTTTCAAATTGGTATAATTATTGAATTAATTATACAGCAAAAGTAGGTAAATAAATCAAAACATTCGGACCATTCTTTTAACATTATTTAATATATTTATTTAATGTAGGGGAGGATGGGGCAAGGATAGTTAGGTAAGACCTTTTCGGATCTAGCGGCCAAACTTGATTATGTATCTGCAAATGAAACGTATTTTTGGAAAGCCTGGTTATTTGGCTATAATTTTCCTGTACATTATTTTACTGTAGACTCAAATCCCTACGAGATACGAATGAAAAAGTAAACAAAAATTTTTAACTATCCTTGCCCCAGTACCGGGGCAAGGATAGTTAAAAGAATTCGAATGCCAAAAATGTTATAGAAAATCAGTAAATTTTTGTTTTTTTTATTTTACTGGATTTAGACTATTCAATATTGATATCCGAAGTATTAAATATATGTATGGATCATTTTCTGAATTGCAATTATTGTATTAAAATTCATCTGAACTAGAATCAGAGGTTTAACCAATTTTTTTCAGACGACCACCAATTTCTTGGTCATAAGCTTCGTTTTCCGTATATAATTACGCACTATTATGTATATCAACCTAAAGAGAACAATTAAACACTTTTTTAAAATTTTCAATGGTATTAACACTCTTTTACCGTGCCGTATTACCCAGGTGCGATTTTTTGGTCGGCCCATAGTTGGGCCAACTTTTACAAAGTCGGTCCAACTTCTCGTGCCAGAGGTTGGGCCAACCATACAGATGATAACGGCGACCGTCTAATGGCGACGATGGTTGGCCCGACAACTCATAAGGAAGTTGGCCCAACTTACAATGCATATGTTGTGCCAACTATACATTTCAATGGTTGGTCCAAAGACTGACGCCAAAGTTGGCACAACTTTAGATGCGTAAGTTGGGCCAACCACAATTTTCAAAGTTTGGCCAACTTCAACAGCCAAAGGTAAAAAATTATTAAAAAACTACATTATTTAAACAATTAACACGTTATTATTAGCGGGAACATCAGATATAACCTTTACCTATTATTATTAAACACAATCTCATACATACATTTTCGAAAATATCTATCGCTCGCTGGGATCGAACCCCTAACCTAACGCACCGAAGACTTATACACTGACCACTACGCTACGCTCACATGGGAGTGCATAACGCAAAATGTATATTTAAGCTGCAACAGTCGGGCCAACCGTGGCCCAGAGTTCGCCCAACCAAGAAAGTTTAAATCATTTAAACCGCATTTGACAAAGTTTTGCCAACCGTTGGGCCAACCGTGGCCCAGAGTTCGGCCAACCAAAATAATGTAAGTCAATTAAACTGTGTTTCACATAGTTTTGCCAACCGTTGGGCCAACCGTGGCCCAGAGTTCGGCCAACCGAAACTGAAAGTCTTTTAAACTACGTTTGGATAAGTTGTGCCAACCTTTGTCGCCAAAGTTGGCCCGACGGTTGGTTAAACTCTGCATTTAATGGTTGGCTTGCAAAGTCGGGCCAACTGTGGGCACAAGTACTTGCCAAAGTTGGGCAAACTCTGGCAACCAAAACTTTGCTTGCCAAAGTTAGGCCAACCTTGGGCCAACCTTCAAACTCTGGCGGCCAACCTAAATTCGCACCTGGGTATCTCTAACTATCCTTGCCCCATGAGCCCATATTTCAGTTTTTTCCAAATTTTAAGGAACGACGTGAATTAATTTGAAAATAAATACGATATTCGTGTTCAGCAGGAAATTCCACTCCGGAAAACATTTTACGTAAAAAATATTCTGAAATTCTAACGTAGAAAACAATATGATAAACATTACGTTGACATTTTAGCAAAACAGACTTTTTTCAAAAATAATTTCCTAACTTGGCAAATGGTGACAGATTGACTTGCAATTTTTACAATCATCTTTTGGTGTTAAAACGCGAATATACTATGAATTACTCGATTTTTGAGCAAACCGTCTAAGCATAACAGCAACTAACTATCCTTGCCCCTTAACTATCCTTGCCCCATCCTCCCCTATATTTATAATATATTAATTTAATATATGTATATTTACTTGTAATTATTTAATATAGTTAATTAATAATAAATTTTGTTTCATAATATTAGTAATTTACTATACCAGTCAGTACTTATTATGAGAAGTATTTGCATTATAATTAAAATACAGTTATATTTAAATTATTATTAATCATTAATAGAATAATTTCTTACTATAATGATTATTAATAATTTAAATGTAAAATTTATAAAAATTTCAATATTGCATTAATAATTCATTATTATTATAAATTATAATGTTAAATTAAATTAATATTAAATACTAAATTCATTTTAAATGCAGATATAATAATAATTATTATTAATCTGTATTCGTATTACAGTTTATGAAACATTCCAAATTGTAAAGTTAAGACTTAATTTATTATTGATTCAATTAATAATGTTAATTTTTATTAATTCACATAACCTATTATGACTAAATTGAAATATAATTAATTAATAAAAATTATTTAACAGTTTATTCTGATTTATTGATAATATTGGTAATTGAATTTTACTATTTTACAGTTGCTCTTTATATAGACAGTTGAATCTAGAAATATGTAAGTCGGTTCGGTAGTCGCAGTCGTTAGGGCAGTTAGTTTAGGCACTAGATTAGGTCATGCGTCGGGGTTCGATCCCCGTAGGGTCCAAATTTCAATTTAATTCCGGGAATTAGTTTCAAGTTGTTCCGTATGTAACCAAACTGATATTAATTAATAAAATATATTTTTTAAAATTAATTTGTTGCAACTTTTTGCATATTGTTTAAATAAATAAAACAGAAGTGGCTTAAAAATATGGTCAAAAATGAGATACAAATGGTCTCAAATAGTCACCAATTATGGGCGGGGTCAACAAAGAGGAGGGGATAGTAGCAAACTTGTGACCACTTTAAACTTCCTCCTGATCAGTTGTGATAGATTTCTGACGAGATCCATCCAGAATCGTAAGAAAACTGGATTAAAGTGGTCAGGCGGCCTGACCATTTGTCTGACCATTCCTGATTTTATTTTTAGTAGGGAAGGCACCTATGACACCTTGTAACCATAACTCACTGGACAAGAAAAAAAAGCCAACCGCTATGTGGCCGAGACGTTCCAGCTTTTCTGCATCTTGCTGTGTGGTTACTATAATAACAAGCTTAAGACCTCGCTTGTTAGGTCCCAGGACATTTATCTTTCTTTTTCCTACTGGCATTGCCGAAATTCTATCTATGTCCTCTTGGACATCTGTTGGCTCTGTAAGACAAACCAGATAGCGGATACTTGATGTTTGTTCCGTTCGAGGGACTATCGGGCCTTAACAGGGTACTGCCATCTGGTCAAGATGGGCCCTGAACCGACTCCGTTAGATACATAGACGTTATAGCATTGCCGAAGCATTGATGCGACGTCTATGATATCCAAGGGCACGTGAACGTTGTTCGTTCGACGTGGAGGTCGATGTATCTATTCAAGATAGCAGGAAGTTTCCGTGGAGGGAATGCATCCTGGTATCTCTTCACAGAGTTTACCCTCTGTATATAATTAACTTATACTTGAAAGAATTAAAATAATTTGAAGTTAGTTTTGTTAAAGTTGTTGCATATAAATCATTCTTATTTATTATTTATAATTTATTACACTCATTCTCATACTTCATGCTTTACCCTACTAAAAATAAAGTCACAAAACGACAAAAAAATCATCAGAATTTCTGACGTTCTGAGACTGCATTTGTTACGATTGCAGCCACATAACGTCAGGCTTGTGTCATTTTTCATCAGAAAGCTTCAAAAGTAGTCAGGTTTTTTATACAAAGTCGACACCCTCTTTTACCTGGAAAAAGGTCAACTGACCGTCATAAAATTGAAGGGAAATCTTTTTATTTGTTTATGTTTATATTTATTTAAACATTATACTTGTTTTTCATCGACTTAGAATTCTTCTCACAATATGTTCTTGTTATATAAACAATAATATATCCTTTAGAACTTAAATTCAAAAATGATATCAGTTTTTATTTATCAATTACGGTTTTCGAGATACGTTACAGTTTTCTTAAAAAATGTTTTTCAAAATAAATTTTAGATATTTGCAATCGTGAAGATTTCTAGATTCTGAATTTATATTCATTTCACCTGAAATGTTAAAATTGCAAAACTTTTGAGCAATAAAAATCAGGTTGAAGACCCGAAGCACGTAACAATAGACCCAAAATTCTATTGTGAAAAAAGGGCTACGCACAAATTTGAAGTTTTTATGGTACTTTACATTTACCAACTATCTTTCGGTGGGGGACTGTAAATTAAAAAAATGAATTCAATGAGAAATAATCACAATCCATAAACATCAGTATTCAACAGTAGGAGCATAAAAAATCCTGTAGTCAGAATTAACCAAAAGCATCAGAAAACGTCAAAGTAGTCACAAAACATCAAAATTTCTGACGTTTTTTCATTATTCCTGATTTGATTTTTAGCAGGGTAACTACACAGATAACAAAATGCGTGCAGTAGGTAAACATAAGGTAGACATTCGTGCGTCATATCTGCGCTCATATGACGACACAGATGTGTCCTCCATTTTGTGATGCTCTTGAATGTGCGTACTAATAGAAAACACTAAATGCTTTATCAAAGCAGCATTTATTTCATTTAAATAAATAAGTAAATAAAAATTAAATTTTAATTAATCTTTATATTATAAAATAAAATTGTAATTCTTACAATATATTATACTAGTATTATATTTCAATAAAAAGTTTAGAGTTGTGCGTACAAATAAAAAACTGATACATTATTACTTTATCAAAGTCCTCGTTGTTATAATAAATTTTTGACTAGTCAATGATTTTTACGCGTAGAAGAACAATATATATTTATATCATATATTTATAAACATTCTATATTTTAATATATAGTAAGCTATTTTCATGAAATTTGACTTTTATCACAAAGCAATTAGCGCAACTTAATGGCGCAATGCGACACGACGCACTCGACGCGACTCGAATTACTCTCACGCGATAACTACGATACTTGGGCGATGCAAGCAGAAGCTATTTTTACAAGCAATAATACTTGGCCCTATGTATCGGGGGAAATTCCTTAACCTAAGTCGATAGATATACAGATCAATAATGATCTTCTGTCGATAATGCTTTTATATAGTCTCCCCAACTCGTCTGAAAACTTTTTAAAGAAAAAGCAAAGTCAATCCGCGAATAATGTCGAAACAACTCATTGTTTTCTTGTCGAAAATGAAACGCGTTCCTCAAGTGATATTTGGTGTTTGGACAGCGGGTGTACCGCTCACCTCTGTAATGACAGTAGCATTCTGACTAATTTGTCGAGCAAACAGTGTAGTTTAAAACTTGCTAGTAATAGTACTACCGTTGTCGAAGCAAAGGGGGATGTTCAGCTCGAAATCGCAAACGATCCGAACAATAAAGATACATTGTATGTACAGTAGGTTTCAAAAATGCCTTCCTAGTATAAACGTGTCGCACTCATATGTTCCCATGGAAACATATGACTGGGACACGTTCAAACTAAGAAGGCATAATTGAAACCTACTGTACCCGATTTACGCACGAATTTAATTTCGGTTGCAAAAATCGTAAACAACGATTACGAGGTTACGTTCAATAAAAAGTACGCGGTTATCAAAGATTCTGACGGACAAACTCAACTCCTTGCGGATCGCGTCTTTGATTTATTTTTTCTACGCGAAAACAAAAACGTTTCTCACGCAGTGACGGAATCCAAAATTTTTAAAAGTAAAGTCGATATTTGACACGCGAAACTCGGACATTTAAATTATAAAGACATGAAAAGCATGCTTAAAAACGAAAGTGTTATCGGTTTAAATTTCGAAGACTCTGTCAGTTTAAGTGATTGTGACGTTTGCCTGGCTTGCAAAATGACAAGCACGCCATTTCCGAAACGTGAACATTTTTCGAAAGAACCATTGGATTTAGTTCATATGGATTTATGCGGTCCCATGAGGACCACTTCAATAGGCGGTGCAAGATATTTCATCACATTTATTGATGATTGGAGTCGATATTGTCATGTCTACTTCTTAAAAACAAAAGACGAAGCGGTCGAGAAACTTATTGAATTTAAAACACTTGTCGAGAACCAAACTGGACGAAAAATAAAATCTATTCAATCCGATAACGGACGCGAATTTGATAATAATAAAATGAAAATCTACCTGAAGGAAACCGGAATTCATCATCGTCTGACGGTCCCACACACGCCACAACAAAACGGCATAGCCGAACGCAAAAATAGGACACTATAGTCGAGGCCGCAAGGTGCATGTTAATCTAATCTGGGATTTTAACATCTTTTTGGGCCGAAGCCATTTCTACTTCTAACTACATCGAAAATCGATGCACGACGAAAGGGATCTTCGAAGGAACCCCGTACGAAAAATAGTACGGACGACATCCAAACGTGTCTCATTTTCAAGTCTTCGGCAGCAAGGTATTCTTCTTGAACAAAACACCTAACAAAGGGAAATTTGAACCAAGAGGCATCGAGG
Organism: Leptopilina heterotoma; assembly: GCF_015476425.1. NCBI lineage: Eukaryota > Metazoa > Arthropoda > Insecta > Hymenoptera > Figitidae > Leptopilina > Leptopilina heterotoma. The sequence goes on from NW_025110834.1 coordinate 1,275,594, forward strand.
GAACATTCCTAGGGTATGGTGATGGATCAAAAGCATTCCTTATCTGGAATCCAAAGGGTAAAAAATTATTTTATCTCGTGACGTAAAATTTTTAAATTTCGAATCTGAATCAAATTGCGAAGATTTTTGTCCACAGTTTCCGAATCTCGAAAATGAAAACGAGAAAAGATCTAAAAATGTAACCGAAAAACTCAAATTCGTAGATATCATCATTGATCATAATGAATCATCACTACCAGTTACCGAAGAAAACGGATCGCCATTCCTAGGTTTCCAGAGACAACCGAACGCGAGCGGCAGATCAACTTCTGTCCCTATTGATCATCGAAAATCATCACCATCAGTCACCGAAGAGATCGAAACGCCGTCGATAAGTTTCGAGAGAGAACCAAGCGTGAGCGCCAGATCAACTCCTGCCAACCCTGTCGATCAACAAAATTATGATTTAATCATCGACGATGAACCATATTTTTTTGGATTAAATAATTCCAAGAAACCGACGATTTCAAGAGTTTAACTAGAATTCGAGAAAGACGAATTTTACGATGCAAATCTCGCGACCAGTACATCCGAGATTTCGTTAAAAGACGCTACAAATGGTCCTGATCGTGACGAGTGGTTAGACGCTATATCCGACGAATTAAGGAGTGTTATCATCAATGACACTTGGACATTAATCGAAAAGCCAACCGATGCGAAAATAGTCGGAAGTAGAATAATATTACGAAATAAATATAATCCGGACGGTACATTAAACCGAAGAAAAGCTCGAGTCGTCGCGCAAGGATTCACGCAAAGGCCGGACATCGAATTTTCAAAAACATTCGCTCCCGTGACAAGAATGGAATCGTTTGGTTTACTCATGGCTCTATCAGTCAAACAAAAATTGAAGATTTCGCAGCTCCACGTCACCGCAGCGTATCTTCACGGAGAGATTGATACCTTTATTTATATCAAAAAACCGGATATGTTGAAGGAATCTTTGGAGAACATCATCAAAAACGAAACAAACGATGATATACTTGTGAAAGCGAAAACTATGCTGCAGGATCTCGAATCAGGAAAACAAACTTGTAAATTACACAAGGCCATCTATGGTCTTCGCCAAGCGGGAAGACAATGGTACATAAAATTGAAGAAGACTCTCGAATCAATTGGTATGGAAGCTACAAAATCAGATCCTTGTTTCTACATTGATCGTTGAGGAAAAAATCATACTTACCTTATAGTTCACGTCATGATTTCCTGATTTCCTCAAACGATCCCGGAAGGGTAAATGAAATCAAGAAATGTCTTTCGACTCATTTCAAGATCAAGGACAACGGGAATCCTGATTATTGCCTTGGAATCTAAATTGAACAGAAAAATGATCAAATCTCGCTCTGTCAAAGTGGTTACATAAAAGACGTTCTATCGCAATTTAACATGGATCAATGCAAACCTGTCAAAACACCGATGGTTGCTGGACTCAAATTGGAAGTGCCAACCGATAGTGAAAACAGTGCGTGTCCTTTTCGTGAATTAATAGGAGCTTTAATGTACATTTCCACGGCAACTCGACCAGACATCAGTTACGCCGTGAACGCGTTGAGCCAATTCAACAATCGACACGGAAAGCAGCACACTGGGAGGCTGCAAAAAGTATATTACGTTATCTCAAAGGAACTCTGGACAGAAGATTAGTATTTTTAAGGGATAACAAAGGAATTCTTAGATATGCTGACGCCGATTGGGGCAACGACCAAAATGATCGTCGATCATACTCCGGATATTCATTCACTCTATCTGGAGCTGCAATATCTTGGTGTTCCCGGAAACAGAGAACTGTCGCTCTGTCCTCGACTAAAGCAGAGTACATCAGCATAGCAGAAGCTGCCAAAGAAGCGATCTTCCTTAGTACTCTTCTAAAGGAACTCAAATGTCCAGACCTGATCCCCATCACCCTTTTCAACGACAACCAGTCTGCAGGGAAATTGGCTGCCAATCCTGTATTCCATTCGCGGTCAAAACACATTGACATAATGTTCCATTGTATAAGGAGTGCTCTTGCTAATTACCCTTTAAAATTGGAATATCTATCAACTGAAGAGATGATAGCCGATATCCTCACGAAGTCACTCCCATCGCCCAAATTAGAGTTTTGTGCTAAAGGACTTGGACTCAATGATAAAAATACAAAGTGATTTCTATATTGAGGGGGCGTGTTGGAGTTCAAATATTATAAATTCACTTTTATAATTCGCGGTATTTTAATTATTCTTTAGACACTAGATGTCGTTCTGTTTATTTTTTCAGGGTTGCCACGGACCTGGAAAACCTGGGAAACCTAGAATTGTCATGGAATTTTTTTTCAGTCATGAAAAACCTGGAATTGTCAGGGAATTTTATAAAGCCTGATACTTTAAACTCAATTTTTTTGTATTTGAGTCGTAAAAATTTCAAGTTTTCAAATTGACATTATACAACTTTTTTATTTTAAATTTAGTGCTTACAATTGAAATCAATATGGCATTTCTAAATTTTAGTTTCTTTTAGTCAATATCTTCCTTTAAATAATTTTGAAATTAATACATTTTAGAAACCCAAAAATTTTATGAAACTAAAGTTACCAACTTTTATGCAATGAAAATTTTTTCTTTTGCTAATTGTTTTTAAATGTAAAAAGCCCTTTTAAAAATTGCAAGTGCATCCATATTAAGAAATAAACAATTAGCAATAGAAAAAAATTGCTTCTGAAGCGAGGAAATAATAATTTAGTTGAAATTTAGAAATATTTGGAAAATCCACGACAAAAATAATTAAAAATCACTGATTTCCTTGCCATAGATCATCTTACAATTTTTTTAAATGACTTCTCACATTAAAATAAATAATTAGTAAAAGAAAAAATTGCTTATGAGCTGAGGAAATAATAATTTTGTTGAAATATATGGTTTTTTGGAAAATCCGTGTAAAAAATAAAAATTACCTACTGATTTCCCCGACTTCGATCTTTTGAAATTTTTTAAAGGGGTTCTAACATTAAAATAAATAATTATCAAAAGAAAAAATTGTCATTGGATAAACGTAGGTAACTTCAGTTTCATAAAATGTTATTAAAATGTATAAAATACTTGTTTAATTGTGAAAAATTCTGATATAAACTAAATTTCTAAATTTAAAGAGATTTGCTTCACACTTTTCTTCGGAGCGTATCTTAAATAATCTCACAAATTTTAACTTAAATTTTTATTATTAATAAAATTAAAAATTAATAACTTATTTTATTACCAAATTTACTTGAAGGATTTTATATTTTTTGTCGTAATTAGCTAAAAACATACCAAAACAATTTTATTTTTGGGTCTGGAATATTTTAAAATACCAATTGTTTATTTTTTTATTTTAGAATAATTATTTTAAAGTGTTAAGATAAAATTTCAAAAAATACAAAATTTCAATTTTTTGTGAAAAATTAAAATATTTATTAATTCTATAAATTTTGATAAAATATATACTTTATATACATGAATCGATTCGTTTTTATGTCAGGAATGCAGTTTTGACAAGAATTAATAAAAATTTTAATATAGAAAAAAGTTATTTCAAATAATTCGAAAATTAATTTTTTCAAAAATTAAAAAATTGTTAAAAAAATTTTTTTTTTTAGATATTTTTGAAAATCCTTCTGTCTGATTTTTGGTATTCGTGACCGTTATACACCTACAAAATTTTATCAAAATCCGTCAAGACGTGTAAGAGAAAATTTGTCCACAAGAATCGGTGACATACACACACACATACATACACACATACATCCGGACATTTGTTCCTCTCGACGAATTATATATACTACACTTGAAAATTTGTAAAAATAATTGATTTTAAAAAATTCGGAAATCGACATCACTATAAGGCTTCCTTTATGAGGAAGCAAAATGGTCTGGAAAACCTGGAAAAGTCATGGAATTTTAAAATCGATGTTTTGTGTCAACCCTGTTTTTTAATACGACCCCTTCTGGTCAATTTCAATATTAATTCAGTCAGTTGTTTTACTGTTCACGATTTATATCGCTTGTCTAAAATAAATCTACTTTTGCTTCCTCATAAAGGAAGCCTTATAGTGATGTCGATTTCCGAATGTTTTTGAGTCAATTATTTTTACAAATTTTCAAGTGTAGTATATATAATTCGTCGAGAGGAACAAATGTCCGGATGTATGTGTGTATGTATGTATGTGTGTGTGTATGTATGTGTGTGTGTATGTATGTGTGTGTGTGTGTGTATGTCACCGATTCTTGTGGACAAATTTTCTCTTACACGTCTTGATGGATTTTGATAAAATTTTGTAGGTGTATTACAGTCATGAATACCAAAAATCAGACAGAAGGATTTTCAAAAATATCTAAAAAAAAATTTTTTCAACAATTTTTTAATTTTTGAAAAAATTAATTTTTGGATTTTTTGAAATAACTTTTTTCTATATTAAAATTTTTATTAATTGTTGTCAAAATTGCATTCCTGACATAAAAACGAATCGATTCATGTATATAAAGTATATATTTTATCAAAATTTATAGAATTAATAAATATTTTAATTTTTCACAAAAAATTGAAATTTTGTATTTTTTGACATTTTATCATAACACTTTAAAATAATTATTCTAAAATAAAAAACTAAACAATTGGTATATATTATATTGAGGAAGCTTAATGATCATGAAATGAACAACTTGTTCTTATTTAATCGCTCGCCTTACTTCTTCCTAAAGTCAAACATTAAGTATTATTTAAAGGAAAACATCATTTATGCCCATATTTTTAAAGCTATTACGATAAATTAAGCATAAGTTATCACAACAATCACATTTTTAGAATCGTGAAATAAGTCTCAATTGAAATTTTATGCATATCTTGCACAAAATTTTCCGTACCGATAATAATTATAAAATATACGTAATTTGTTTTCAATATTTTGAGTTTAAAGAATAAAATAAATGGTTTTAAGAACAAATAAGTAACATTAATATATCTAATCTAATCTAATCTGACATCGAGATCGAGCTGGATTTTCCTCAAGAGGGGAAAGTAAGCACCTAGGTTATAGAACCCATTGTACCAAACTCCAGTTCGCTCGTTTGTAGCAACTTCTTAGAGTCCTGTTCTTCTCCAGAAGTCCAGTATCTCTTCTATCGATAGGTTGCTCACCTGCTTAGGGTCAATAATTGCTTGACCCCAGCTAGATAGCCTGATCCTAGCTAACGCTGGGCATTCAGATAATATGTGAGTCGAAGTTTCGTTACTTTCCCCACACAATGTGCACATAGGTGAAACTTGTCTGCCTATTTTATGCTGATGGTAGTTCAATAGTCCATGACCCGTAAGTAGACGAACTACGGTTCTAACTCTGATCTTATCGAGTTTGAGGAGATCGCTCGCTCGCCTCTTGTTGAGTGCTAACCCCAACAGAGTTTTCGCTTGCCTTCCCACCCCAACGTTCGCCCAATACTTCTCATGTTCCTTTTCACCCCATCTATCTATGGCTCCCTTAACCAAGCATGGCATTATTGCCACTGCTGGTTCAGGACCTATAAATTTCGTCTCGGAACCGGTTTTCGCCAAGACGTCTACTCTTTCATTACCCTTGATTCCCGAGTGTCCCGGTACCCAAATCAATGAAAGTCTATTTACTGAACCCAACTCATCTAGTACGCTGCGGCATTCCCAGACGAGTTTTGATTCTATTGTGGGATTTTTCAGAGCCCCTAAGGCCGCTTGACTATCCACACAAATACTAATCCTCTTGCCCTTTGTTCCATTTCGAATGGATATTTGGGCGCAAGTTAAAATCGCACAGACCTCTGCCTGCCAGACCGTGGCATATTGTCCTAATGACTCAGCCACTTTAATGTGGCCAGTTTTCCGATAAATTCCGAAGCCTGCACCGCAGTCCATCTTGGAGCCATCTGTATACCAGACTTCGTCCCCAAGTGGAAACCTTTCAAAAAAGTCTCCACTGCAATAGACTTCTGCGCATCTAACCTGCAAATACAATATGAAAAAATTGTCGTTGGTTTTCAGTGTTGTGTTTATCTTTCTTCTTATTTCTTTTTACACAGCACGTTTTAGGCATTTTATAACTATTTTAATAATACTAAATTAATGCACTTAATTTACTAATCACTTGAATCATTTATATGCGTTTTGACACACGTCGTGTTTCGATTGCACTTTAAAGTTAACTGTTAACCTCAAATTAAAAGCATATCATATGTGAATCAATGTGTGAAACACACGGTATAGAAAAGTTTTGAATGTGTAAGGGATGTGCAGAAGCACTCTTGTCTTCTTGGAATTGAGTCAACTTTCGTTCTAAAATCAGTCACTTCATCTCATCATCCGCTATGCCATCTTCCTGATCACTCTCATTTTCGCTAGTCTCAAGATTATGCACTGAAAAACTGTTGGTAGAGCAGTTCCGCTATTGACTGTTGTGCAGCGCTACTTAACTTTAAACTCACAGCTCTATCAAAATTAGGCGAGTTGCTCTCCTAAACTTGACTACCAATGGCGTTGTCGAGCGGCTGCTTGACAAAAAGGTCAGCAGCTCTATCAAAAAGGAGAGTTGCTCGCCCAAAAAGGAGAGTAACTCGCCCAAAAATAAAGTGAGCTGTGCGATTCTTTTTAACGCAGCAGTTCACCGCATTGGGCGAACAGCTCTACTAACAGTTTTTCAGTGATGAGCTTCAAGTTCTCTAATTCGTTCGTCTAACTGTTCGTAAGTGGCCTTGTCAGCAACAAACTGATTCTTGTCTTTAGTAGCGTTACGATATCTCTGTTTTAATATTCTCATTACATCACGCATCTCAGTTTTGTATTCTGCGACGTTGAAAGGTCCTTTGCGAAAAGGACACTTCTTAGCTGACGTTGAAACAAATAATCAAACATAATTGAACAAACATTAATTTAAGAAATAATTTCAACATTTTTAAAACAAGCTTACACGGAGAGAAGAAAGTAGTCAATCTTACTCAGCCCTGAGTCATAGTTACTAAACAATATGGTGACTTTTTCGTTCAACAAAACAAAAAGTAAACTTCACTAAACGGCCATTTAGTTATTAAAGCAGAGTCTACAATGAGAGAAGGTGCGCATCGATGTTCATAGCTATAGATATACCACAGCATGCTTTAGTATACCTATAGCTATGAACACTGATGAGCACCTTCTCTCATTGTAGACTCTGCTTAAGACTACTAACTTCATTAGTATCTTCTACGATATAAATTGTCATATCTGCGATTCTGTTTACAATTTACCGAAATAAAATTTAACCTCTTTTATAATAATTAATATAATAGTTAACACTTTATAAATAATTAATTATTTAGAAATAATTATTATTAATTAATTATTTTTCCAAAAATTTATTATATATGGGGAACGAGAAGAAAATCAAGTAATATTTTACAAAAATACACTGACGGTGATATAAGGTAACAATAATAAATCAATTTAAAAATTATAATTTCTGTAATTGTTTAGTTAAATAGAGAAAATTATAAGAGCTATATTTCTTTACAAAATATATTTGTCGCATATTTGAATAAACAGCTAAACTTTTTTTTATAATTATTATGATAACAATTACCTAATATTTGTTGTAATAACAAGCATAAATAATAAGTATAACACTGCAAATAAAGTTTTGAAAAATAATATTTTTTCTCGATTTCGTTTAATTTTTAATAGGTAGCTTTTTAATTAATTTTAATATTTTTTTTAAAGTTCAATTAATAATATGATTAAAAATGTAAACAGAATTAGTTTTGTCTGCTTTACTAAGCAGACATTCATCCTTACTACTATGTTTAGTTTGATCGACAAAAAAAAATTGAACGCTGTTTTGTAACCTTTACTTAATATTTATTTGTCACAACTCAAATTTTCTTACTAAATGCGTAATAGTACAACTCACTATAACTCTTCTCTCCGTGTACAAAAATAAAACGTTGGAAATCTTCGTGTCACCAAATTTTTGCATTCCTTTTTCTCCGTTCCAAGTAAATTCGCATAATAAATTATCGGTCATCAGTTGCTTCATGGACGTACTTAAAAATTCTCTCAATTTTGTTCCGCCTAGAGTCAGGAGATGATGATACTGAAATATGATGAGTCGTTACATTCGTTTAAAAAGCTTTTTATTTTTAAAAAATGTTGATATGGAGAAGGCAAATATTATATTGCTATTAATATTCAATTACTATCTAAAATTTCAACTGAAATTCATCTTTAAATCAATTTTTATTAGAAAATTCTATTTGAATTCAATTATTTATATACAAAAATAAATCATTTTTATTGAATAATTAAATGTTTCTTAAAATTCAATTCTTATAACGAATTTTATCAACAAATTTTTAAATTATTGAATTCTTTTGAAGAATTTTAATAAAGTTTTTAAGAATAATTCCATTTTTCGAGGATGAAAATTGTATTAGAAATAATGGAAATTTTGCGATATATATATATATTGTGACGTTATTTTTACGATTTACGTCACAATAGCACTAATCTGAGAACATTTTTCTATTATTTTAATTTTTGTAATATTAATTGTCTTTGTTAAAGTAAACTTGTTACAGTGGCTGTTTTAGTATAAGTAATTATTCTACACTTAGCAGAAGTCCAATTGAAATGTTGGCGCTCTACATTAAGGAATTTTGATAAATTAGTTTAGTTTTAGTGAGTTGGCAGGCTTTGTCAAACGAAAGTGACTTCGTTTGGCAAAGAAGCTCTCCTTTTAGGTTAATTGACAGGTTCTTATAGTCAAGAACGTAGCAATCTTGCCATAGGAAAAGTCGTTTTAGTTTAAAGGCCAACGCAGAATAGATCTGTAACCGGAACCGCAATCGTAAGCATAACCGTAAGAATGAGTTAAAGAAGGATAGGTATATTGTTTATCCTTCTCTAACTCATTCTTACGCTTACGGTTACGATTGCGGTTCCGGTTACAGATCTATTCTGCGTTGGCCTTAAGTATTATAGTATTAGTAACTCAGAATTCTGGGAGAAGCAAGGTAGGAGAAAACCCCCTTTTTATATGAAAATATCGAGAATACCGATAAGTCACCTAACGCCAAAATTCAGTACTAATTTCAAATTAAAATAATTCTGCAAAACCTTTTTGAATCTCTCTCTACTTGTCATCGATCCCGTGTGTTAACATCGTTAGTTAATTTCTTCAGTTTTTAGTAAAATGTAATATATTCAAAATCAGTTCTAGTTTAGTTACAGTTTAATTCTTTTATGGTTTCGAATTGTTAAATAATATGTCACAGTTAGTTAAATATTCCAATTAATTATTAGTTTAATGTTTTCTTTAATAAATAATAAATTAAAAGTGTAAAAATGATATCATGGTCCCTATCACGAGTCAACTTATCATCGATACAGAATCTGTAAGATATTTATATTATTTATGGTTCTTTCTTGTAATTCAGAATACTCAAGTAATTTTGCTTATGGTATTTTATTATTTTAATTATTAATTATGAACGACAAAATGATCATCACAATTTATTGTAGTTTGTTAATCAAGTTTCGTTGGTTCAATATACTTAATTATTATTACCTAATTGATTGTTAATTTATTTCTAATTCCGTCACTGTGTTTTAAACTACCTTCTCTTTCTTGAATACAAAACTCATCCCTCTCTCCACGACCAGCATAGCTGACTAGTACCGGCACGTGCGAAAAATCTAGTTAATATTAATGTTTGTTTAGTTGGTCTTAATTAAGTATTGAGTAATGTTTAATTTAATGATTTTTGATTATTTATGTTTTAGTCCGGTTGACAATACCGGCGATACAAAAGTTGTCTGGCGCCCTACCAAGGACCGTCTAGACAAACTGTAAAGAACTAGATTGCACAAGTAACGTTTTCTTTGGTTAAATATTGAAATTCGGTTAAAACCGGATTTTAGGTATGTAAAATTGTCTTAGAGTTCAGATACTATAACCTTAAAATTATAGTTTCAGAATTATTGTTGATTTATGAATACTTGTTTATTATTAATGTTCTATATTTAGTTTCCTTATAATCCCTGACGGATGGGTGAACTACGAAAATACGACGAATTCGTCGTAATTTCGTTGTCACTTCGTATTTCGTTAGAAAATTTCGATAATTAGGTAAAAACAGTTAAAGAAAACTATTGAAATGAATAAAGGAATATCGCAGGATTAAATTTATCTATTTTTTAGAATAAATTAACGTTAAATTAATGAGAAATTAATGTTTAAAGTAGGAAATGTCAGTTTTAGTGTAGAATATATGTGTGTGTAAGATCGATATTAGAATAAAATGTTGATATGTCACCGCGCATTTTGCGCGACAGATGGCGGAGGTGACATTTGTCCATGTCTTCAAATTACATGCTTTATTACAGAAAAATTAAAAAAGGAAACATAATTTTTATTCTGTAAAATATAACAATATAATTCTAGAAATTGTATATTGAAATTAACCTTTTTTTAATTTAATCAATTCCAAACACAATTATTAGTATATTTAATAGAATAGAATATAATAAATAAAAAAGCAGATAATAAATAATTATACTAACAAGTAAAACTACCCAACTGTTAATCACCGATTCTCTTGAAACTTGGTATGCTTATTCTATATCGATAAATATTTGAAACGTATTTTTTTATATCGGCTGAAAAAGCTTTTTAGGGGTAAAAACTACTCCCCACCCCTTGAATATGTGCATTATGTTTACCAGGCGATTTAAATATGTAACTGAAGGTTTAGATATATTTAAAATTGCCTGAAACTTTTTACTCGGGGGTTTTTGGGGTCGCTGATTACGAATCCGCGTTTAGTTTTTCAAAATTCAAAATGGCGGATCCAATATGGCTAATTATTTTTAAAAAGTTGATTGAATTTGCTCGAAACTCATTACTCGGGGGTTTCTGAGGTCACTGATTACGAATCCGTGGTTAGTTTTTCAAAATTTAAAATGGCGGATCCAATATGGCGAATTATTTTTAAAAAGTTGATTGAATTTGCTTGAAACTTTTTACCCGGGGTTTTCTGAGGTTGCTAATTATAAATCCGCAGTCAGATTTTTTAAATAAAAATTTGATTTCCTGCAATTAGCCTACTAGAATAGTAGTTTCCAAGGTCTACCACGAGAAGGTTGCAGTACTATTATAGACCTCATTTTTGTTTGTTTTTTTTTGTTTTTCTTGTTTTTTTTCTTGTTTTTTGATTATATATTATAATTTTTTAATTAAAAAAATTTGAAATTATTTAGCTATGCTATTACATATTCCTTACAATAATGAGGAGAATCGTTGGGGAGAATTGCGAAAAAGTGTTTTATGCACATAGATTTTGTGCACCAACCACATTTAATTATTGCGATATCATCGCAAAAATCGCAATTTGTATTGCAGCTATTAAAACAGAACTCAACTGGAGTCTGACTTTTTTCTGGCTTGTTATTAATATAGCCACTTTTCCACCAAGCATATTTAAAAATATTTACAAATCGTGGAGAAGAAAATTGATTGTGAATCAAAGATTGAATTTTCAAAATATTATTTCTTAAATGTAGATTAACATCGTAATCGTATGAAATAACAATGTCAGAAAATTGTTTTAAAAAATTTTTCCACGGCCTAAAAGTGTACACATCGAGTGGCTGTATAAATCCTGTTGTACCAGCAGGAATTGTTAAAATTTCAACAGACTTTTGACCTTTGTCGATGTCATCGAATTTGGTATCTTTATGACCTGTTCAGGAATCTAAAAGAAGTAAAGATTCTCCTTGGTTAGTATTTGTCAGAAACACATCTTTGTACCATTTTTTTGCAATTTCTGAAGTCAATTTACCAGATTTTGTGGCAAAAGTAATAATATTTTCTGCTTTATAGATGGTTTTCTCTACAATTGGTCCAAACTTACCTTGTGGCTCCTGTAAAACTATCATCAAAGGAGATTTTAACTCTCTACTTGCTGAAATAATCGGTTGAATGGTATAACTGTGCGTTAATGAATTTAGAGACTGCGCTAGGCATTCGACTTTTAAAGCACCTTTAAATGATAAGGTGCGACCAGTATGAGTCTCTAAATTGAATCCCGATTGATCTGAATTGTAAACATTTTTCTGTCTTATAGTTATCATTTTTGACTTGACATTTAAAACATAATCAGCAGATTTTTTAGTCAATTCGTCTTTTGTCTGAATTTGTTTTTTAGTTATAAATTTATTAATTTTTCTTGAGACAATTCCGTGATTTATTTTAAAATTATGGATCCATTTTGTAGAAGCAGTGAAAAGATGGCGAGATAAATTAACATTTGCTCTCGACTCTAAAGCCCATATTTTTAAATCCAAATCATGCACAGGAACCGATTTATCAAAAGCATTCTTACATTGTTTCAATACATATTCAGAAATTTTAAGCAGTTTTTCAGATCGCGTTCCACCTTCTTTAATTTGTTCCTCCCACCTATATAAAGACTGAACACTTTGAACCTTTTTAAATCTATTCTGAACTGTCGCAAAAGTTCTACACATTTTCTTTCCTCCACGCCAATACTCAACTGATTTCTTTTTATAATCACTGTCAACATCAACATCTATTTTTAGTTTCTTGTTCCCCTTTTCAAAAACTTCGAAATTACTTTCAAAATCCTCATCGACAATTATTGCATCTGGATATACGCTCGAATCATTGAAAGTTAAAAATTCATAACTCTCTACAAAAAAAGTTGTGTCTATAGAACTTTTAATTAACAAAGTCCCAACCCCTCACAAAAAAATAGACTGCTATTAGCCAATAAAAAAAATTCAAACTCCTCCTTTGTTCAAAATCAACTTTTCTATTTCCTGGTTAAGTTAAACAAAATGGAAGAATATTTATAATTTTAAAAATATAAAATTTAACCACAACCCTTTCCGAAAAAATAAGAGGAGTTTCAAGTTAATTTTATATTGTTCAAAAGACTTTATTTTTTCTTTTAGGGGTTGGAATTATACGTTTTATTTTTCAAATATTAATTATTTTCTTCACTTTGTTTAACTTAACCAACAAATAGAGAAGTTGATTTTAAAAATAGGAGGAGTTTAAATCTTTTTTATTGGCTAATAGCAGTCTATTTTTTCGTAAGAGGTTGGGACTAAATTATATATATTTTTTAAATATTAATATTTTCTCCATTTTGTTCTATTGAATCCACGAATAAAAAATTGCTTTTATTAAGAGGGAGGAGTTTAAAATTTAATTTAATTGGTCTTAAACATCCATTTTTCCTTTTGGGGGTTGGGACTAAATTTTATATTTTTTAAATATTAATATTTTCTCCATTTTGTTCTATTGAAGGCACAAATAAAAAATAAGTTTCTTTAAGAAGGAGGAGTTTAAATTTTATTTTAATTGGTCTAAATTATCCATTTTTCCTTTTGAGGGTTGAAATTTTGTGATTTATTTTTTAAATATTAATTTTTTCTCTATTTTGTTTAACTCAACCAACAAATAGAAAAATTGATTTTGAAAATGGGACGAGTTTGTTTACTATTTTTGTTGGTCTAAATCATTCATTTTTTCTTTGGGGGTTGGTATTATATGTTTTATTTTTCAAATATTAATTTTTTTTCCATTTTGTTTAAATCAACTAATAAATAAAATATTGCAATTTAAAAATAGGAGTTTATTTTTATTGGACAGAAGTCTTTTTTTCTTAATTGGTTAATACTAAATGTAACCTTTGAAAAATTAAATATTCACTCCCTTTTTGTAATGTTGAACCAACGGCTAAAAAAATTGCTTTCATAAAGTAGGAGGAGTTAGAATCTCATTTTAATTGGTCAAAAAAGTCAATTTTCTTATAACTTTAGAAAAACGGGAAAAAATGGCCTATTTTATTTTTCTTAGTATAATTATTTATTTTCTGCTTTTTTATTTTTTATATTCTATTAAATATACTAATAATTGTGTTTGTAATTTATTTAATTAAAAAAGGTTAATTTCAATATACAATTTCTAGAATTATATTGTTATATTTTACAGAATAAAAATTATGTTTCCCTTTTTTATTTTTTTGTAATAAAGCATGTAATTTGAAGACATGGACAAATGTCACCTCCGCCATCTGTCGCGCAAAATGCGTGGTAACATATCAACATTTTATTCTAATATCGATCTTACACACATACATCCTACACTAAAACTGACATTTTCTACTTTAAACATTAATTTCTCAATAATTTAACGTTAATTTATCCTAAAAAATAGATAAATGTAATCCTGGGATATTACTTTATTAATTTCAATAGTTTTCTTTAACTGTTTTTACCTAATTATCGAAATTTTCTAACGAAATACGAAGTGACGACGAAGTAACGACGAATTCGTCGTATTTTCGTAGTTCACCCATCCGTCAGGGATATTAGTGTAGAAAAAAGCGTTACAATTTGGCGCCCAACGTGGGGCGCACAAGTTAATATTTTTGAGAAGGTAGTTCAGTGAGCTTGAAACACAACCTCGTGTAAATGGAGAGTTCAATTTCGAAAATGTTAATACCTCTCGCGGCCATTATTCTCGCTCAAACAATATTAGAGAAACGCGTAATGCTTACAGACGTAGAATCATTTCTAATCCCCGGGACTACCAATTTGATACTTTTAATATTCCAGCAACAACAATAAATACTCTGACTCCATTGAGCCCTCATTTGTTGTTACAAACACTACACCGCTGGAATTTACAATTTAGTGGTGCTCGTGGAGAAGATGTTGAAAATTATATAAACCGTATAGATGAAGGTCGAGACTTGTTAGTTATGCGTGAAGCAGATTTATTAAAAGCAATTTCATTCACGCTAAAAGATGCAGCTTTGACATGGTATAGAGGTCGCGTCAATTATTTTAGAACATAGCAAGACGTTAAGATTGCCCTTCGCTCCAGATATGCAGAACCAGATTATCAGTTAGCTTTGTGCGAAGAAATTTCTAATCGTACGCTGGCAAACAACGAACCAGTTTGTGATTATCTTGCATGTATGAATGGTCTTTTTGCCCGAGCAGACCCATTATGTTTAGAACGGGAATGCATCCGCTATGCTCATAGAAATATGTTACCGGCATTCAAATTAGTGATCCCATTGTACAGAAACCTAACTATGGACGATTTAGAAGCTTACGCGTCACGCCAAGAAAGAACATTTCAAAGTAT
Source organism: Leptopilina heterotoma (assembly GCF_015476425.1). NCBI lineage: Eukaryota > Metazoa > Arthropoda > Insecta > Hymenoptera > Figitidae > Leptopilina > Leptopilina heterotoma. The sequence continues at coordinate 1,290,823 of NW_025110834.1, forward strand.
AAACCAATATCGCCCCCCACCACTACCAGAAAACTCTGTGTCCAGCGTTTGCGTACTCAGGCCCTCATAAGGCACATGACCAACCACCCCGACCATTACAGCACTTTTCTAAAACCGATCAGTTACATGCTGTAGTTGATCATAGCGTACCGTTACAGAACAATGCCGAAAGTTACAGTGATGTATCCAGTGACATATTAGACTCTCTGTTACTACAACGACATAATCAACAACAAACAAGTGATTTTTCTAAGTTACCTGCAACAAGATACTGAATTTAGATGTTGGAATTGCGACAAAACTGGTCACCGTCACAGATTATGTCCAGAACCTAAACGTAGATTCTGTTACCGCTGTCGAGGCTCAGGTGTTACCAAACGAGATTGCCCTCATTGTAATAAGGTAAACTCTCAATAGTGAACACTATCCCGACAAGTGTATCGCTTTCAGATATAATGTCGGAAAATCAGTTACAGAACATAAAAAACCTACCTTTTGACCAGTGCTTAAAGTTACAGAATGACACAGAAATAATCGATTTTGCGAATTCGGTCTCAAACAAAAGACAAGTAGCATTCTGTGTTGACTTCACCCTTGCAGGACGTGAGATTAGGGCTCTACTCGATTCTGGGGCTAGTAAATCATTCCTTGGTCAAACAGGGATTGAATTAATAAAAAATATGGGATTAACCGCGAAACCAATTCTTGCTCGTAGAGTTACAGTCGCGAATGGTAATAACCTTCGTATCGAATATGCAATCGACATCGAAATAAAATTAAAAAACCGAAATTTTCAAGTTAGTCTTTTAATAATGACAGTCCTATCACATCCGTGTATACTAGGGTTAGATTTTCTTATACAAGCCGGTTTGATAGTCGGTTTTGCCGCAAAAAGTTGGTACTATAGAGATTACCTGAACTCTACGTTCACATTCACTCCAGAAAGTTCTACAGATCGTGTTACAGTTTGCAATGGATTACAGTTATTAAGTGCAAAAAAGGCTTATGCGATGACACCAATAAAACTTGAAGCATTGTGGAAAGAAACGGATGAATGGCTAAGACAAGATATCATAGAGCCTTCAAGCGCGGAAAAAAACTACACAGTCACAGAATTGGAATGTCTTGCAGTGGTTTGGTCCGTTAAAAAATTCCGTTGTTACCTAGATTGATAATCATTTACAGTAATAACGGATCACAGCAGTTTACGTTGGTTACATAACCTAAAAAATACAACAGGCCGACTCGCCAGATGGGCTCTTGAACTCCTGGATTACGACCTGACCATCATCCATAGAAAAGGAGTACTCCAAAATGTTCCAGACGCTTTATCACGCATACCTGAACAAATGTCGGATCAGGTCAACCAAATCGAAGTGATAGAAGACCGATGGTACTTGAAGCGTCTACAGAAAGTCGAACAGCATCCGGGCAGGTTTCCAAACTGGAAAATCGAAGATAATCGACTTTACTACCACAAGCCAGCTGATTTCCCAGAAACTGAAGTTACAGACCTAAACGCCTGGAAGTTAGGGCTCTATAGGGAACGTCGCCTAAAAGCCCTACAGGAAAACCACTCAACTCCACAATCAGGACACCTTCGTGTAGAAAAGACTCATCGCAGAATCGCCACACAGTACTATTGGCCAAGTATGTTCAAGGATGTAGTTTCTTTTGTCCGACACTGTGAAATTTGTCATCGCACCAAAGTCGAACAAATCCGACCTGCTGGTTTTATGGTAAAAAAAACTGTTGAGGAGCCTTGGACAATAGTAGCTACAGACATTATGGGACCTTTAACTCCGAGCTCCAGAGGTAACGTGTACATTCTCATTATTCAAAACTTGTATACTAAATGGATAGAGATACAGCCCTTAAGAAAAGCTACAAGTTTAACGACATCGACAGCGCTACAGGATTTAGTCATAAACCGTTGGGGATCACCTAAAGTTTTGCTTACAGATAACGGTACTGAATTCATTAACAATAACATGAAAGCCCTAGCGACAAAAATAGGATTTCGTCACATGACCACCCCACCTTATCGACCTCAGGCCGATCCTGTTGAGCGAGTAAATCGCGTAGTACGAACCATGATAATTGCTTTTATAGAGAGAAGCCACCGAGAATGGGACTTACACCTCCCAGAATTCCGTTTTGCACATAATACAGCGTATCACACGTCGATCCAAAGTATACTAGCTTTCCTTAACTTCGGTCGCGAACCTACATCCGCGATATCCCTACGCCGAGAACTAGAAAGAGATATGGACATGGTCCATCAATCTTCTTTAGCTTGGTCAAAACGGATGCAACAGTTGAACGAATTGCGTAATAGTATAGTCCACGCTCTAGACAGTGCCTTCCAGAAACAATCACACTACTACAACTGCAAGCAACGCGATCAGCGATATGAAATCGGCGATTTAAACTAACCTAAATTAGTAAAGTAGTTACAGTACTTAACAAAGATCGTTACAGAATTTAAAATGTCTTACATAATTGACGTTACAGTATTCCTCACGACTCAGTATGTTCAACATCGAGTTTCAACGTTTGTCTTTGTCTATATTTGTGTTTCTTGTGTTCCTGTACACCAACTCCGAATGTTGTATTTTGGTTTAATATTCAGAATAAGTTACAGTATAATCTAGTGTTCCAGTATTTCTAACAGGGTTACAGTTTGTTAGTAAATGATACAGTGAAATCATCTTGTTACCGTCCAGGTGGTGGATATTTTATTCTTATTCGATTATTACAATAAAAGAACGTTACAGACTGACGATGGAGTATCCTTCGCCTGACACCACGTGTCCAGTAGACGAAATGGAGATCCTTCAGATCTCCGACTCGGAGGACGACCAGTCAATGGTGGGTAGTCTCGATGACTACATGCTAGATGACGAGGAGGGCGAAGAGCATTGACCATCCTCACCAAACTCATCCAGTTCCAGTGTCGAAATAGTCGAGGATCCGAACATAGGAAGAGAAATGGAGAATGAAGATTGGCCAATGGAGGAAGAGATGCAGGAAGCAGCCGCACCACCCCAGGACCAATACGAAGAAGCACCACGAATTCCAACCCCACCACCATGAAATCTACCGGAGCCCAACGCCGACGGACCAGGTGATATTCCAGGCCCACCTCAAGATGTGGAAGTAAGGTTGGAAGAGGATCCATTCTGGGATCCAATCAGACCGTTCCGGCCCGCCCTGGCATGTTTGGAACAGTACAGGCCACGATTGTTCCAGTCGCTTCAAGAAATGGTGCTCAGATGCAGCCACAAGAACAACAAGGAGTGTCCTATCCGATGGAGGACGAATCTGAAAGAGAGAATTGCCCTACCGAGCGAAGTCCAGGATTGGCCGCTAGCAGGACCGTCAAGGATAGATTAAGCGAACCAAACGGGGCCCATTACGAAGGAAAACGGAACACAGACGACGGAGCTCGCACCACCCACGCAGATGGAACCTATTCCCGGACGCTCCCAAGTAAGGAAAATGACTCCTTAAGTCACCAATCGGAGAGGTACATCCGACCCAGGAGACGCAAATGCTGGAGGAAGCCGTATGCGAAGCCAAGGAAAACGGGCTACAGCCGACCACCCGAACCTACGTGCTTCCTGAACGACAGAGGGGAACCAGTTCCAGACCCATCACGAGAACCAGCTCCAAGCCGAGCACGAGGCCCAGAACCAGCTATAGGCCGAGTATCAGGCCCAGAACCAGCTATAGGCCGAGTACCAGACCCAGAACCAACTCTAGGCCGAACACCAGAACCAGAACCAGCTCAAGGCCGAGTATTAGCTCGACGACCGCAACAACTGTGCTGGAACTGCCACAGCGGAGGTCACCTTTTCAGCACCTGCCTTCATAAAAGGGTAAGGTTCTGCCAAGTGTGTGGCCGACGAAACTATACTATACTTATAATTCACTTGAATTTTTCACTCATTTTTCACTTATAATTTACTTGAATTTTTTACTAATTTTTCACTTATTTTCACTTAATATTTAATTATATTTGCCTTCACTTGCGATTCACTTGATCTTAATTTATAATTACTCATTTTTCACTCTATTTCATATTTACCGTTTATTCACTATGTCATTTAACTCCCTGTGTTACAAATTTTTTCCTGACTCTGAGAATTGTAACTTGAGTTAAATCCACATTGTAATGACTCGTGATAGGGGGCCGTCCATAAATTACGTAAGACATTTTGGGGGAATGGGAGTCAGCAAGATCTTATGAACAATAGGAAAAATGGCGTTTATGTATGTAAAATATCTTACCAGGGGGGAGGGGGGTCAAATTTACTCAAAAAATGTCTTACGTAATTTATGGACAGCCCCTAGGATCCCATGATTTCTACGATAACTTTCTTTTTGTAACAATTATAATTTTTTTTTCTATTGTCTCAGGCAACAATTAAATCTAAAACAAAAATGTCAAATAAAAAAAAAATTTTATCTGTTTCGAAAATTTGGTGACAAGGCGTTTGAACTCTCACTGTTTTACTTGCGTTAAAATACAAGTTCTCTAGTTTAAAAGCAAATCTTTGTAACATTTCTGGACGCAATTTGTTTTCGTTTTACTTGCATTAAAGTACAAGTGCATTAATTCAAAAGCGAATCTTTGCAACATTTTTAAACACAATTTGTTTCGTAATATTTTTCATAATTTTCACTACCCTCATTATAAACAAACTTGAGAATTTTCCTTCTCAATCTGAAGCAACGCCTCCATACTCATAATTTTCTGTCCCGCAGACTTGGATTCTGTTACCTTAGGACGTACCTACTTTGAGTCCCAACTTCATAATAAAATAAAATAATTTTCAATACTTTACTTAATTCACTCAATTCACTAAAACTTTCATCATATTATTGCTTCTACTTTCACTAATAATTCGGCCCTATGCCCTCACGACCATTGTTGATACAGCATCCATCGCTATTATACTGTTTGTATAATTAGATTCTAGTCCCTGAGATGAAGTACTTGGTATTCGATTTAAAAGTTGTGTGGTCTTATGTGAACCGACACTTCCAACCCCCAATTTTCATTACTATTTGAACCTTAGTAGTCAATTTAGAGTAGTTCCTTTTGCTAAACCTCCAGAGCGTTAGCTCGGTATCGGGAGTGCACCTTGTGCAATTTAGTTTCTCATAGTAGAGTATCATTTATATTCCTTGTTATGTCAATAACAGTTTAGAGTTCAGAATAGTTGGTGTCCCGATTTTAGAGGATATTTATTCACGTATATGGGTAAATCTCTCGAAATGGGGACAAATTGGGTTCTGAGGTATATGTGCCACAAAAAGCTTCCATATTGCTAACCCACATTTTTATACATTTGCTAATACTATATCGCGACTATGAGATATAAAAAATTCTTGTTAGTAAAAATTAAAGAAGTATGCACCTGATTTATTCATTAAAATTGTAGAAATAGAAAAATTCAAGAAACTCGCATAAAATCGAATTTTCATTAAGCGATAACTTTTTGAGCAATTTTTTTTTATGTTTGGGATTTTTTTTTCATTTATCTATAGGTTGTGAAGAGTAGAAAAAGGTAAATTAGACAAGTGTGCCAATTATAATATTCGAGATAATGAGCTGTTTATAACTGTAATTGCATTTTCACCTTTTTTTGAAAATCATTAATTTTCTTATAATACTTGTTGAGCGATCATTATTTAAAATTCGCCTATATATTATTTATATTTGTAGGTATTCAGGAAAAGAATTATGGGTGGTAGAACATTATGCCACTTAAAATATCTACGAAATCGTTTTGCGAAAACGCGCAACGAGTGCGTAACACGTTGTCAAAAATGGTTTTTTGACGGGTACAAGAAATCACATTTAAAAAAATTTATTCACCTTTGTGTAATATCTTGGTTTGGTGTTAATAAATATGTGTGCAAAATCCTCACACCTAAAAATAATATTTGTGGTTGATATTGAATAATTTTTGTACGAGATAATGTTACTTAGTCAATTATAGTGCCATTTTAAGAAAAAATATATTTGAACTATATCGCGTGTAGATTTTTGATAAATGTAAGTTTAGGTAGATAAAGGAAAATGTTTTTTGAAGGGTTGTAAAATATTATAAATTCTTAAAGATAAATACGTTTTACCTGCACTCATAACCATAAATATGAAAAAAATTGTTTAAATAAAGTAGCAATTAATAAATATGAATTACGCCTGTTAAAATATACTTCTATTTGGTCGAAGAATAATAATTTATGGTGAAAAAAATGTGCCACTAATTTGAAAAATAAATTTTTTTACAACAAAAAGTTCCCATTTGGTGAGATTTCCCCATATTTTTCCCTTCACTAATCTTTCCGTTGAGAGGCGAGTTGTGACGTTATTTTTACGATTTACGTCACAATAGCACTAATCTGAGAACATTTTTCTAGTATTTCAATTTTGGTAATATTAATTGTCTTTGTTAAAGTAAACTTGTTACAGTGTCTGTTTTAGTATTTGTTTAAGTAATTATTCTACACTTAGCAGAAGTCCAATTGAAATGTTGGCGCTCCACATTAAGGCATTTTGATAAATTAGTTTAGTTTTAGTGTGTTGGCAGGCTTTGTCAAACGAAAGCGACTTCGTTTGGCAAAGAAGCTCTCCTTTTAGGTTAATTGACAGGTTCTTATGGTCAAGAAGGTCGCAATCTTGCCATAGGATAAGTCGTTTTAGTTTAAGTATTATAGTATTAGTAATTCAGAATTCTGGGAAAAGCAAGGTAGGAGAAAACCCCCTTTTTGTATGAAAATATCGAGAATACCTATAAGTCACCTAACGCCAAAATTCAGTATTAATTTCATTTTAAAATAATTCTGCAAAACCTTTTTGAATCTCTCTCTACTTGTCATCGATCCCGTGTGTTAACATCGTTAGTTAATTTCTCTAGTTTTTAGTAAAATGTAATATATTCAGAATCAGTTCTAGTTTAGTTACAGTTTAATTCTTTTATGGTTTCGAATTGTTAAATAATATGTCACAGTTAGTTAAATAGTCCAATTAATTATTAGTTTAATGTTTTCTTTAATAAATAATAAATTAAAAGTGTAAAAATGATATCATGGTCCCTATCACGAGTCAACTTATCATCGATACAGAATCTGTGAGTTATTTATATTATTTATAGTTCTTTGTTGTAATTCAGAATACTCAAGTAATTCTGCTTATGGTATTTTCTTATTTTAATTATTAATTATGAACAACAAAATGATCATCACAATTAATTGTAGTTTGTTAATCAAGTTTCGTTGGTTTAATATACTTAATTATTATTACCTAATTGATTGTTAATTTATTTCTAATTCCGTCACTGTGTTTTAAACTACCTTCTCTTTCTTGAATACTGTAACAAGGTGAATCGTTACTTATTTTTCCAAATTTGTTATGGGTAGGAAAAGTAAATTTCATTATAGTGAGTTATTCATCTGTCTCTCTCTTATCATAGTTTTGTCTTGTTTTCTTGTCAAGTCCCTTGTGTGTGTCCTTGGTTTAGCGACCCGAGACCTGTGTCATTCGTGAAATCTGAATTAAAATGATTTCGCGGATGATTAATTGCCAGAGACCGTCACATGCCCGATGACCCTCTCCAAGACCATTTTAGGTGCTGTACAGTGGGGATAAGAAAGAAGGGTTTTTCCCAATTTTCCATAGGAAAAAGGAAGAAGCAAAATATGATGAGGAAGCCTACCGGTGATGAGGAGATCGGATTTTCACTTGCCTGTCACTTACTTGCAGAGGTTCAAGTAGTCGCGACGTGATTTTTGACTAGCGTCAATTATCGAATTTCGTTACTGAATATTTTATTTTATCATCGGTAGGCTTCCTCATCACATTTTGCTTCTTCCTTTTTCCCATGGAAAATTGGGAAAAACTCTTCTTTCTAATCCCCACTGTACAGCACCAAAAATGGTCTTGGAAAGGGTCAATGGTCATGTGACGGTCTCTGGCAATTAATCATGCGCGAAATCATTTAAATTCAGATTTCACAAATAACACAGGTCTTGGGTCGCTGAACCAAGGACACTTGTTGAGAAGAAAACAAGACAAAATTATGATTAGAGAGAGACAGACGAACAACTCACTATAATGAAATTTACTTTTCCTACACATGACAGATTTGGAGAAATAAGTAACGATTCACCTCGTTACAATACAAAACTCACTCCTCTCTCCACGACCAGCATAGCTGACTAGTACCGGCACGTGCGAAAAATCTAGTTAATATTAATGTTTGTTTAGTCGGTCTTGATTAAGTATTGAGTAATGTTTAATTTAATGATTTTTGATTAATTATGTTTTAGCCCGGTTGACAATACCGGCGATACAAAAGTTGTCTGGCGCCCTACCGGGGACCGTCTAGACAAACTGTAAAGAACTAGATTGCACAAGTAACGTTTTCTTTGGTTACATATTGAAATTCTGTTAAAACTAGATTTTGGGTATGTAAAATTGTCTTAGAGTTTAGCTACAATAACCTTAAAATTATAGTTTCAGAATTATTGTTGATTTATGAATACTTGTTTATTATTAATGTTCTATATTTAGTTTCCTTATAATATTAGTGTAGTAGTGTTCGAGAGAGTGAGAAAAAGGCGCGAATATTTAAAAGAGGGATAGGGAAGAATGGAAAGGTGATGACGTGCAAAGACTGTATGGATTTAATGGAGCTAGTGGAAATGTTGAAGGAAGGAATGGAAGAGCGTTTTGTGAGAGTGAAAAAGAATTTTGTAACGATTTGTAAAGAAGGTGATGAGAAAGGTAAAGAGTTGGATTAAATATATGAGGAAATGGAAAGGATGCAGGAAAAATGGAAAAGGTGGGCAAGTGAGATGGAAGGTATGAGAGAAAGAGTGGATGAATTGGAAAAATTTATAGTAGAGAAGAAGGAAGAGGATAGTAAAATAGAGGTTATTTTAAAAAAGGGGGTAAAAATGAGTAGTGAGGGGAGTGAAAGTGATAATTATAAACGAAAGGTGAATGTTTTGGAAAGATAAGTGGAATGGATGGAAAAGGATAAAAGAGAAAGGAATATAGTGATTAGGGGTTTGAATGCAGGATTAAGTGAAGAAAGAAAAGAGTTGGGGAGACTGGCTGAAAGGATTGGGGTGAAAATTAATATTAGACAAATGAAAGTGATGAGTATGGATGCGAATGGGATGCCGAAGATATGGTTAGTAGAACTGGGAAGTGAGGAGGAGAAGGAGGAGGTGATGAGGTTGAAATGAAGGTTGAAAGGATGTGTTGAGAGAATTGATGAGGACAGAACGTGGAGGGAGAGAAGAATAAGCCCACATAGCACAATAGTATGAGGTAAGGTTATGTTGAGTACTAATCGTAAGGCTCATAAGGTTACACGATATTGCTGTGGTAGACCTAACGTGAACTAAAAACTTCCGCCATGGAGGTAAGGTTATATGTTAGGGTGTGGTAAGTATATATGATAAGGCTATGGTAACCTTACACGTTAAGGTTGAGATAACCTTACACGTTAAGGTTGATGTAACCTTACACGTTAAGGTTGAGGTAACCTTACACGTTAAGGTTGAGGTAACGTTACACGTTTAGGTTGAGGTAACATTACACGTTAAGGTTGAGTTAAGGTTATATGTCAAGGTTGAGGTAAGGTAATTAATAAGTTGTAAGGTTAAGGTAAGGTTGTGATAAGTTTACCAGTTATGGAAAATATTGACAAAATAATTAATAATATAATAAATAAATATTAAATTAGAAAGTTAAGTTTGTTGCTCTTCTCTATTTTGGAAACCTGACATGAAGCAGAAAATTTTGAAAACAAATTTGGGGGGACTGGGATTCGAGCCCGGGATCGAAGCGCATAAACCTAACATCCTAACTAACTGAGCTAAGTGGAGAACTGGTAGCAAGAAAATTAATTTTGCCTTTAAGGAGTTAATCATATTCTTGGTTCACCTTAAAGGAAAAATTGATTTTCCTTCTGACAGTTCTGTACTTAGCTCAGTTAGTTAAAATGATTGGTTTATGCGCGTCGATCCCGGGTTCGAATCCCAGTCCCCCCAAATTTGTTTTCAAAATTTTCTGCTTCATGTCAGGTTTCCAAAATAGAGAAGAGCAACAAACTTAACTTTCTAATTTAATATTTATTTATTATATTATTAATTATTTTATCAATATTTTCCATAACTGGTAAACTTATCACAACCTTACCTTAACCTTACCTCAACCTTACAACTTAATAATTACCTTACCTCAACCTTGACATATAACCTTAACTCAACCTTAACGTGTAACGTTACCTCAACCTTAACGTGTAAGGTTACCTCAACCTTAACGTGTAAGGTTACCTCAACCTTAACGTGTAAGGTTACATCAACCTTAACGTGTAAGGTTATCTCAACCTTAACGTGTAAGGTTACCATAGCCTTATCATATATACTTACCACACCCTAACATATAACCTTACCTCCATGGCGGAAGTTTTTAGTTCACGTTAGGTCTACCACAGCAATATCGTGTAACCTTATGAGCCTTACGATTAGTACTCAACATAACCTTACCTCATACTATTGTGCTATGTGGGAGATGGTTGCTGGGGGAGAAGGCATGGTTGGAAAGAATGAATGGAAATGAAGTAAGAATGGGTAGGGAATGTGTGTGGGTGAATGGGGTAAAATGGTGTGTGAAAGAAGGTAATGGAGGAGTGTTTGAGGTTGGAATGAATGATCGGGTGAATGGAGAGAATTGAAGGATAGTTTGATTGTAAGTTGGTTGGGATTTTGGTAGTAAAAGGTTAGGATGAAATCGTGAGACGGAATGGTTAGAGAATGAAGTTTGTGGTTAAGGATTTAAGAAATTTAAAGGGGTGGGACGATAATGGGGAGTCAGTCAGTATGGACAAAGGGAACTGGAAACGGAAGCCCTAGCACTGGCAAATTTTGAGAGGATGAGTGAGATGCGAATAGGTTTTAGTTGCGATTAGGTTAAGTTTTGTTGATGTGGGATATGAGAGGCGTTTTAGTTTAAGTAGTTTTGTATTTAGAATAAGCTGACTTGTGTATGTACTTGGGAGTCTCGAACCCTGCCTATTGCAGGGAGAATAAATAAACATAAAAAAAGCAAATCGTAAGTTTATTGAATATTCTTATGAGCTGTGTTCATATAGTAATAGGCTATATCGATGTGGCAGTTTGAAAGATTCAATAAATATTGATCCTAATACACCAAAATTATTATTTATAATAGGAAGTAATTAATACATTTGTATTAATTATTTAGTTAATTTTCAGAGAAATAAATAGATTTCTTTAAGTAGATTAAAGTAATGTTGAGCATTTTTCGATATTATAATTTATAATATCTAAAATAAATCAATAATTACATAATTTATATTTATGAAGAATATTTATTTGGTTAGAAAATAGTTAATTTAGGGAATAGGGAAAACTTGACCTTGTTATTGTAGGCAGGATTTATAAAATTTTATTGTTTAACTTTGTTTAAATTTTTGTTTATAGAATTGTCAAAAAGGAGAAATTAAGTAATTTCCGTTAATAAGTGAAAAGGGAATACATTGTAAGGTGAATGAACTTTGTTGTTTATTTTGTTTTGTTGATATTGAGTCGAGTTATATAGAACATAGCAACCGAACTTACTAAATTATTTATATATAAAAACTATATCATAAGAAAAGATTTCTTTATAGTTAAAAAATTGTGTTAATTATTATAATTTAACTTTGATTTATTAATTTATTATTTTATATATTTATCCTACAAACAGAAGATAAAAATTACCTTATTTAGTAGTGGATAAATTAGAAAGAATAAAAAGCTGAATTACCGAATAATTATTGGAGCAGATTCCTCTAATTTGGTTACAAAGCAACAAATTTTCTCAAAAATAAAATATAATATTAAATTGAAAAAAAATACAGATTACATAATTTTATTCATAAAATATATTACTATATGTTGTCAAAACAGATCTTATCAGTTGATATAGTTTGACGCGTGCCTCATTGTTAGAGGATCTTTAAATTTGGGAAACAATGTCCTTTTAAATTTAACAATAACATTCTTTCTATTATATCATTCATATGATATAAGAATGAGAATTGTCGAATACGTATGTGTGAGATAATTTTCATGTTTGAAACACGTGGGTTTTCAGAATATTACCGTACAGTGGGCTTTTAAATCAAAATAAAGGAAAAATATATAGATATATATACTTCCCTTGGTCTGTTAACCAATATACGAATGTTTCAGTAAGTTTAAATAAATAAATATAAGATGGTGATTCCTATTCTTGCCCTTTTTGAGAAGATATAATCATAAGTAATAAACAATATATATACCAAGCATAGTAAGGCATATACTGAACATATTTGGAATACAACTTTTTTTCTAGTGGACCGATTTGGTCCCATAATGTCTTAAATTAAAGGTGGAGTCTTCCTCTATACTACAGACCCCATGAGATGTCTGAGAAATTGTTTATAACAATGGAAATAAATAAATAAAAAATACAAGAGAGATGCACTGAGAGTATACCCTTTGTCCAATTTGAGTGCATCTCTCTTGTATTTTTTTTCCATTCATTTTCAAGAGATGCACTCTGACTGGACAAAGGGTATACTCTGAGTGCATCTCTCTTGTATTTTTTATTTATTTATTTCCATTGTTATAAACAATTTCTCAGACATCACATGGGGTCTATAGTACAGAGCGTCGCTTGGGGGCAGCAACATGCCGACTCAGCTAAACGGTGAAAAAGATGCCGTTTCAAAAAGAAAAGTGAAAAACATGCCATTTCACGAAACCTATGGAAACTATGCCTCGCCGCGAAAGCGCTGAGAAACATACCTTCTCCAAACGAACGGTGAAGTACATGCCTTTTCAACCGTAAATAAGTTGAAAAGTTGTATGAAAAGGCATGTTCTTCACCGTTCCTTTGGAGAAGGTATGTTTCTCAGCGCTTTCGCGGCGAGGCATAGTTTCCATAGGTTTCGTGAAATGGCATGTTTTTCACTTTTCTTTTTGAAACGGCATCTTTTTCACCGTTTAGCTGAGTCGGCATGTTGCTGCCCCCAAGCGACGAGAGGAAGACTTTAGCTTTAATTTAAGACATTGCGCGACTAAATCGGTCCACTAGAAAAAAAGTTGTTTTCCAAATATGTTCAGTATATGCCTTACTATACTTGTAAAATTCACAAGTATAGTAAGGCATATACTGAACATATTTGGAATACAACTTTTTTTCTAGTGGACCGATTTGGTCCCACAATGTCTTAAATTAAAGGTGGAGTCTTCCTCTGTACTATAGACCTCATGTGATGTCTGAGAAATTGTTTATAACAATGGAAATAAATAAATAAAAAATACAGGAGAGATGCACTCAGAGTATACCATTTGTCTAATTTGAGTGCTTCTCTTGAAAATGAATGGAAAAAAATACAAGAGAGATGCACTCAAATTGGACAAAGGGTATACTCTGAGTGCATCTCTCTTGTATTTTTTATTTATTAATTTCCATTGTTATAAACAATTTCTCAGACATTACATGGGGTCTATAGTACAGAGGAAGACTTTAGCTTTAATTTAAGACATTTCGCGACTAAATCGGTCCACTAGAAAAAAAGTTGTATTCCAAATATGTTCAGTATATGCCTTACTATGCTTGTGAATTTTACAAGTATAGTAAGGCATATACTGAACATATTTGGAATACAACTTTTTTTCTAGTGGACCGATTTAGTCGCGCAATGTCTTAAATTAAAGCTAAAGTCTTCCTCTGTACTATAGACCCCATGTGATGTCTGAGAAATTGTTTATAACAATGGAAATAAATAAATAAAAAATACAAGAGAGATGCACTGAGAGTATACCCTTTGTCCAATTTGAGTGCATCTCTTGAAAATGAATGGAAAAAAATACAAGAGTGATGCACTCAAATTGGACAAATGGTATACTCTGAGTGCATCTCTCTTGTATTTTTTATTTATTAATTTCCATTGTTATAAACAATTTTTTAGACATCACATGGGGTCTATAGTACAGAGGAAGACTCCACCTTTAATTTAAGACATTGCGCGACTTCCACTAGAAAAAAAGTTGTATTCTAAATATGCCAAGTCTATGGATATCTACATTACCGACTGCTTGTTATTAACATATGCACTCCGAGTAACTAAAGTGAATATTCGCAGTGCATCGTATTATCATAGAGGGTGCAACTATCTATTTCCGGTTTCCGGCATTTGATTTGGCCAATCAGTGTAACGCTGTGTAGGTCCACAGTTATTAGCAGACCTTCATTCAGGTTGGTGCTTCCTTTCATGCGTAGTGTAAAGTGATTATTAATAAAATGCCAGTGTGCGAAAGTGTCAGTTCTTTGTGGAATGTAAAATATTTTGCACATTATCCTCACAAAGTATATCGGTTGAGGTCATATCTAAGGAGAAATTTAGATGTGGATCTACGAAATGCTGTCGAGTTACGGAAAATTGCACGTGCTGCGTTTCGCATGACAGGCAATGTATCGTCGAAAAAATTATTTTCAATGGGGCGTTTTATCCGAAGTTTCGGCAATTCGAACGACTTTTTAAATGTGCCAGTTTATTATTTATGTCCGCAAGTTTAATTCCGATTTGCATACGAAGTGTAAATATAAAATAATTATATTTTCTTTTATTTTGAAGAATATATTAACCCCAATATATTCTTCGAATTAAATAAAAACATAATTATTTTATAAACATTCTTTTTTTTTTTACAGATACAAAGAGGCAAAACAGAAGCATAACATAAAATGCTTTTATTCTATATCGGAGATCACCGCAGCCAGAATGGCTGTTTTTTACTTTGCCTATGAGGACACAGACTCCGTCCCAAAAGAGTTGATAAAATTAATTCGATCGAAAATCATGGTAAAGAAGCCCCATAAAAATATTGTGGAAAATTTTAGGAAGACATTTGTCGTCGACTCTTTAGAAGTGCGGAACAGAATTTTAAACTTGTTTTTGGCGTACATGTAAGAATGGAAACACTTTTTATGCACCCAAAATAATAAGTGTTACCATTCTTAGTGTCGGATGTAAATTTTAAATTACAGCAAGAAGGTGTATACGGAAAATAACGCGAATAACCAGTTTCCACTGCTTCGTGCAGCAAAAGATGTAAATCTCATCAATGAGCTCGTCGGTGTGCAGCTGGAAGAAAATGAGAACATGGTTGCGGATGAGACTGATGAGACTGATGAGGATGCTGCTATGGAGGTTGAAAATTTAGACGACGAAGTCTTTGAAGTCAAATATTACGACAACCAATTGTACGACACTCGCCGGGTGGAGAAAATGAATAAAGAAAATTATTTTTCATTATTCGAAGGTAAGAAAAAAAAAATAAAAAATGATTCTAGTGGCTGTATTATAATTTTTTTTACTATTTTCCAGTCGAGGAACCGCAGCAGGAACCCCAGCAACCGCAGCAACCGCAGCAGGAACCGCAGCGGAAGAAGCCGAAGTTGAAGCAGCTGCAGAAACCCCAGCAACCGCAGCAACTGCAGCGGAAGAAGCCGAAGTTGAAGCCGAAGCAGTTGAAGCAAATGCAGGAACTGCAGGAGAGGGATAATGCTCTGGAAAGAGAAATGCTGAAGCTGCAACAAGCATGTGCAAGAAGGGAGGAATTTCTGAAACACAAAATGCAGCTAAAGCAGCGCAAGTTGCAAGAGCGACAGCAGCAGGAGTCGGCAAACGAAGGTTGGTGTATATTTCTAATTAATTTATTTTTGTTAACAATAAATAAGATAGACACTGACAATATACTGTTCAGCTATTATGAGTGTCTCCAGTATGAAATTTACCCAAGTTCATACTGGAGACACTGTAAGTGGCTGAGTGTTTTATTTCAAGTGTATATTTCTTATTAATTTATGACAAAAAAAATTTATTTATTTATTTATTTATTTATGTATGTGCAGTTTCACCACATCCAACAATGGAAGAGGTTTTATTGAATCCAACAATGGAAGAGGTTTTATTGAACCCTGAAGAAAGTAATACCAATAGGGTTGAAGAAAAAGAGAGGGAGGAAGAACCGCAGAACCCGTCGCAGAACCCACCGAACCCTGAAGAAAGTAATACCAATAGGGTTGAAGAAAAAGAGAGGGAGGAAGAACCGCAGAACCCGTCGCAGAACCCACCGAACCCTGAAGAAAGTAATACCAATAGGGTTAAAGAAAAAGAGAGGGAGGAAGAACCGCAGAACCCGTCGCAGAACCCACCGCAGAAGCCGGTTCAGTCATCGTCGTCGTGTATTATGGAAAAAATTGCGGGTAAGAGTTAATTACTGTTCGTAATATACGTTCAACTTCAACGTGATCTAGTGTAAAAGTCTTATAAAGAATGAAATTTTTGTTCATATCAACTAGAGGAAATTTTTATCATTTTCACATAATAATATCAAAACTTTTGTTATCCCCCCAGTCCTCTTGTTGTACCCAATACTTCAATTATCTTTTCTTTTTTAGTTATTAGGTAGAACGAGTGGAGAAAGAAAAGTAACGCAAATCCATGTGTTAGAAACAACCATTTTCTCCTGTCTATCTACATCACTCCATACAGGTATTCTAGGTTAGAACAGCAATAAACTCCTGCCGATTCGGATGTTATCCCAACAATGTCAACATTATAAATTGAAGTCACTGTTCGAAAAATCTTCATAATAAAAAACTTGTCTTCCTCAATTTTTACATTGTTAACAATGAGACCTACTCTTCCATCTTTAAGGACGCAACAACTGTCACGTAAAGTTGTTGCAAGGGTAAATTTTCCACTTTCCAATTTATGATACTGAAGGCATCTGTTGATGGCCGTATTTGGTGGTAAAGGTCCGTCAACATGGTTTTGAGGAGAGGTTTGAAGGCGATTGCTGGTTTCGAGCGGTTTTAAGTTAATACCATTTATCTCACAAATTGTTTTGTATATTTGTTGGAGAGTAAGATGCGGTTTTCTAACCAATTTTCGAATCTTTGGCATGTTATTTTTAAAATAAAAGGAACTGAACGTTTCTTGAGGGCCAAGTTCCTCAACATCTTCAACAGTGTGTAACATGCCATGTACATTATACGGCATAAATTGTTCGCCAAATAAAGGTACACACAATGTGACAAAAGTTTTTACGGCCATTTTACAAAAATCTTTTAATTCTGGTAATACGTTTTCTGAACCAAGTAACCGCATTGTACTGTTTAATAACATAAAATGGCCATAAAATTCTTGTAAAAGAACGTTTTTAAATACACCTGGTGCTGTGTAAAGTGCCAGTTGTCGAAACTCGGTAGCCTTGAAGTTCTTGTACAAAGAAATTTTTATTGGTCGTCGATTAAACTTAGATGGACAATATTCGTCTATCTGAAGCATTCGCGAGTTCATTGAAACAGAATCTTTTGTTTAAGAGAATTTACATTAATAACTTTATATTTTACACCTCACGCGGCCGGGTTCGTCGGCTGTGAGGGTTCAATATCAATTAAAAAGCCGTCAGGCGCCAGTTGACAGAAGGTCGACACTTTTATCAATTTGCAATATTAATTTTATTATGAAATTATCAAAGGGAAAGTGAGTTGGGCGAAAACACCAATACCTCCTGTTACATCTTTATTTCTATTTTTCTATAGCTTAAACGTTGAAAACCAAAGTTTCCTTTTATTATACTAAATAATATTTTTTTTACACATCCTGTCCACATCAGGTGCATTGGATCAAATGGTACTCTAGATACAAGCGGTAAGATTGGAGCTATTGGAGATTCACCCTTGTGATGATCTTCGTCAACTATATTAAAATAGTCTGCATCATTTCTCGAAGCATGTTCAGTACCTAAAAACACCATAACTCTTTCGAAACCCGGTTTACTACAATGACTCCCTGCAACTTTGCACTTAGAACATAAATTCAATGAATTGTGGCCAAAGTGATTTAAATTAAATGCTCGAGTCGGTGCATCTGCAATGAAGCTTCTTATTTCCAAAGGCATTTGTTTATCATTGATGCGTACTCCACCTTTATCCTGAAACTGAACAATTTCTTGAACCACTGGATTAAAAAAGTCAAAAGGATTGGACGGCTTATGCTTTCCTTTGTAAATGCCTGCAATAACAACTCTTTTGTCATATAAATTATAAATTCTATATTGAATGGGCCAATATTGATCCAGCCCTTTATTTATTTTAGCACCATCTGTGCTCAAGTCTACGATGATTCTCTCTGGCAACAAGTTCTCTCAAAGGCTGTTTAACTTTTGCATCAAAGTTTTTTTTAAACCCAATGTGAAGATATTCTCCACCTGGTACCATTTGTATTTGACTGCTATCGACGATTGTTGGTGTATTCAGAAGTGTTCGAGAATCTTTAGGTAAGTAGTTTGTAACGAAGGTATATTGCAATGCATAAGCAATTGCCATAGTCGTCGCGCTAGCCATTGGAGAGAGCGAGAAACGTCGGCGCATGCAGAGTCGTGTCTCTCTCTCCCCTTCCATACTCGCTCGTTTCTCTAGCTCACGAGAGACCAAGGTACCTCGCTGCACGATCGTAGATCGTCAGTTCGACTACCGCCATGGCTGGAGGTGCTCTTCTTGCCTAAAGGCCAACGCAGAATAGATCTGTAACCGGAACCGCAATTGTAACCGTAAGCGTAAGAATGAGTTAGAGAAGGATAAACAATATACCTATCCTTCTTTAACTCATTTTTTACGGTTACGGTTACGATTGCTGTTCCGGTTACAGATCTATTCTGCGTTGGCCTTAACCCGGACTTCAGGATCGAAGAAGGAAAATTGTTTCATCATGTGCTTCATTCTCTAGATTATAAAGAAACGCCGTACAATGAACAGTGGAAGTTGTGCGTCCCTAAAGAAGAGCGTGATGATATCCTTAAAAAAGTCCACGACGAACCAACAGCAGGTCATTTGGGAGTAGCAAAAACTCTCGCTCGCCTGGGAGAATTTTTCTTTTGGCCAGGTATGCTAAGAGACTGTACTGAGTATGTAAGAAACTGCGAAAATTGTCAAAAGAATAAAAGTTCTCAACAAGCTGCTCACAATAAATTACATTCTACAAATGTTGAAAATCCGTGGGAAATGTTATCCGTGGATTTCGTCGGACCACTTCCGAGGACAACTTCCGGTAACACTATATTATGTGTTATCCAAGATAGGTTTACGAAGTGAGCAGAATTTAAACCTCTAAGAAAAGCGACTACACTTTTGTTAATTTCTACATTAAAGGAAATATTTTTTCGTTTTAAACGTCCAAGAATTATTGTATCGGATAATGGCAGACAATTCATTAGCAACGAGTTTAAGAATTTCTTGGAAGATTTTGGTATTACACACCGTTTGACTCCACCTTATTCTCCTCAGTGTAATCCAGTGGAACGAGTCAACAAGGTGATAAAGACGATGATCCGACAATTCTTAGACGAGAAGAAACCGGACTGGGATCGCCATCTACCGGAGCTGCAGTTCGCTTACAACACCGCGCGTCACTCAGCTACTGGTTATACGCCAGCCTATCTTACCACCGGCCGTGAATTCCTACCACCAGGTTTCCAAGACTCGCGCTTAAACTCTCTAGATAATACGGATACCAATATTCGTATTAAAAAAATTCAAAATGCTCTTGAATTAGTTCGTTTAAATTTAGCACGTAATTTTCATTCTCAACAAAAACAATATAATTTGAGAAAAAGAGAACGGTCTCCAATTATCGGTGAAAAAGTATTCCCTTCTAGAAAAAATCGATTGACCACGATTCAGAACGATTAAGAGTTAGCAACTATCGAATCGTTTTCAATTGTCGTCAATTGGGATATATTTTGACACGATTCAGAACGATTCAGAGCTAATCGTTTTCAATTGTCGCCAATTGGGATTCATTTCGACACGATTCAGAACAATTCGTTTTCAATTTTCGCCAATTAGGATACATTTTACACAATAGTATTATGTTGCTTTTTTAAATATTAATTAAAATAAAAGATAAATAAAATTCAAAAAAAAGTTATTTCAATTTTAATTATTTTTTATAATGTTTATATCTTGATATTACTGCTTGCAATACTTATAAGCTATACATATATGGGAATGGAAAAAATTTGTTTAATAATTTGTAACTATTTCACTGAAAATAATTTTTTTATTCTGTTCAAACGCTTCCATAGAGCCCATTTCTTTGGTTCTTTAGATGTTTTTTGTAACATATTTAGGTAATTTATTTTAATGGCACATTTTCTTTCTCTCAATCACTTACGGTAAAAAATTTTAATATTTATTCGCAGTCTTAAAATGTTTAGATTATTTAGTAATAACTTTTGTTGCAGATTTTAACACTAATAATAAAAATAATATAGTTCCAAAGTATTACGCAGTCTTAATCATAATACTTGAGATTCTTATATTTTACATACAATAAATTTTCTATAACAGGACTTCAATTATAGAAATATGTCGTAAATTTTATAAACCTAGTTATGAGAGAAAGTATAATAAGCTATACAATTGTTTATTTCCATTATACAGAGATATTAAAGTCGTAATTACAATATTTTTGGATGAAATTCTGAACTGAATTTTACAAATACTTATTGAATTTCTATGTTTTGCGGAAGTCGACAAACATAACTGCCATTTTTACCATTAATATAGACTAATTTCTCTGTCACATCATTTATGGAGATCAAGCTAGTTTCATTATTTATTTCTTCAACTTTATACATATGTCCAACGAGTTCATCGGGAATCACTGTTAACTTAACGACTGACAAATAGCACGTTTCGGCAGTACGAATAATGTCAAGAATTTGAATGACAACTCCAGAACGTAATTCAAATACTGTGTCGTTTCTTTTAGTAGAAAGTGTATTTTTAATACTTTTGTAAACAGTTCCTCTAAAAATGCATTTATTAAAAGAATCCACTTCCAATTCTTCATTATTTATTGGATTCACAATTTGCATTCGCGAACTTCTACCAAAAAAAGTTACTCCATAAGGACTTCTTGTGGCAAATCTGGATAATCGAGTAGCAGAGAAAATTTGTTGACAATACTGCCTTGCAACTTCTGAGTGGAAAATTCCCCTGAACGTTTGAAATTTATAATCCAAAATTTCAAGAGATTTTGTTGCCATTTGTTGTTCCGGTTTTTTGGGACCTAAGGCATATTGTTTTAAAACGTGCAAATGGCTTTCAAAACAAAAAGCAGAAGTTGCCCACAAAGGACCTGAATTACGAACAGATTCACTCAAATGAAGTAAAATATGGACATTAAAAGTCATTGCATTTCCTCCATAAAGAAGCTCAAATTTTCCAACAAATTGTACCATGTTAATTTCGCAAATAAGAAGCTCCTCTTCTGTTATTGCTTTCTTTAGCAAAGTGAACACAGTATTGACTAGTAGTGCAAAATGATTTAAACAATTATCTTTTAAAATTCCTCTCAAACAAGGTACTCCAAAAAATAGAAACCAACATCTCCACTCCGTAGCTTTCCATTTGGACTTCGATGAAAACTCTCGCATTACTCTATGATTTTCTAGAATCGTTTCAACTGAACTTAAAAGTTCATTGATATTTGCTACATCCTTTTGTGACAGAAAACCTAGTTTAATCCACAATTCCCAAAGATGTTGAACAACGCCAATTAGAACGCAGTGCATGTATTCGAGAGAAAAACTCCAAACAATGTCGAAAAATTGATTAATATTTAAGAAACTAGATCGACCTTTTATTCCATTAACAAAAGTTTTTCATAAATCTTTAACATTTCTAATAACTGCATTCTTTTGCCGCGAGCAACAAAAAATTTAAAATTTAATGTTATATCGCCAATTTTTAGGTTAACGCCATTCTCATTAATTGCATCAATCTGTTTTATAAATTCATCAATAAAAGAGTTCATTAAATCGGAATTAGGTTCTTTGTCGACCATCATTAATCCAGACTGTTTTTACATCATGAAGCTTAAACAATTTTTCAATTTGATATTGTAGATCAACCATTAAAATATATTTCCCCTTTCGGGTGGATAAATTACATCTTGAACCGCATTTATCACAAAGACCTTCGGGGTTAATCATTTTCTTATTGCTAGTTGAAAGTAATATTTTTTACACGTAGGACAATAAAAACAGAAAGTTAATTTTTTTCCTTCGGGTTCAAACACACGGGTAATCAAATAATTCGATAGATTTAAATAATCAAATTTTTGTTGCAAACACTAAAAACATTCAATTTTTGAGAAATTACAAATAATTGCAGAAATTCAATTATTTTCAAAAAACAATAAAATTCTTTTTATAAAATTCAACTATGTTCAAAATTAAAACAAAATTCTCGTAAAAATCCCAATAATCTTTATAAATAACAAAATTCTTGTCCAAAGTTCAATTATTTTCATAAATGTCAAGAAAATTCTTGTCCTACTTTTAATTATTTTCAAAAAGTTTCTAATTTCAATGATTTTCAATGATTTTTTAAAAAATAAAATTGTATACAAACATGTAATTATTTTCATAAATAATAAAAATTTTACACGAATTCTATTATTTTCATAAATAATCAAATTTTTTTAAGGAATTTAATTATTACTTTCATAAAAAAGAATTTAAAATAATACAAAATAATAATTGAATTAAAATGATGAAAATAAATTTCAATGAAGTTACGGTTACAATATTCTTATAATAGGTGTATTCCACGTCAGTTCAACACAAAAAATTTTATTAGGTTTTGGGACTCGGTTGAAATTGGGTAGATTATATCCTCTGGTGGTAATAAATAAAATCCCCAAACGATTTTAAAAAATTTCAAAAATTGGCGGACATATTGGATTTTTAATTTTTTTGTACTTTTTTTTGAAAAATATATATCTCTGCTTGTTCTTAACGGATTTTAGTTTATGACCTCTTAAATTGTTCGTATTGAAATATACTTTTATTTAAAAAATTAAAATTAAGAAAATTATTTAAATTTTTTGTTTAAAAAATTAATTTAATTTTTTGAAAAGCCATAGAAAAAATATGCTACCTTCAATTTTGATCATTTTTTTACCATTTGTAGCCATAAATGTGTTGAACTTGTCCTAAAATTTTCATCGTGGGACAGCCAGTAGTTTTTGAGAAAAAAAATAAAACGTAAATCCTCGCATAGCGCTGTAGCGCTCAGTTTTAATGCCGCACGATTGTAAATGGAATTTTAATGAAAGTACGAGTTTTTATTAAACCTAGAACTAAAATATGATTTTTTTATAGGCTAACGAAAAACTGGGGTGGTTTGGTACCCCAGATTTGAAACAATTGTAAAAGGTTACCTTTTTTGTAATTTTTTTAATTTGTCAACAATGTGGCTAATTTAAAAAAATTAAACGGATATTAAAAGGTAAATAGAGACAATTTTATTTTGATTAAGGCAACTTGAAAATTTAAATATTATTTACAATATATACAAATGTTAAATGATTTTAAAATAGAATCAAAATCATTTATTACAAAGGAGGTTTCTATTTTTTACGGGGGAGTTTCCGAGGTCTTACAGTTTTTCTTTATTTACCTTTTAAAATCCGTTTAATTTTTTCAAATTAGCCACATTGTTGACAAATTAAAAAAATTACAAAAAAGGAAAACTTTTACAATTTTTTCAAATCTGGGGTACCAAACCACCCCAGTTTTTCGTTAGTCTATAAAAAAATCATATTTTAGTTCTAGGGTTAATAAAAACTCGTACTTTCATTAAAATTCCATTTACAATCGTGCGGCATTAAAACTGAGCGCTACAACGCTATGCGAGGATTTACGTTTTATTTTTTTTCTCAAAAACTACTGGCTGTCCCAAGATGAAAATTTCAGGACAAGTTCAACACATTTATGGCTACAAATGGTAAAAAAATGATCAAAATTGAAGGTAGCATATTTTTTCTATGGCTTTTCAAAAAATGAAATTAATTTTTTAAACAAAAAATTTAAATAATTTTTTTAATTTTAATTTTTTAAATAAAAGTATATTTCAATACGAACAATTTAAGAGGTCATAAACTAAAATCCGTTAAGAACAAGCAGAGATATATATTTTTCAAAAAAAAAGTACAAAAAAATTAAAAATCCAATATGTCCGCCAATTTTTAAAATTTTTTAAAATCGCTTAAGGATTTTATTTATTACCACCAGAGGATATAATCTACCCAATTTCAACCGAATCCCAAAACCTAATAAAATTTTTTGTGTTGAACTGACGTGGAATACACCAATATAAAATAATGATTTTATCTCTCAGTCATCTTTAATTATTAGAAAACATGAAGAAATCGGTCACTCCGAGCCTTTGACTGGGAGCAATCGATTTCTTTATGTTTTATAACAATATATTCAAATTAATATAGTTAATTAATTAATAATTAATTAATTAATTTTTTTATTTAATAGCAGAAAAAAAGGAAAAAGATAGAGGCGCTGAGTTACAAACATTAATATCAAAGAAGAAAAATGAACTGCTTTTAAAATCTAATAATATAGAAATAGATAAATCAGTATCAAGAATAAAAGAAAATATTCCTTCTAAAAATTAAAGACCTACATCTCCTACTTCTCCTCTTGCAAGGAAAATGAAAATGGAAAAACCAATATCAAAAGAGAAAGAGAATACACCTCCAAACAGTCCTAAACCAGTTATTGTATCTGATGTTATAATCAAAAAAGGATCAGGAGCGGAAAATATTGATATTCTACAAAAAAAATTCGACATCTCTTTCTCTCACTACAATTCAGAAACCAAGTAGTTCTGTTTCAAAAATAAAAGGAATACAGAAGGAAGATTATAAGAATCATTTACAAGCAACAAATTCTGAACCACTTTTTGATCTTAAAAGTGATAAACCGATTTATTCTAATAATTTCAAAACGAATGAAATGACAAGGATTGTAAATTTTAATTCTTCTGAAATAAATAAACTTACATCTCATTCACTGTCTGAAAATAATAATGAATCAGGTGCTACTTCTGCTTCAATATCAGGAGTAGGAAATATTACCATCGAACATTCAGAGGTTGATAATTTTAATCTCATGAGCAAGTTAAATGTTCTTTCTAATAATTCAATGGCAGATATTAATAGTACAACTATCGTCATAGACCAAGTTTTACCTGTAATCTCTGCATCAAATTTATTGCGTGATTCAGGCCCAATAACCAGTATTTGCATAAATTTTGAGTGTCAATCTCGATTATTAAAAGCAGAAGAGACGATTTCAAATTTAACCAGATTGTTAAATCAACAATTCAACATTGTTGATGAACAACGAATTGAACTGAGATACGAAAAGGAGAGAAATTCTGAACTGCAGTTAAAAATGGAGAACAGTTTCGACGAATTTCAAGGTATGTTTTTATATATTATTTATTCATAATATCAAATGTTTCTTTTTTCTAAACTACATTCATGCAACTGTTATTTATTTTAGCAAGAATTTTAGACTCCAAAGAAAACTCTCGATTATCGTCGCATCCTCCTATTGGATTTATCCGTTCTTCCGACGATCACGTAAATTTCTTATATTTCGGAGTGCTTAGTAAAATAAAAATTAGAAAAATTGCGAAATCGATCGTGAAAATACCAATTATTTCTAATAGTCTATTTACTAAACACTATCGATTATAATTATAATTCATCATAATTTTTTCCAAATATTCATAATATATTTTTTTTAGATTCATCTTGGTGGAGGCGTGTGGCTGCCTAGATATAAATACAATGAAGCAAACGTTTTAGATTCGACTTCCTTGTTTGTAAAATTATTATGTGACATGCTCTTTACACAAGAAGAATTATTAAACTCAACCGTTACAGGAAAACTGATCAATAGACAAAAAGTTTCTCAGAAAGAAATTCAAAAATTGGATCCGACAAGAGTTTTAGCCATAAAAGGTATGTCAATTATTCAATACTAGTTATTAATTATAATAATAGCAGACCTCGGATATTATTACTTTTTCGACTATTTTCAAAAAATCCAACTTTTTCGGCTTATTTTTAGAAATTGCGACTTATCAACATCATAATGAAATGAAAAGTTTTTAATCAACTTTTTACTAAAGAAAGTTTTTTTATTTTATGTGTTAGTTTTTTGTTTCAGTAAAAGAAAAAATAGTTTTTCAAACTAAATTTAAATTTAAATGTTAAAATATTTTAAAATTGTTATCTTTCTAGATATAACAAGATATTGGTTAGAAGCATTGAAGTGTTCAGCTGAAGTTGTTGATGAAGAGGTCGCGAAGGTGAAACCATATATTTCGGCCAAAATTGCAGAATTGCACAGAGCTCCAGGTTCAAGTATGTGAAAATCTAATAATTTCTTCGGGTAAGCGTACCATTGACCGAGGTTAAGTTATTTGTGAATACAATATTAATATATAATTTTTTTAATTTGTAACACTTATTAAGCCAAAGTCTTTGTACCCAATACAATTGGAAGGAAGGAGAGAGGAATACTTTATACATTTCTCAACCCAAATAATTTGTTGAGCGCCAGTCCCTTCTAAGGACATTTTCTTATAAAAAGAAAATTAGAGAATTAACAAAATTAAGTATAATTTTAAGGAAACAAGACCATTGATTTCCCAAAATTTAGAATTCAAAAATTAATAGCGAAAACAAGTACCTAGATTCCCGAGAAACAAGACCATTGATTCTCAAACAATCGTCACTTAAAACAAACAAATTTTAAAAGAATTTTAGTCAAATTATAAACTAAATTAAGTACCTAGATTACAGAAAAATAAGACCATTAATTTTCTGATAATCGTCACTTCTAAAGAAAACGAAATTTTAATCAAAACAACCTTAAAATTGACTAAAATCCAAATTCAAATACAAAATTGAATTCACAAAATTTCGAAACAAGAGCAAAAGCCAGAGAAAAAGGCGCAAAAGAGAAATTACAAAATGTAAACTAAATTTTAATAACTTGAGGAACACTCGAAATTTTGAATAAAGCGTCTGATTCGATCAAAGGCAGGATCCAAAGAGAACGATGATAACGATGATTGCCGGCTCGTACCCTGCTGGTCCTTCTTCGCTTCTCCCCACCGGTAGCCCTTCAGAATCTTGTATTGTTACGCCGGAAAAAGGAGCGTAACCACTGGAAAATCCATAGGCCAATTTCAGCTTTAAGAACAGCTGTCGGCATCCCAATTTCGGTATCTTGACTCGTGTCTTTCTCGTCATCAACTGTTTCAGGGAATTAGTTCCTAATTTGTGGCTACTCTGATTCAAAACTAAATAAAACAACTAAATAAACCAAATAACCAAAATACAAAAATCAGAGCGGGCCTTTAGCAACGATTAATTCGGGCCTGATTGACAAGAGGTTTTCACTACGAAGAAAATTTGACGAGAAAATTCTCCCTTATTTGTTTCATAAATAATACTCCTGAATGATATTAAATATTCCGGAATAATAATAAAGTTAATAAATCTCAGGGTATTATTATTATTTATAACAATTCTCGGGTTAGGTACAAGAAAAAGGTAACAATTTCAAAATTATTTCAAGCTAAGTTGGGTGACTTAGTAGTTTCCGGTAGGTAGGGGAAAGCGAAAACGGGGAGAACATAGCGAGAGCGGCAAGTCTCGAAGAGTCATTTCTTAGGAGAAATGGGGAAATTCTCCTTGATTCGTACGAAGAAAGGGGGAAATTGTCAACGACGAGAGGGGAACTCTGCTTGCAGGTTGACCGACGAACGTCGTTTTCGATGATTTCAAATACTAGAAATATTCAGAGAATACGAAAAACAAAAATTTGCAAAAGCGAAACGATAGATAATATTTATATTATCAAATTAATGTTTAGGCCATAAACTAGTTTTAATTTTTAAGCTTTGTTTTAGTTATTATTATTGTTAAAAAAAATGATTGTTTGTAATTAAAATTTATGCAAACTTAATATGAAAATCAGTTAATATTTTTATGGAAAATTTGTAACGTCACATAGTATTATTTTATTTATTTTAATTTACCTTGTTATTAAATATTATTTTGTTACAATATACTTACTTACGAAGGTTTAAATTTGGCCTAGTTAATGACTATACCTTTTCCATATTTGGTCCTAATAATTTCCCTACTAGTAGATTATTGTTTTGATATAAAGATGGCGCTTTCCGCCTAGTAATGTTCTTAAATAAAATAATAAGGTACCCGGACTCCATCCGGCGAGCGAATTCCGTAGCAAATAAAAATCATATCATTACAAGTTTAAATTAAAAGGAAATTTTAAAATAAAAGGGTGGTAAGTATTAATAAATACAAACCTTTTAATGATCTCTACACCTGTAAGACCAGAAGAAACATTATCCGTAACGTTGCTCACAGACTTTCTTTTGCGAATATGCTCTAGGAGAAAAGACATTTCTTTAACATAATGAAATTTTTTTCTAGAAGAAGAGGCACTTCCACTTCTACTTTCTGCTTTAGACAATCTCTTTTTTCTCAAGAACTTCTCTCTTAATTCCTCCCACTTCTTTTGAGCGGTTGCAGCTAAAATATTTAATATTTTTATTTTTATTACATAAATTAAAGTAATTTTTTTAAATTTAAATATTTTCGTTACTTACGGTGCATTTTTAGAATTAGAGAAATTTCTTCCCACGCCGCCTCCTTCATTCCCTTGTCCTTATTTTCTTTTGAACTTTTCTGATAAATGCAAGGATAATCTCTCACAAGCTCGATTAACATCAAGTCAGTATTATCATCCAAGCAATCAAGAAAAATATCTTCGTCGGATTCGGCATTGTTTTCTGGATTCATGTTTTCTAAAATAAAATAAATAAAAAATATAAAATAAATTTTCTTTGTATTTGTATGGCAGATTTTTTCTCTTTTCAGTGTGTCCAGCTACATTGAAAACCTTGAAAAGTACTTGAATTTTATGACAAAACCTTGAAAAATTAAAATTCATAAAAGTGAGATTTATTTTCTTGATGTTTTAAATTGAATTCTCGTCAATATTTCAATTATCTTTATAAATATAAAAATTCTTTATAAATAAATAACAATAATCTTCGACAAAGTTCAATTATTTTGTGGAATTTTAATAAAATTCATTGCAAAATTTAATAATTTTAATATAAATAATAGAATTCATCACAAGAATTCAAATACTTTTAAAAATTTTAATAAAAATCATGGCAAATTTTCAAATTATTTTAAAAAAATGTTCTTTCTTCAATGGTTTTCAATATTCTATTATTTTAATAAAATTTCACGAAACAATTTAATTATTAAACAAAAGTTTTTAAAATATTCTTCACAAACTTTTAATTATTTAAAAAAAAATTTTCTACATTTATTTAATTATTTAAAATAGAATTTGCATACATTTTTTCGCAAAAATAAATTGTTTCAAAATTTGGCATTAAATTCTTCGAAGTAATTCAATTATTTTCAAAAGTAATAAAATTTAATTTTATTTTCAAAAATTTTAATAAACCTCATTGCAAAATTTCAATGTATTTTCAAAAATTTTTCTTAATTTAATAATTTGTGTATCAATTATTTTTAATCGAAATTTCCAAATGAATTCAATTATTTAAAAACAATTTTGATTGATGTTTCTTAAATCTTTCAAATTTTATCAACTTCATTATTTCAATATTTATTTTACTTTAATAGAAGTGAAGAACTAAAATATACTACAAATGACATTTGTTTGGAATTAAAATGATTCAAAATTAAACGATGTTTGTAAACATTTTAATATCCTCTAATTATATTTTTGTTACAAGGTTACTACAATAACTTTTAGTAATTGAAATTATATTTGAAATTTACATAGAATTTTGATAAAATTTATTTGTCTAATGTATATATATATATATATATATATATATATATATATATATATGGATTTAAACTATTTCATATAATAATTATATTTTAAACAATATTTAAATAAACAATTAAAAAATAAAAGAAAAAAACAAAGAAATTATATCAAAATTTTATGTAAATTTCAAATATAATTTCAATTATCAAAAGTTGTTATTATTAATTATATTAATTATTATTATATTATTATTAATAATTTTTAAAATACTCACCGATTATTATTTCCTTTGAAGTAAATCGCGAATTAAAATCACATTTATCTTTATAAACTTTCTTCTTATAATAAGTGTGATCCGATGCCATGCGTGGAGGTTAAATTTGTGAGGTTCGCTGCAATTCCAGCATCCTTTCCGACAGTTGCGCCGTAGCCATTGGAGGACTTCCTCGGTTACTTCGCTAGGTCGTGATACTTTGATGTCGAGGAGTGAGGGAATCTTCTTACTGGGCGGGGTTGATGACGTGGATGGTGGTGTTCTTGATTGAAATGGGTTGTTGTCGGGTACGTTGAATGGTTTAGATGGTGTAGGTGACCAGGGGTTAGGTTTGTTTGAATATTTCCAAGGGGCATGGTGATCGATTGGGCATTTCTTATTATGGCAATAGGTGGGGTCTCTTGATGGAGATTGTCGCTTTTGCGTTTTGCTGGGGAACGCGTGTGGGGCAAATAGTCCGGAGAACTAGGTCGATAGGTCGGAGTACTGGGGCGTTTAGGGCGTGATGAAACAGCTGGTGTTCTTTGAGAGCGACTAGAGCCATAAATATTTTTCCTTAAAATAGGATGATGGTCTTCTTGATGAGGAAGTTGTGAAAGTGTGGAAGTTGAGTTTGGGGTGGGGGTAACGGGGGAAGGTGATGAGCGTAGGTTTGGGTCAGAAGTGGGGCTTGGTAACGAGGGGTGGGTCGTGTCAGGTGTGTTTGACAGAGACAGTATTTCGTCACGTTCGTCGTCTGAAATGTCCAGGTGAAGGGCAGGTGAAGTGGTTGGGTCGTGATCGTCTTGGGGCATGTTCGGGAGATTGGTCATCTGGGCACCATCATTTTCCTCGTTTGCTGGCACTGCTTTAACTTCGATTCTCTTCGAGTTGAGGAAATTCTGGCTTTCAGCTGCGAAGGCTTGGGAAAGTGCAGAGTTCAACCCTGGGAAGAGGCGATCTATGTTAGACAGGATGCTACGGAAGGGCTTTAAAAACTTCCAACTAGGTTGGTCCACATTCCGCAGTTCATCTTCCAAGGTCCAGGGTTCGTCCCCGGCAAGGGCTCGTAGTAACTTTTCAGCAGCTCTTGTAACTCTTCTATCTTCAAGAGGAGCTCGCGGTTCTCCTCTTTCCGATCTTTTAGGATCTTTCCCGCTTCCTGGAACTTGTTGACCAGTTCGGCTTGTTCAGTCCCCATTTTTATGATGACGTCATTTAGTTGTCTCCCTTTCTCCTGTTGTTGGAGGGCTATTTGGGTTAGTCTAGTTACCTCGTTGTAGTATTGGAGGATGTACAATGCTACAATGGGGTTATCGTTGGAGGGCTCGGGGTGACTTTCCACGTGGGAATCGAAAGGAAACTCAGGACTTCGTAAAAGCTCCGCTTCCTCCTCTGGTTGCAGATCCTCTAGGTTGCCGACATCTCCTTGGGTGTCCTCGACATCCAGGAACTCCCAGTCACCAGGGTGAAGTTCGGACGATCCTTCCATTGCTATATCGAACTACTGTAGGTAAAAAAAAAATTTAAATAATAAAGGAGTTTTACTTGTCCGATTTTGAACTTGGACATTCCACAGGACAGATGACGTAACTTCATAACAGCAGTAGACGGACTTAACAAACTTCCAAACGAGACAGACAAAACTCTCAGATAACTGAGACAATAGGAGATCTTAGGTAAGTATTTTATTTTCAGGTGACGTAAAGGAGAATTATTTTAATTACAGGTAAGTAATTTTATTTTCAGGTAGTTAACTTTTATTTTCAGGTAACGTAAGTTTTATTTTCAGGTAACGTAAGGGATTATTGAATAGGCAGGCTCACTCGACACTTAGGTAGGGTTTTATATCTTGTACATGAAATTTTCCGAGCTTATTGAGAGATAAATCAAACAATTGCACAACACAGAGTGACAAAACTTTGGTAACTTTGTAAGGTCCAACAAACTTAGGGTTTAGTTTAGACGAGACATTTTTAAACTTGGAAGACAAAATACGACAGCGAGTAAGGACTAAATCTCCTATAACATAATTTACGGGACGGTGACGTTTGTTGTAGTATTGGGATTGTTTCAGGAATGCTTTATCTAGGTTGTCGATTATCCAATCATTCATAATCTGTAGTTTTTGCATTCTTTCTCGCCAGGAAGAGGGATCTTGTGGATAAATTATTATTTTTTTTTTTTTTTGCTTAGGGACTTTTGGGAAATCTGCCTACAGATACCTTGGATTCCGCACTCCAAGGTTATGTGGGGTTGGTATGATAAAACAAAAGGAAATATAAAAAAAGAAAAAAAATATATATATAGTAAATTTAATAAACTGTCGGTTTCGGGAATCTACCAAAGTTTAGAAAAGCAGGTGACGTTTTCAAGGTATCGTGGTGGGCTGTATTATAGGCAAATCTAAACTCGCTTAAATACTTATCCCAATTTCTATGGTCTTCGTCTAAAAAGGAAATTATCATAGTTTTCAGGACACGATTCACTCGCTCAACCGGGTTGGATTGTGGGTGATAAGGTGGAGTGGTGGAATGATATATTCCGAATTCTTTGGCTAGAGAACGAATAACATTATTAATAAATTCAGTTCCATTGTCAGTCAGCAGTACTTTAGGGGTTCCCCAACGATTAATTTTCAGTAAACCATTTCCCAAAAAAAAATTATAAAATTTTAATAAAATTAATCTTTACAAAAAAATCAATTTTTAATCGATAATTCAAAAAAAATATTTTAATTTTCAACCAATCAAAATTTGCAAAAAAAAAAATAAATTTTCAACAATTAATTTCTCTTTCAAAACCAAAAAAAATTATAAAATTTTAACACTATTAATTTTTACCAAAAAAAAATTTTAATCGATAAAAAAAATTTAAATTTTTAACAAATTAAAATTAAAAAAAATAAATTTTCAATAATTAATTTCTCTTTACAAAAGAAAATTTTATTAAGGTTTTTAATTTAAAGGGGAATATTAATTTTCTTTCGTTCTGCACTTCAAGGTAACCGTTAAGAACGAAATTTCGAGAAGCGGAGATAATTAAAATATAGTGGGTGACTCATATTGGGTGACACATAGGTAGAAAATATAAACACTAAATTTAATTAGCGAATTTTTCGATTTTATCGAAAACGGCAAAATAAAATATATGATCCAATAATCAAAATTAAAATTCAAATACGATAAGAATGAATACTCTTATTTATTACACAAAACAATATCATTGATAATCACATAAAATATTTTATTAAAATTTACTCAATTCAAACAATTCACAACAAAATTTGTAAATTAGAAATTTCTCAATATCATTACTAACAAATTACAAAAATTTAGTTTTCAACCATACAATCTTTCAAAATAAATTTCAAATAACAAATTTTACACCAAATTTAATTTTTAAACAACAAAAAAATTTTGAAAACTATAAATTTTAAAGAAAAATTCATTAATAAATTTTTCGTTAAAACTACATTAAGCAATAAAAAAAATTATAAGTTTCAAAAAAAATAATTTTTAAACAAATTAGAAAAGTTTTAACAAAGAAAATTTAACAAATTAGAAAATTGTAACAAAAAAAATAATTGTAATTAATAAATTTTTCAAAAAAAAAGTTAATTCTTAAACAAAAAAAAATGTAACAATAAAATGTTTCAAAAAAAAATTATTTTAGATTAATAAATAACTTGTAAACAAATTTGAAAAATTGTAATAATTTAATTTTAATTTCGTAGGGCGTTGTCGGCAGTGGCGAGACAGCGGGTATAGCGAGACACTGCGATATTTCAAACAGCTGAGTTGACAGTGTTGCTTTTTTTGGTGTAAAAGTAAAGTTTTATTCTGTTGAAGCTTTTTTATATGATACACACTTTCTGGATGTAAAATCTGTCACTATAATGCTGTCAATAGTTTTAAGCAAGTTTTAAAGTTTTATTCTTCGTATGAAAAAGTGTTTATAAAATTAAACTTTTCAAATTTGGTTAACGGCAAATATTTTAAGTTATTAGTATGTAAGATTCCTTCAAAATTCCTAGAACATTATGCATAATAGTCCGATAGACACAATTGTAGATCGTTATTACCGTAAATCACTGTTTCGGCAATGGCGAGACACTTATTGTCGGCAGTGTCCGGACACTGCTTGTTTAAATCTAATAAAATAGTACATTTCTAAATGACTTCGGTATTATTTTTTTTAAGTTTTGTCGGCAATATTTTGCATAACAATAACCAAATCTTAAAGTTGCGTATGTATTTTCAAATAATCCGTAATAATAAAAATAATAATCTTAACTCTTTTTTTAGATGTAAAAAACGTAATCAATTTAAAATGGACACAAAGGAACCCAAACGCTT
The DNA here is from genome assembly GCF_015476425.1 of Leptopilina heterotoma. Classification (NCBI taxonomy): domain Eukaryota; kingdom Metazoa; phylum Arthropoda; class Insecta; order Hymenoptera; family Figitidae; genus Leptopilina; species Leptopilina heterotoma. The sequence continues at coordinate 1,325,323 of NW_025110834.1, forward strand.
TGAAGTTGAAAGCCGTAAAAGACATTGTAATTGAAAAATTTGCGATTTAAAGTAATGTCTCGCCACTACCGACGTTTTTGAATGTCGGTAGTCGCGGGACATTTTTGAAATTCGGTAATAACTTTTTTTTGAAGACATATGCTATCTATATTATGTAAATTTGTAAAAGATAGTCTTACTAGTCTGTCTGCACAAAAGCAGACCGAATATTCATGAAAATATGAGTCCTACACAAAAAAAACAAAGCGTGTCTCGACACTACCGACTCTCCCCTACTTATTATTTTCAAAGTAACTGGTTAGAACGAAATTTTGAGGGACAGAGATAATTAAATAGTTGGTGACTCATACGGAGTGATACAATAGACACAAAATATAAACACAAAGTAATTAGTGACTTGTGACTTTTTCGATTTTATCGAAAACGACAATATACAAAATAGAATAAAATATAAATCTGAAATAAAATTCACATATTATATGGGCAAATAATATAATTTATTTAATAAAACAATTTTATTAACGAACAACAAAAAAATTTTACGAGTATAATTTCTTGCTTTGGCTGCCCCACGTTGGGCGCCATAATTTGTAATGGGTTTTTCACAAAGCGATAATGTTTATAAGATTTTTAAAACAAACAATCCAATCATGTTTACAAATTTTGTAAAAAAAACAAACAGTCAAATCAATAAATCATTATTAACCATAATAATAATAATAACAAAGAGAATTACAATTTTTAATAAACAAACAAATAAACTTAATCCAATTTCATAAATATTACACAAAAGAAAAAAATATTAACAACAAAAGAAAGTATTAAATTTTAAGCCAAAGTCTTTGTACCCAATACAATTGGAAGGAAGGAGAGAGGAATACTTTATACTTGTTGAGCGCCAGTCCTTTCTAGGGACATTTTCTTATAAAAAGAAAATTAGAGAATTAACAATATCAAGTATAATTTTAAGGAAACAAGACCATTGATTTCCCAAAATTTAGAAGTCAAAAATTAATAGCGAAAACAAGTACCTAGATTCCCGAGAAACAAGACCATTGATTCTCAAAAGAATTTTAGTCAAATTATAAACTAAAATAAGTACCTAGATTACAGAAAAATAAGACCATTAATTTTCTGATAATCGTCACTTCTAAAGAAAACCAAATTTTAATCAAAACAACCTTAAAATTGACTAAAATCCAAATTCAAATACAAAATTGAATTCACAAAATTTCGAAACAAGAGCAAAAGGGATTTAGATTGAGAAACGGATAAAATATAAAGAATTTTGCCGGTTAGCTAGGACCAAAAAGGTCAAAGGAAGCGTCGTGGTTCGAAGAAATTATACTCATCAATTACTAATAAAATTATAAAATATATTTTAAATAAAATATTCAAATTATACAAATAAGGGTAACAAAGTGATAATTAACAATATGACACAAATCAAATTCTAACACTAATGTTTCAATTTTGACAGACATAAAATACAACAAATAAATACACACAAAATACGCATGAATGTTCATACAACATTTATAAATTAAACAAAAGGTTCAGCCAAATTTACGATAAAAGGGCACCTAAAAGGGTAACAAATATGGTTACTGGGGTAAGCTAGAAGGGTCATTTTCAATAATTTAATAAAAATAAATTATTTGTTGGGTTGGTAACTTTGGTAACGGGAAAGAATTTATTGTAAAATTTTAAAATATAAAGGGGAAAAAGGGTGGCAAAAGGCAACACGTGGTTGAACAAGAGACAATGAAATAACCTACTATATAATAAAATAAAATAATTTAATAGTCAATTAATTACACAGGCACACAAAAAAATAAGAAAGTCAAAACCCAGAGGTTACACCCCCCTATCCTTATGTTTTTGGGGTCGCTAAAACCGAATATGACCATGAAAAATTTTTTTCATCGGCCATTTTCCCGCTACCACCCCCTTAAACCTGCTCCCGGGGGTTGGAATTTCAGTTTAAAAAAAAGTGGAGTAGGGTGTCTATTCCTGTTTTGTGGGTCGCTAAAACAAAAAAAGACTACCAAAAACAAATTCTTCCCTCCCTTAACACCCTACAACCCCCTTAACAACCCCGGGGTGAGGGGTCGAAATTCGAATTTTCACGAAAAGTCGATTACGGTGTCTAAACCTATGGTTTTTGGGTCGCTGAAACCAAAAAGACTACCAAAATCAAATCCTTTCCACCCCCGACCCCCTACAACCCCCTGCAATAATTTTTTTTTCAAATAAAACGAACCAATTTTTGGGAAATTGAAAATTAAATATTAATTATCAAAAATTATTGCAGGGGGTTGTAGGGGGTCGAGGGTGGAAAGGATTTGATTTTGGCAGTCTTTTTTGGTTTTAGCGACCCAAAAAACGTAGGTTTAGACACGGTAATCGACTTTTCGTGAAAATTCGAATTTCGACCCCTCACCCCGGGGTTGTAGGGGGTTAAGGGAGTTAAGAATTCGTTTTTGGTAGTCTTTTTTGGTTTTAGCGACCCAAAAAATATAGGAATAGAAACCCTACTCCACTTTTTTTAAACTGAAATTCCAACCCCCGGGAGCAGGTGTAAGGGGGTGGCAACAGGAAAATGGCCGATGAAAGAAATTTTTAATGGTCATATTCGGTTTTAGCGACCCCAAAAACATAGGGATAGGGGGGTGTGACCTCTGGGTTTTGACTTATTTATTTTTTTGTGTGCCTGTGTTATTATCCAAATTACAATAAAATCATTTTAACCAAATTAATTGATAAATTTCAGATTCAAAAACATAAAGAAAAGTCTCTTGTTCAGCCATGAGGCCGGCTGAACTAAAATTATAATGATCACATGATTCTAACGAATCGGTTTAGTAATTAAATTTTTCATAATAAAAAAATATAACTTACAAGCTTAAAAGCACAAACGAATAATCCACAAGGTGAAAAGCAGAAGGCCGTAAAGTACCAGAGAAAAAGGCGCAAAAGAGAAATTACAAAATGTAAACTAAATTTTAATAACTTGAGGAACACTCGAAATTTTGAATAAAGCGTCTGATTCGATCAAAGGCAGGATCCAAAGAGAACGATGATAACGATGATTGCCCGCTCGTACCCTGCTGGTCCTTCTTCGCTTTTCCCCACCGGTAGCCCTTCAGAATCTTGTATTGTTACGCCGGGAAAAGGAGCGTAACCACTGGAAAATCCATAGGCCAATTTCAGCTTTAAGAACAGCTGTCGGCATCCCAATTTCGGTATCTTGACTCGTGTCTTTCTCGTCATCAACTGTTTCAGGGAATTAGTTCCTAATTTGTGGCTTCTCTGATTCAAAACTAAATAAAACAACTAAATAAACCAAATAACCAAAATACAAAAATCAGAGCGGGCCTTTAGCAACGATTAATTCGGGCCTGATTGACAAGAGGTTTTCACTACGAAGAAAATTTGGCGAGAAAATTCTCCCTTATTTGTTTCATAAATAATACTCCTGAATGTTAGTAAAAATTCCGGAATAATAATAAAGTTAATAAATCTCAGGGTATTATTATTATTTATAACAATTCTCGGGTTAGGTACAAGAAAAAGGTAACAATTTCAAAATTATTTCAAGCTAAGTTGGGTGACTTAGTAGTTTCCGGTAGGTAGGGGAAAGCGAAAACGGGGAGAACATAGCGAGAGCGGCAAGTCTCGAAGAGTCATTTCTTAGGAGAAATGGGGAAATTCTCCTTGATTCGTACGAAGAAAGGGGGAAATTGTCAACGACGAGAGGGGAACTCTGCTTGCAGGTTGACCGACGAACGTCGTTTTCGATGATTTCAAATACTAGAAATATTCAGAGAATACGAAAAACAAAAATTTGCAAAAGCGAAACGATAGATAATATTTACATTATCAAATTAATGTTTAGGCCATAAACTAGTTTTAATTTTTAAGCTTTGTTTTAGTTATTATTATTGTTAAAAAAAATGATTGTTTGTAATTAAAATTTATGCAAACTTAATATGAAAATCAGTTAATATTTTTATGGAAAATTTGTAACGTCACATAGTATTATTTTATTTATGTTAATTTACCTTGTTATTAAATATTATTTTGTTACAATATACTTACTTACGAAGGTTTAAATTTGGCCTAGTTAATGACTATACCTTTTCCATATTTGGTCCTAATAATTTCCCTACTAGTAGATTATTGTTTTGATATGAAGATGGCGCTTTCCGCCTAGTAATGTTCTTAAATAAAATAATAAGGTACCCGGACTCCATTCGGCGAGCGAATTCCGTAGCAAATAAAAATCATATCATTACAAGTTTAAATTAAAAGGAAATTTTTGTAAGGTTTTAGCAATATATTTCCCTGTGTGTGCTTTAAACTAGCTGATAGAAACGCATTTTTTAAAATTCTCTTAGCTATTTCACGTGGATCATTAAATTTTTCAGCCTCAACTTCATGTTCTGAAACATCTGATTCGCTTACATTTTCTTCTTCGATGTCAAATTAAAAAATATCATCGAATTCGGTGGAAACACTTGAATTATCCAAAAGGTTTTGTGACTCGTCTGATTCCAATTTAGATCTAACAGATGAGGGTTGAAGCGGCGGATTGTCAAATTTTGCGTTTTCTTCGTCATTCGAATCAGAAGTGTTATTTTTTAAAATAGTTCTTTCTCTGTGAATTGATGCTTCGAAGCGCCTTCGTTTTTGCTTAGTGCTAAGGTTAGAGAACTCATTATACTTTCCAGACATTATTTATTTTATATTGATTTCTGTAGAACATAAAACAAATTTCATTAAGGTTATAAAGTTACCGCCGACCGAAAGAATTTTGCCAGGGTTTTTAAATAGGATTTTTAAATATGAAACTTGCGAGTTTAGAATAATTATTTCATGTCAAATTCGACCCCTTTGTATTAGTTTAATATTCTGCCTCCAGAATGCGTTTGGCAGTATTTCCGATCCCTATGGTGGAACTCCTGTTTGGAGGGACATAGGCAAACAGTAAGAAAGCTTTTCAATAAAGCCAAGAGACGAAAGAATCAGCAAGCTTGGGATGAATATCATTGTGCTAGTAATTCTTACAAGAATAAGGTAGAGAAGGCACGGGGAAACAATCAGCCAATGTTGGGACGCCGGAAGGGATTAATTGGGTAATAGGCACTTTCAAACCATTTAAGGCCTCAGGAGGGGCGGTATATATTCGGTTCTTTTGCAAAAGGGATTGAAATGTATCTATGCGGTTGGTACCTTTCTTGATATTAAAGCTGCCTTCCCTAACACCTCAATTGAGACCCTCTTAGACCTTACAGAACGTGCACTTAAGATTGTCAAAGATTGGTGCAACTTAACTGGACTTTCTGTAAACCCAGAGAAAATGAATATAGTAGTTTTCACAAGGAAATATATGGTACCGAGTTTAAAGAAACCGATATTTTATGGAAAAGAGATTTCTTTTTTCGAATAGGCTAAGTACCTGCAGAGGGATTCTGTTTAGCACTAGTGCTATGTAGCGCTTTTTGCTATTTAGCGATTAAATTCGAAAATAAATTTTTTAATTTGTTAATGCTAATTGGACTGATAATAGTCTAATATTATTTTTATTTCAAAAGTAATGTAAGATTAAAGAAATAAAAATAAATTTAGTTCTACTACATAGCGATTTGGCAAGGATATTTTGTCAAATTACTACAATCATCATTTGTTTATAGTTAAATTCTGTGTCCACATGTATGCCGTGCTAACTATTGTAGAAGCTATGTTCAAGCATTAGAAATATAGCGCCAATGCTATGTAGTGCATCTTGGTATTGAGAAAAAACCGAACACTATTTAATTGAAGGGAAATAAAGAAAAGAATGTATAAACTATTTTTTTCCAAATTAGTTAATAAAAAGTCATAAATTCAATACCTATTCTCTAATAATTTGACAGAAATTAATTTAATAATAATAATGAAATAATTGCTCAATAATAAATGAAAAAAATATTAAATAATTAATTAATACATTCTAAAAATATGTTTAAAAGTAAAATCTCTATCTTTACTCGATACTTACTAGTGAATCATGAAAGAAATCTATTTGTGGTTCGTCCTTACTTTGCGTAAAAAATTCCTGAGATGTGCTGCTTTCAAGTTCATTAACAGAAAAATTAAAATACGAAAAAACACAAAAATTGTTTTAATATATAAAGAAGAAGAGTGCTGTGAAAGGTACTGAGAACATGTAAATCGTTTAAATATAAAAAGTTATTTCATTTACTATATTTATTTAGCAAAATAATTCTACCAACATTAATTTGTCATTTAATTTCCAATTTAAAACATCTTTTGACCTTAATTTTCTAAGGTTAAATGTTTGTAATCGCTATGATAGCGCAAAGCTTTGTAGACACAGAATTTAACTGTAAACAATTGATGTTCGTAGTATTTTGACAACATATCCTTGCCACATCGCTATATAGTAGAACTAAATTTATTTTTATTTCTTTAATCTTGCATTACTTTTAAAATAAAAATAAGATTAGACTATTATCAGTCTAATTAGCATTAACAAATTAAAAGTATGTGTTCTATTTTTTCTCAATAGCAAAATGCACTATATAGCACTATATGGCGCTATATTTCTAATGCTTGAACATAGCTTCTAGAATTGGTTAGCACGGCGCTACTTAACGTTGTGCTTGACAGAATCCCTCTACTGAGAGTAATCCTGGATAAAAAGCTAAGTTGGAATAACTTGCGCCCAAATGCCCATTCAAAAAGGAACAAAGGACAAGAAGATTAGTATTTGAGTGGATAGTCAGGCAGCCTTAGGAGCTCTGAAAAATCCCACAATAGATTCGAAACTTATCTGGGAATGCCGTAGCATACTAGATAAGTTGGGTTCAGCAAATAAACTTTCATTGATTTGGGTACCGGGTCACTCGGGAATCAAGGGTAATGAAAGAATGGACGTCTTGGCAAAAATCGGTTCCGAGACGGCATTTATAGGTCCTGAACCAGCAGTGGAAATAATGCCGTGCTTGGTTAACCCTTTAAGGACCAAATGTACAAAAATTTAATCCGAACTTTGGGAGAAATTTTTAGTATAAAAACGAATTGCTAAAAATTTTGCAATAGACATTTTTTAAAGCTCAGGAACCGCTCTTTCGAATGCTGCAATAAAAAATATTGAAAATTTATAAATAAACAAATTACATACAGTTATTTAAAAAAACACGAATATGATAATAGTTTTCAGAAATTCAGAATGGCGAATCCAATATGGCAGAGACTTTTTTTAAAACTTCATCGGATTAGCTTAAAACTGGTTACTCGGGGGTTTTTGGGGTCTCTGATTACAAATATGATAGTAGTTTTTAAAAATTCAAAATGGCAAATCCAATATGGCGGATTCTTTTCTTAAAACTTTATCGGATTTACTTGAAACTAATTACTCGGGGGTTCTTGGGGTCTCTAATTACGAATATGATAGTAGTTTTAAAAAATTTAAAATGGCGATTCAATATGGCGGACACTTTTTCTAAAACCTCATCGGATTCACTTGAAACTAATTACTCGGGGGTTCTTGGGGTCTCTAATTACGAATATGATAGTAGTTTTCAAAAAATTAAAATTTCGAAGCATATGCATTATTCAGGTTAGAAATTATAAAAATTTAATCGAATTGAATATAGCGAATACTTTTTTTAAAACTTCATCGGTTTTAAACAATCGATGTAAATAACTGGAATACATTTTTTTAAAGTAGAATTGTATACACATTTGTTTAAAAAAAACTAACACCTAATCTTTATTTTTATAAATGATATTCATTTGTTAATTAATTTTTATTAATAATTATTTATAAAACGTCAATTTATCCAAAATACTTCATATTGGACTTGTTGGATGCGGATTTTGCAATGTTTTACAGTAGTAACTTTAGAATTGCGTTAACTTTATTTTGTTTTAGATATTACTAAATACTGTGAAAATATTACCCCGATCCAACAACTTGCAATTTTGACTTTGGTACACTCGAGAAAATTTGCCCCTTAAACATAATTAATCTTTAATTATGAGGCTTCAAAGACTGAAAAAACTCAATAATAACAAAGAACAGTTCCTATTAGTATTATTATTATAACAAAGAAATAGTTATGATTAGTATTATTATTATTAAGTTTAATATTACTATGATATTTTACACAAATTATTTGAAAGCAAAAAACGGTTTAAATGTTTATAATTTCTAACCTGAATAATGTATATGCTCCGAAATTTTTATTTTTTAAAACTACTATCATATTCGTAATTAGAGACCCCAAGAACCCCCGAGTGATCAGTTTCAAGTGAATCCGATGAAGTTTTGAAAAAAGTCTCCGCCATATTGGATTCGCTATTTTGAATTTTTGAAAACTATTATCATATTTGTAATCAGAGACCCCAAAAACCCCCGAGTAACCAGTTTTAAGCGAATCCGATGAAGTTTTGAAAAAAGTCTCCGCCATATTGGATTCGCCATTTTGAATTTTTAAAAACTATTATCATATTCGTAATCAGCGACCCCAAGAACCTTCGAGTAACCAGTTTCAAGCGAATCCGATGAAATTTTGAAAAAAGTCTCCGCCATATTGGATTCGCCATTTTGAATTTTTGAAAACTATTATCATATTCATAATCAGCGACCCCAAAAACCTCCGAGTAACCAGTTTTAAGCGAATCTGTGAGGTTTTTAAAAAAAATTTGCACTTTCTGTATATTACTTATTAAAAAGTCAACTTTGAACGCCATTTTTGATCCGCCATTTTTTTTTAAATTTTTATTTTACAATATTTTAGGTTAGACATTTTTGACGCGATATTTTTACCTTTGAGAAGTATTTCTTCGCCATAAATAATAAAAAAATTTGATTTTCAACAAAAAATCTTTAAAAAATTGTGTTTTTTTTAAATAACTGTATGTAATTTGTTTATTTATAAATTTTTAATATTTTTTATTGCAGCATTCAAAAGAGCAGTTCCTGAGCTTTAAGAAATGTCTGTTGCAAAATTTTTAGCAGTCCGTTTTCATACTAAAAATTTATCCCAAATTTCGGATAAAATTTTTGTACATTTGGTCCTTAAAGGGTTAAGAGAGCCATAGAAAGATAGGGTCAAAAGGATGTAACGTTGCACAATTTTTTTGTATTTAAAATATTTTCTTTATATAAACAAAATAAATAAATAAACAATAAATAAGTAAACAAACAAGTAAGTAATTAAATAAATTCAATAAATATGACTGCCGTCCGTGGGCGATAGTGGAGAGTTCTCAAATCGAGGTCAGTCAATTAATTAATTAGTAAATTTCTTAACAATTGTAAAAATCTTTTATGTAAACTGCTGAGACATTTCGACGAGAGAAAATATGCCTCCTATGACCGAACAACACACTGAAGACCATCGCCTTTTGTTCAATCAAAAAATTGAAATCGCCACTCCTGCCCGTTTCGTCTCACTCATCTTCCCCTTTTTCGAAAAACAGTTACCAAACTGCTCAAACTATTCCCCAATTTATCAAAATCATAATGTTACCAATTCTTCTACCTTATCCTGAAATCGTTACATGTAATATATAAATTTCTAACTATAAAGAGATTCTATCAAATTTGGAATTCAAATTTTGAGAAGACGTGGAATCAAATTAACTGTGATATTAAAAAGGAGAAATTCTTTGCCAATTCTCTCTCGTAGTAGAGACCACTATCATTTAGGCCCAAGTTAATCGTCACCCAGAACACGTTACAAAACCCTTATCTAATTCCTTAAACAAAGAAGAATAATTATGTCTGAGATTACTCAATACCCCTGAAAGGAGATGGCGAGGAAGTCTAGGGTAAAGAATAAGGAGTTAAGAAAGCTGAAAACTGAAGTCTAAGTTGTGCATGGCCATCGACATTCTTCAGCAACTACCCACCTGACTCTAGTCGGGATTCTTTGAATCCCGACACTCTATTCCTTCGACTAAGTAATCCTGACTAACCGACAATATTCACCTTATTTTGTTTTTCATCATATATTTTTTAAAATATTTTTTTTTGTTATTTGTGTTTTAGTTTTATCGAATAATTTTATTTGTCTAAGATTCTTTAAATTGATTTGATTGTTTTGGGCGGAAGACTTTGGCATAGTCCCGTCTATAATAATTTTTTTGTTATTATTGAATTTGATAATTATTATAAAAATATTTCTTTATTATTTCTGTTATTAGTTAAATTTAATCTAAATAATGGAAAAGCCCAAATTACAAATTTTGGCGTCCAACAACGTGGGGCTTAAACCCACGACCATGAGATTAAGAGTCTCATGCTCTACCGTCAATATTCCCCTTATTTTGTTTCTCATCATATATTTCTTAAAATAATTTTTTTTATTTGTGTTTTAGTTTTATTGAATAATTGTATTTGTCTATCTTAGAGCGATCTCCTAAAACTTGATAAATCAATAGAGATGTGCAAAAAGCTCGAAAAGTCGAGCCGAGCCGAGCCGAAATTTTTTCGAGCCGATCCGAGCCGAGCCCAAGCCGGCTCGATGTATCGAGTACTCGAAATTTTCGAGTACTCGAGTGACTTCGAATACTCAAAAAATTCGAGTACTCGATTAAATTCGAGCACTCGAGTGAATTCGAGTACTCAAATGGATTCGAGCTTTTGACTTACTAAAAAAACTATTAATAAGTAAAAAATTTCGAATTTATTTGAATTACTGAATCAATATTTCTATTTGCTAAATATAATAAATGCGAAAATTCTATGAATTTTCTCTAGAACTCGAATTTACTCAGAGCTCGAAAAAATTCGAGTACTCGAATTCCCTCGAGTGCTCGAAAAATTCGAGTACTCGAATTAACTCGAGTACTCGAAACTATTCGAGCTTTTTACACAGCTCGGCTCGGCTCGAACTCGGCTCGAGCTCGAACTGATTAGGCTCGGCTCGACTCGGCTCGAAAAATGAAAAGCTCGAAAAAGCTCGATCAAGCCTCGAGCTTCGAGCTTTTTGCACAACTCTATAAATCAATTATTGACCCTAAGCAGGTGAGCAACCTATCGATAGAAGAGATACTGGACTTCTGGAGAAGAACATGACTCTAATGGGGTTTCCATAAACGAGCGAGTTGGAGTCTGGTACAATGGGTTTTCTAATCTAGGTGCTTACTTTCCTCTCCTTAGGAAAATCCAGCTCGATCTCGGTTGTTAGATTAGAATCCAGAGCTTCAAATTTTACATTTTGAATCATTTGAAAATGTACCACAGACAGATAAACTGATAAATAAACAATCGTTTTCTGATCCTTAGGAGAGCGTTCTTGTCATCGACGGTTGGAATAATAAAAATGAAAAATATGTCGTAGCATTAATTCACAACGCTAATAGGAAAAGTTGTTTTTGAATTCCTTGGATTTTACAGAAACTAGTAAAACGGTAGTTAATTTAAAAAAAAGTAGTTGAAGAAGCAACAATAGACGCTAAAGCAAAATATAATTCCCAAAATATATGCAGTTGCATCAGATAATGTTTCATTACTGATTTGTATGGGAAAAATGCTGGACCATTGGCAAGTAACATGTCATAGTCACAGCGGAAATTTGTTGGCGAAGGATTTATTAGAAACTGATGATTTTAATAAAAAAGCTCATCGAATATTAAAGGAATTTAAATCTTTAAATTTGGAAAGAAAAATCATTAGCCGTGGTGGTGTGAGGATTCTTTTACCATGAGAGACAAGATGGTGCAGCTACAGAGACTCTGATTGATGCATTTAAAGAAATTTAGCTTTTATGAGTCAAATTATTACTGAAGTGGAACTACAAGATAAGTAAGAGGTAGTTAATTTAATTGTAAATGAATTAATGAATGTCAGAAAGCTGATTCTAACATCGCAGATACTGTGGAAGAATGGTTGAAGTTAGAATTTGCACTTCATAATGAGATTTGTATGTTTTAATAATTATGCATGTATACATAGTATATGCATATACTATGTATGTATATTTTTTATGTTTTATGTTTCATTTATTTATATATATTCGTTGTCGTATATATAAAAAAAAATAAAATATATATATTATATATATATATATATACATATATATATATATAAATACAAATGAACAACTACAATTCCCCCCATAGTTACTACACTTGTATAAAAATGTTGCCCAAATATTATCAATATTTTTGCAAAATTCGGTGAGGGGGGAGGTGAGTGTTGCAAAAAATGTTGTATGACACTCGTGCGTAAAGCTGATCTCTCATATTCCGTGTCCGCCACGCATCCTAGTACGGAAAATACACGATTCCGGGTTGGACTTGGCTTACTCGCAATGCCGAATCGCGGACTCCTCTAATATTTTTTTTACAGGGTCCGTGATCTCAAGCCACGGGATTTCGCCAACCGAGCTATCCCGTAGGGCATGTTTTTTTAAATAATTCGTCGCTTGGGGCAGCAACATCCTGACTCAGCTAAACGGTAAAAAAGATACCGTTTCAAGGCGCTTGTACACCTCACCGATTCTGAGTATGTCCCCGTCGTGTAAGCAGTTTTCCAAGTTGGAATGAGTTTTCTAAGCAAGGAAACCGAGTTAGAAAATTGCTTGCATGGCGGGATAATGTAAAAATATAAGTAATGATAAGTAATTTGTGAAAGACATATAATAGTAGAATATGAATAAAATGATTTTTTTGAATAAAACTTATGTGAAATAACTTGTGATAAATTATTGTAATGAAAAAGTGAAAATGTTAAGAGAAATATGTTAAAATAAAATTACAATTGTGATCAAGTCGATGTTTGCAGAAAAGGTAATGAAGTCCATGTGTATATTAAGTGAAAATTTATCAGTGTTGTTGAAAACAGCTAGTGATGTGATGAGGTTACGAACAAAATAGTTTTTTTTATTAAATATATGAAATTGTTGATTTTTTTATATATATTTCATATATTATAAATTTAAAATGGACTACATTACCTTTTCTGCAAACATCGACTTGATCACAATTGTAATTTTATTTTAACATATTTCTCTTAACATTTTCACTTTTTCATTACAATAATTTATCACAAGTTATTTCACATAAGTTTTATTCAAAAAAATCATTTTATTTATATTCTGCTATTATATGTCATACACAAATTACTGATCATTACTTATATTTTTAAATTATCCCGCCATGCAAGCAATTTTCCAACTTGGTTTCCTTGGTTAGAAAACTCATTCCGACTTGGAAAACTGCTTACACGACGGGGACATACTCAGAATCGGTGAGGTGTACAAGCGCCTTGAAACGGCATACGCTGAGAAACATACCTTCTTCAAACGAACGGTGAAGAACATGCCTTTTCAACCGTTAATATTATATTAAAACGGTTGAAAAGGCATCTTCTTCACCGTTATCGTTTGGAGAAGGTATGTTTCTCAGCGCTTTCGCGCCGAGGCATAGTTTCCACAGGTTTCGTGAAATGGAATGTTTTTCAATTTTCTTTTTGAAACGGCATCTTTTTTACCGTTTAGCTAAGTCGGCATGTTGCTGCCCCAAGCAACGATATGTTATATATAACACTATAATATAAAAATGCAAATTCCTACTTCAAGTGGAATAGAACTTATCTTGCTTTCTCTTCCATAAACTATTTTTTTCTTTCATCTTGATCATCTCGCTTTTTAGGCATTCTTTCATTCTTATGTTCAAAGAAAACTTTACTATGTAACACGTAATGTCAAATGCATCACTAGAGTGTTGTTAACAAGCAAATGGTTTACTTATTTCGGACACAGTCAATTCATCTGAAATGAGATCACAAGCATTTTTAAATTGACAATATTTTGTAAAAATCATTTCAGTTCTTAAAATAATAATATATAAATAGAAATTTGGGTGAATTAATTCCTTATGATGATTAATAAACTTCTCAAAATTTTGGGCATTTGTCAATGCGACGCTCCCCGTCAATATAGTGTTTATTCGATCGCCAGTGCAATAAAGCGTTAATTCACATTGATTTCAAAAAAGGTTTATTTAATTTTTAAAAGTCCATATGATGCTTATATTCAAACAATTGTGCAATACAATTTTATCAATTCATTGTAATTTTTTTTACAAAATATTATCGAAAAATGAAAAATATTGAAGATCTGTCATTTGGAATTAAAAATTAAATTTACCCTTTAACGAACTCAACGTGGTTTGAGATTATATTACACAACAAATGAATAGACACCATATAGCACAATTTTCTGAATTAACGCTTTATTGCACTGGCGTTCGAATAAATACTATATTGACGGGGGGCGTCGAATGGTAGAAATTAGGGTGTTTTTTGCTATGTCAGAAGATGATATAAACGAACTGAGACAAACTTCGCATTTAACTTTTTTCTAATATATTGACACACGCTTTCCGTTGTAAAAAACATAAGACAAATCAAAAGTTCAGGCAACCACTCCCTTCAGCTTGGTTTTAATTTTCTCGAAAATTAATTGTGAAAGACGTGGTTTTAGTAAATACTGATAATAAAAGAGATTTAATTCAAAAAATTCGAAAAACTAACACCATATTCGTAATCAGGCACCTTAAAAACCGCGTAAATTAAGTTTCAGGAAAATGCAATTATTTTTTACAATTCATGTCCGCCATATTGGATCTGCCATTTTGAATTTTGACGGCAGAAATATATGTAATTAATTTTCTCGAGTTTTTGTTTTTAGACTTTTAATTTTGTAATAGTTATTAATGGTTCAGGAGAATCAGCATTTGTAGGAGTACATTTTCCTAATTTAGGTGGTTTTAAAAGACTGTACGAGGAGCGGATTTTGTACAATTGAAGGAAAGTAGGAGTAGGGGGGGGGGGGTATTTGTACCTCTAGCCAAACGGATTGTACCAAAAAGCGCTGTGCAAATAAAAAAATAAAATATAAATAATTTACATTATAAATTGATTAAAAGTTTAACAAATCACTATAAAAAATAAAATAGTAACAAAATATAAAATAGATTTTGAATATTATTTTACAAGAATAATACTTATAAAAGATATAAATATTAGTCAAAAACATAATTTAATAACTATTGTAAGACATGGAATGCAATAAATTTTTAAATCATTTAAACAATAATATAGGGGAGAGTCTCCAGTTGTGAGACGGGTTTCATTTTTGACCCGTAAATTGTAAACGGGTAAACGAAATTGTAAATAAAATACACCGTTCGAAAGGTAACAGAAATACGCAACTTTCATTAAAAGAAAGTGTAGTGTTTCGATGAACTCAAAAAATTTTACGATACATTTTCCGAGCACATCGCTTTTTTCAAAAAAAAAATGTCTCCAGTTGTGAGACACTCATTAAAAATTGCTAAAATTTAATAAGTTTGACATAAAACGTTATATGTTTAGTATAAATAATTAAATATATTAATAATATATATTATTATATACTAAATAATAATATTTATTCGCCAAAATATGACTATCAAATAAACACAATTTAATAGCTTCAACAAGAGCATTAAAATTGATTTCTTCTGAATCAATTGACTTTTTTCCACTTGACATGTCCAAAAATACTAGAAAAAAAGTCAAAACAACATTTAAATAGTATGCCTGCAAAGTCTTTTTTTATGCTGCCCAGATGGGTGTTAACATCGTCTCACAACTGGTGATATGCTGTGTCTCACACCCAGAAATTGGCGCTATTTTGAAAAATGAAAATTAAATTATTTTCAACCGTAGATTGGAACAATGCAATATTGCATCACAAAATATAAGGAAAACACTAAATGAAAATGCATTACATTTACCTTTTCCAATTAATTAACTTGGAAAAAAAGTACTTTGCATTTATTGAAAAAACGCTTTTTAGTCGATTATCACACACAGTGTTGGTATTTAACAAAAACAGTTTATATATCCGCTTCGGCGTACACGAAAAAGTTGGCTCATATAAAAAGAAATGTTTTTATATAAACCAATCGGCTTTTTAATATTGCATGTTAAAAAAATTGACTGTCTCACAACTGGAGGTGTCTCACAACTGGAGATTCTCCCCTATATTTAAAAAAAAATTAATTCCATTATTAAGATGTTAGCTTTTTGTGTTTAGACTATTACTCGTGTAAACAAATATAAAATTAACAAAAATTTTATTATAAATAAAAAAGTTTTATAATAGAAATAAAAAATATGTTATTTATGTACTTTGTGATAAAGTGTAACTATTAAAAAATTTAATTTAATAAGTAAAGAAAATAATCAGAAATTAAAAATTTACCTCTAATGGGTACTGATTTAAATTGCTTGTTAAAACCTATCATCAAATTTCAAAGTTTTTAATAAAGCGTTTGACAAATGTATAGCGGAATTCACAGTTACTCTAAGTTCTTCATTTGTAACGCTTGTAAAAGCGGTATCTGTTGTTGTGGTTATCTGTTGGTTCTAAAACACCGCTGATGACTTTTTGATCACAAGTGTCAAGCCACACTACAAACTCCACACGGTGGGTTTGAATTAAGTTTAACCCAAAGATGCTTGCGTATCAAAATTTCTTTTTAATTTCTTTTCTAGGATAGCCCCTGATAATTTTGAGCACAAAAAAATCGATTGGGCCGTTTTTGAAAAAACTCATTTTTTCGATTTTTTTAAAATATCAATTAACTTTTTCTCTAAGAAAGTAAATAATAGTAAGATTATTATAGGTTTTTAATCAATTCAATTAACATACGTAAACGGTCCATAGGTGCTGAATATATGCATCAACTAAAACACTGTAAAAAATCTAAAAACAGCTAAAAAACCAAAAAAAAATTAAAGTTTCAGTTTTTGTGAAATAACTTGCTTCCAGTAAATCTAAAAATATATACTATATATACTACTTTATATACTTTATATACTACTTATGGGTAAATTAAAGTGTACATAATTTTGAGAACATCCAAAAAAAGTAGATGTTTCTAGGTTAATTAGAACCATAGTTATAACCGTCTGAAAATTATTACCCTTTTTCTTTTTATTTCTATAACATTACATTTTTAATATATTTGGTATTACGATGTTATATTAATTAATCATTGGTACTTAAAATTAAAAAAAAAAGAATATCGATATTATTTTGAAATGAGAATCTTATTACAAGCGTCATATGTGTCATTTCTGACTTTCATAATAATGTAAAAAAAGTTAATAATGTCGAAAACACACAAAAACGCATACACTGAAAAAAAATATTCTTAATTTAAGAATATGAGTCAATTTACGTGAAATGTCCTAAGTTGAAATTTCAACTTCTTGAAAAAATTGGAACTCAGGGAATTTGTTGTTCTATCAAGTAGAAATGTACCCCAAAAAATATTTTTGATTTTTTCGAAAATTTGGAGGGGGTAGAGGGGGGTCAATTTGACTAATTTTGCTAACACCGGCTACTTTGTGAATTTTTTCTGAACATACTTGTAATGGGAAAATCTTTTAGAGTATGTTTCTGAAAGGTTTCTTCGTCCTCTTTCCAATGGTGTATTTTATTTTTTAATATTTTAAAAATTTACCCTAATTTTTGATAATTTATATTTAATTTTCAATTTCCCAAAAATCGGTCCGTTTTCTTTAAATAAATTATTGCAAACGAAAGCTGAGGTTTTCTCCTATCGGCATGTAAATTTTCAGAATGCCTTTTTTTTGTTTTTCAGTTATTAAATTTCATAGAAGAAATTGCGGCGCGCTGCGTCGCGGTTGCACTGAGCCGCGTGCCAACCGGCGTGAGACGAGGCGCCCGGGACGCAATTTATTCTTTGAAATTTAATAACTCAAAAACAACAAAAAACGGGCATTCTGAAAATTTACATGCCGATAGGTAAAGCCCCAGCTTTCGTTTGCAATAATTTATTTTTTAAAAAAACGGACCGATTTTTGGGAAATTGAAAATTAAATATAAATTATTAAAAATTAGGGTAAATTTTTAAAATATTAAAAAATAAAATACATTATTGGAAAGAGGACGAAAAAACCTTTCAGAAACATATTCTAAAAAAATTTTCCCATTACAAGTATGTTCAGAAAAAATTCGCAAAGTAGCCGGTGTTAGCAAAATTGGTCAAATTGACCCCCTCTGCCCCCTCCAAATTTTCGAAAAAATCAAAAATATTTTTTGGGGCACATTTCTACTTGATAGAACAACAAATTCCCTGAGTTTCAATTTTTTTCAAGAAGTTGAAATTTCAACTTAGGACATTTCACGTAAAATGCCTCATATATGGGGCAAAATTCCTCAACTGACCAGGTCAAAAAATAAATGTTATTGAATTTTTTCGAAACTTTGCTAAAATGTTAATATTATTAGTGGAATTGTAAATATAAAATATTATTGAATTTTATAAAATATTTTTTGAGTTACATCGTTTCAAAATTTTGACTTTTTTAAAAAGGTCTTTTTTTTAATTTAAGGGGACCCGCACCCGAAATTTCAACTATAACAGAATATAATTGAAAAAATGTTATATATTTTTTTTCTGACACTATTTTGATTCAGAAATAAGCTGAAAAAATAAAAAAAAAATTTCATAATTTTTTCGGAAATTTAAAAATTTAAAAAAAAATTTTTTTGTAACTTTTTGACAAAATTAAAATTTCACAAAATCTATGCCCTTAAATATAAAATGGAGTGTAAGAAACTCATTAAAACAAAAACTATGAAAAAATAATAAAATTTGTGAAAGAAGAAGCATTTTTTATAAGTTTATGGTATAACATTTCGATGTTATACCATAAATTTACAAAAAATTAAAATTAAAATTTCACAAAATCCATGCCCTTAATTATAATTAAGGGCATGGATTTTGTAAAATTTTAATTTTGTCAAAAGTTACAAAAAAAATTTAAAAAAAAATTTTTTTTAATTTCCGAAAAAGTCATGAAATTTTTTTTTGCTTTTTCACCTTATTACTGAACCAAAATAGTGTCAGGAAAAAAATATAAAAATTTTTTCCAATTATATTCTATTATAGTTGAAATTTCGGGTGCGGGTCCCCTTAACATATTGATAAGTAGAATTAATGAAATTAAAAGTGTGAATAATGATTTTTGAAGGGTTTTTCAAGAGATACAAGCTGGTGATGACAAACATTTTTTTTTTAAATTTGACCTTGAAATTCAAGGTCAAATTTTTAATTTCAATATATCTCGAAATCGATGCTTTTTTTTCTTCTAACCTATCCCAATCGAAAGCTTACCTTTTTTCCTATGCGGCATGTAAAAGCCAGAGTGGGACCTTGAACGGTTTTGCAAAAATTATATATAAATACCCCGCGCGCCCCGACCGCAGGTCACCCGGCGCGCCAGGCATCACACGCCGATAACGCTTTACATTGTCAAAAAGATCTTTACTACTTTTTTAACTGCTCTCTGCATTTTTACAGGGTTGAGACTGTCATTGGAATGCCTGCATTACAGTTACTGATAATTTTGAAAAGTGAAGTTTAATTAAAGTAAATTAAACAGCATGTGCAAAATTTCGAAGAAAATTTTTTGAAATTTTATACAAAGTGTTTAATTTTTTGAATTTAAAATATTGAAGTTTCAAAAAGTTTCTGAAATTTAAATGTGAATTGCAAAAGTTAAAATCATAAAAAACGATTTAGAATATTGAAGTTACAAAATTTTTTTAAATTTAAATGTGAATTGAAAAAGTTAAAATTATGAAAAACTATAACATTAGGAAACGATTATTTCGTAATAACACAGGGATATCCTAAAAATCTGTGTTATTAATAATACAACTTACAATGTTTCTTTGCACTGATCTTTGGCCAGGAATATAATGCTTTAGCATCCAAAATTCGATTACTGACATCACATTGTAGACTGAATCGAGCTGCTTGTCTTTTTATATTGGCACCTTTACCGTCACAAGCCCCTTTTCCATGAGCCGTAGCATGGAAATGCCACTCAGCTACAACACCAAAGTCTTCTTTATGAGCTGCGAGATTTGAAAAACTACTTCTGTTTTTAAAGTGTTGACCAGCCCCATCTGTGAAATAATAAACCTTTCTGACATCCAAATTTAAACTTTGTAAGTAGTTTATTATTATTTTTTGGTACTCGTAAACAGCAATAGTGTCATGACTCAAATTGTCGGATATGACTGCCATACTTATGTGATTTAATTTTTGATTTTCAACATAATACACAACTACTGTGAATATGGTTGCCTGGTCATTGTTCCAGTGAAATGCCTGAATGGAATTTTGCATTACAAAAGCGTAATTTTCGGCAAAATCAAAGGAAACAATAAACTCACCGGGAATCAGATTTTCTTTTAAGTTCTTGAAAAACTTTGCTTGCTCTTTAGCAATATAATCATGAACATTTAATTTTATTAAACGTTCACATAATTCGTTCGCAAAAGAATCAGTATCCACAGTTAAAGTTTTCATTGTGCACCTGTCAGTTTGCATCCAGCAATCAAATTTAATTTCCTCTACATCATTTTCTTCAAAAGCATGAATTAAATATTCTTTAAATTTATTTAAATCTGGACAAGTTTTGCATTCTCCTAAGTAGCAAGCTGACTTCGTATTATTGCACAGAATCATTTTTAGACAATCAGAAAAATTGCTCAGTGGTATTTCGGAATCTTCAGTTAATTTCTTGATATTCACGGCATCTAGCATTAGTTTTACGTTTTCACGCAATAAACAAACACATACAGTATGAGAGCCGCTGCTTCCTGCTAAGACACAGTGTTTGGGTCGCAGTTGAGTGAATTTCGAAATTCCAATTTTAATTCCCTCATTTTCCATTTTAAACTGAGCATATAATTCGCTTAGATTACAAAGAAGTAATCTTTTCTGTACATGTTCTCGAATACCATTATTATTTTTTACAGACACATAATCTTTTGCTCCAGACATTAAGCGGCTAATATCACGATTGAAAAATGATTTTACAAGAATTTCGGTTTCTTCGTTAAGAGGTTTACCTGTTTCTTTCTTCGGAAGCTGTAAGATTTCATTTTGTGAAACTAATGTTTTTGCCACTCCTACTTCTCTCTGAGAAGCTCCAAATTCATTCATCATCTTAACACGGCCCCAAGACTTGGGTCCAAGTGTTAAAAGTTGAACTTTCTCGTCATGATTTTTGGAATTTTTGAATTTCTCTTTAATCTGGTTCAATACCTCGACTCCAGCGAGATGATAACCGTTGTTACACTGAGAGATCAAATTATTTTTTTTAATCAATGGAATAAAATTCGTATCATTTTTGACATCATCTTCCTCATATTCTTTCTCATTTTTGTCAAATGTGAAATCATTTTCTGCAAGTTCGTTTACTGAATATTGTAAAGTAGAAGACGATGACATTTTTGATTTGTTCAAGTTTTTCCTACATCTAGAACAAAGTTTTGAATCACTAGAGAATTCAGGAAACTTTTCAAGAATATTTTTTGAAATACAACGTAATATTACAGTTTTAGAAGGAAATCTGCGGCAATGAATGCAACGGTTATTCGATTGCTTTTCAACTTCTTTTTTCCTGGGCATTTCTGGAAATTTCGATATCACAAAAAAACACAAAACGCAAGCAGTGTTGTGTACCTCTAACAAAAAAAGCCTTATAGGAAAAAAAATATAAACTCAAACTACTATTTAAAATTTTACAAGTATAAAGTGTAATGGTACAAACCTGCACAAATTTTACAAAAGATTAGCAAAGCGATATGCGGATCTAAATTTGTAAAGACACTTCCAAGAAGTGTAGGCTCTCTTATATACATTTCAGTTTCAATCTCGTTTATGAGAACGTCTTTCATCTATCGGACACTTTAGAACTATTAAATTCGGCGGTAATTTTAAAATACCTACCAACAATACTTTCATATTATAATTATTGAAAATGATTACTTTTTTAAAATTTATTAAATTATTATTGTTAAATATAAAACTATAAAATGCAGAGAGCAGTTAAAAAATAATTAAAATTATCATAAATAGTAATAAAGATTTTTTGACAATGTAAAGCGTTATCGGCGTGTGATGCCTGGCGCGCCGGGTGACCTGCGGTCGGGGCGCGCGGGGTATTTATATATAATTTTTGCAAAACCGTTCAAGGTCCCACTCTGGTTTTTACATGCCGCATAGGAAAAAAGGTAAGCTTTCGATTGGGATAGGTTAGAAGAAAAAAAGCATCGATTTCGAGATATATTGAAATTAAAAATTTGACCTTGCATTTCAAGGTCAAATTTAAAAAAAAAAATTTTTTTGTCATCACCAGCTTGTAGCTCTTGAAAAACCCTTTAAAAATCATTATTCACACTTTTAATTTCATTAATTCTACTTATCAATATGTTAAATTGAAAAAAGATGTTTTCAAAAAAGTCAAAATTTTGAAACGATGTAAGTCAAAAAATATTTTATAAAATTCAATAATATTTTATATTTACAATTCCACTAATAATATTAACATTTTAGCAAAGTTTCGAGAAAATTCAATAACATTTATTTTTTGACCTGGTCAGTTGAGGAATTTTGCCCCATATACTATAAAAAATCAGTCAGAGAAGCAGGCGCAATGCGCCTACATCATAGGGTTTCGTGGCCTAAAGTGACAAAAAAATAATAATTTATTTAAAAAATTTTGTTGTACTTAAGATTGAAAAATTTTTTTATTACCATAGTAACGGTTGTTATGGCAACCATTAACATAGCAACGGTTGTTATGTCAACCATTAACCTAGCAACGGTTGCTATGGCAACGGTTGTTATGTTGTTTTAAGACTTAAGACATAAGACTTAATACATAAGACTTAAAATTTAAGACATAAGACTTAATACGTAAGACTTAAGACTTAAGAACTACTTATATTGAAGTCTCGCTATAAGACTTATGACTTAAGACGTAAGAATTAGGGACGGACACCGAAGTTTCGCTATAAGGGTTTTGGCACGAAACCCTAAAAAGGTGCCCAGGATATTCCCCACTTGAATTAAGTGGAAATATTCTTACAATGAGAATATATTCTTATAGTAAGAATATTTTTCACTTAATTTAAGTGGGTAATATCCTGGGCACCTTTTTTAGTATAATATATATTCTTAAATTAAGAATATTTTTTTTCAGTGTAATGTAAATAAGCAACAAATTTGCTTGTTGTGCTTTGGTAAAACAAAGAGAATTTTTCTGGTGATTAGACAAAGTAAACTGGAAATTATGGTAAAAAAATTGTCATTATGCATTTTTGCGTGAGTTTCCGACATTATTAATTTTTTTACATTATTATAAAAATCACAAATAACATATATGACGCTTGTAATGAGATTATCATTTCAAAGTAATATCGATATTCATTTTTCTTGAATTTTCAGTGCCAGTGCTTAAATTAATACAACATCGTTATACCAAAGATATTAAAAATGTAACGTTATAGAAATAAAAAGAAAATAATTTATTGTTGGTAAATTTTTAAGCATTTAAGGAGGTTCTATCGCTTGACGCAGCTAGTCAAAACAGTGATAAATATTTAATGTTTTGACTCACTTGGTAACGTCAAACGATTGGCAACGCCGAATTATTTCTAACCTGTGATAAAAATTATCATTTAAATTTCGCGCTCAAATTTAATGTGTATAGTGCATGCAACGTTGCCAAACGTTATAAGTGTTGTTTATATTTTTAGATGAAACGTAAATTTTGTTTACAAATTGATTTATTGTAAATCTCACAGGTACCTATTGACAATTGTTTTAACAGATATGTAATTATTGCATATCGGTTTAGTATTTAAAAAATTTAGATCAATATCTGTTCATTTAATACTTTGCAGTTTGTAAATGGGACATTCCACGTCAACACGGACAGAGCTCTAAACAAAAATTGCTTTGATGGATTTAAACGTTCTAGGGCTTAAAAGATTTCTACGTTCATGTACTTTAAAATGCCGATGGGCGTTTTTTGCAAAATTCCATTTCCGATGCCAATAGAACTGTCAAAAGTCAAAAGGTCCAAAAATCTCAAAATACTTTTATGAATTAAAAGCAAAAAACGAGGTAAATTATTCTGTAACTCATTCTTTATCAGTTTTTAGGGTTCCCGAATATAAATCTAAAGTTTTTTTTTTTAAATCCAAAATGGCGAATTCAATATGGCGGACAAAATTCAAATTTGATCAGATTCGATGAAAACTTGTTACTCGGGGGTTTTTAGGGTCGCTGATTACGAATCTGAAGTCACTTTTAAAAAATTCAAAATGGCGGATCCAATATGGCGGAAAAAATTTTCAAATTTGATCCGATTTCCTTAAAACGTGTTACTCGGGGGCTTTTGGGGTCGCAGATTATGAATATGAAGTTACTTTGTGTTTGAGACTTCAAATTCATAATCAGATACGCTAAAAACCACCGAGTAACACTTTTTAATTAAATCTGATCAAATTAAAAAATTTAATCCGCCATTTTGAATTTCTACAAAGTAACTTCATATTCATATTCTGCGACCCCAAAAGCCCCCGAGTGTTGACGTGGAATGTCCCAAATATATATGACAAACTACTCAATTCCCATAAGACTCAATGTTAAATGTTGAAAATCAAAAATGTTTATAACTTTTTTCATAGGTACCTAGAGGTTACAAAAATTTAACTACGCCTTTATATTAACTTTATCTAGTTGCTCATCAAATTTTATCAAAATCTGTTCATAAAATCAATTATCGATAGAACCTCCTTAATGGTCATAACTTCGACAGTTTTAAAGATAAATCATTGAATTTTTGCAATTTACAGATATTTTCATAAGCTTTAATTTTTGTGAGGATCTTTAACGGGTTAAAATGCAATGGAAGGGAGTAATTTTTAAAAAAACCAACTTTCTAACGGGTTTTTTCAGATTTTCTACAGCGTTTTAGTTGATGCATATATTTAGCACCTAGGGACCGTTTACTTTTGTTAATTAAATTGATTAAAACCCTATAATATCCTTACTATTATTTACTTTCTTAGAAAAAAAGTTAATTGGTGTTTTCAAAAAATCAAAAAAATGAGTTTTTTCAAAAACAGCCCAAGCGATTTTTTTTCATTTTGGGCTCAAAATTATCAGGGGACATCCTAGAAAAGAAATCAGAAAGAAATTTTGATACGCAAGCATCTTTGGGTTGAAGTTCATTCAAACCCACCGTGTCCAGTTTTTTTTAGTTTTTTAGTACTTTTACGAACTTGTTCTTAAGGAAATTCTGAGGAAATCGTGTAATATTTTCAAATATTAGTATTTCGGTTTTAAAGGTACACACCTCAGGAATATGTACTACCAAAAATTTTGAAGAATTTTCAAAGCGTTTTTTTAAAACAAATATTAATTCTTAAAATGGGCCTGTGGGGCAAACCGGCCATAGGATATTTTCATTGTATCAGAGCTTTACAAAAATTATTGTTAATTAGAATGTTTTTTTCATTAAAATGTTTACTTTCAATGAAAAATAATTATCTTTTAATGAGAATTAGACCCTTTAATATTGTTTCCCTGATAATGTCAAACATTTTTAAACAATAGATGGAATATATCAATCAATCCAAGTCAGGTTAATAATAAAAAACATGTCTTATTTTTACGTTTCGATAATCACAGCTGTTTTCTTCAGAAACGAAAAAAAGACGTCACGAACACTTATTAATTAATACTTATAGTCGGACTCACATATAATTCAAACATTTTTGTTTTGTTATTAAAAGAAATCATTTATTTAATTAAAGTTCAATCCTGTATTATTATTTACATTACTACACCCATTGTTCACATGATTCTTTATGTTTATTGTTATTGTAGATTATGCAAATGCAATATTATAGATAAAAAACCCAACTGGCCGGTTTACCCCAGGGTGTGGGACAAACTGGTCACTTTGCAAAATTTTGCAAAGTTAACACAGCAACTAAACAATAAAAGATAAAGTATAGGTGTCCCTAGGAAAAAGTTGCGCATTTAAATGATCTTTCAAACAAGCCATTCAAAAATGAAATCGGTTGATTTGTTTAGTCACAAGGCTAAAAAAATCGTTAGTATGGCCGGTTTGTGACAAATAATTTATTTATGAATATGCAAAAAAATAATTTTTATTTTTACTTCAAAATGGCGGCGATATACGCCATTTTCAAAAATGTCCATTTCTTATGGTAAGATTGATTCCAAACTTTCTAAAACAGATAAAACCAGAAACGAAGTGACATTCTTTTTGTTAGATATTTCTTTAGATGTGGAACCTCAAAAAAGTGAAATTTCCTTCCCCTCCTTTTTTAGAGTATTTTTTCCCCAAAACATGAAGAAAACACATGTTTTTATTCAGAATTTCTCTTGTAAATAAAAAGGGAGTTGGAAATTTTCCAGTTTTTGAGGTTCCACTTATAGACATAATGACAATGAATCAAATGCCATTTGATTTTTCAAAATCGCTTCATAAGAACTCGAGATATCACTCTTACCAGATCAAAAAAGACATTTTGAGCTGCAAAACGCAGGAAAAAAATATATGTGACACGGACAGTTAAAAGGGACCTACGATCCGAAAAAAAGATTTCGAGAAAAACGACTTTGAACTTTAGCAAGTTGATTTTGATACTTGTGAACGTTTTAATGAATTGAAACTCGTTACTCGGGGGTTATTGGGGTCGCTGATTACGAATCCGATGTTAGTTTTTGAAATTTCAAAATGGCGGATGACTTTTTTAAAAATTGATCGGATTTGCTTGAAAATCGTTACTCGGGGGTTTTTGGGGTCGCTGAATATAAATCCGATGTTAGTTTTTAAAAATTAAAAATGGCGGATGACTTTTTTAAAAATTGATCGGATTCGGTTGAAAATCGTTACTCGGGGGTTTTTGGGGTCGCTGATTACGAATCCGATGTTAGTTTTTAAAAATTCAAAATGGTGGATCCAATATAGCGATTGACTTTTTTAAAAATTGATCGAATTCGCTTGAAAATCGTTACTCGGGGGTTTTTGGGGTCGCTAATTATAAATCCGATGTTCGTTTTTCAAAATTCAAAATGTCGGTTCCAATATGGAGGACAAGATTTAAAATTTGTTTCAATTCGTGTAAAACTAAAAAATTTCGTTGACACCGAAAACGAGGTCACTGATTAAGAATCCGATGTTCTTTTTTTGAAATTCAAAATGTCGGATTCAATATAGTGGACGTAGTTTAAAAAAATGTTTGGATTCTCATATTAATTTATACTTTAGGGGTACTTTGGGGTCGATGATTAGGAAGCAGATGGGTTTCTGGATCTCTATGTAAATTAGTATCTATTTGTATTAATGATGTGTTTAATTGTTCTTACCAATGTCATAGTTATTTTGTTCTTTTAGTTATTTTATTCCAAGCATTTTTCTTAATGCAGTAGCTTCAAAGGAAGCATTTATTAATTTATTAGGTAACAAACACTATCGGTGGTGGGACAAAGTTAACATTTTGTCATTAGTGTCAGAACTGAAGTATTAGCTTATGTTTACTGCGCGTAAATAAAAGAAAAGAGTTTGGTTACCGTGGCAAAGAAAAGAAAAACTGATATATCAGATACAAAAGTTAAATCCAAAAAAAATATGAAAGAAGCAGAATTGATTTAAAAAAACAAAGTTTTTAAACATTCTAAATTTGTGAATTTTTTAAGTTTATAATCTTTTAAATTCTTAATCTTAAGTTCTTTATCGTGTTTTTCTTTGTCTCACGTCTTTTTAGTTATTGTGTTCTTCATTAAAGTAAATTTGTAAAATAAATAATAAAGTTATGAATATTCTGTTTGCTCATTTAAAAGACCATTTATACGTATTAAAACCATACATTTAAAAATTCTTAAAAGCAAATCCGTATAATTTGTAAATAACTCGTCCGCTATATTGGATCCGCCATTTTGAACTTTTAAAAACTAACATCGGATTCGTAATCAGCAACCCCAAAATCCCCCGAGTAAGGAATTTCAAACGAATCCGATCAATTTTTAAAAAAGTCATTCGTCATATTGGAACCGACATTTTGAATTTTGAAAAACGAACATCGGATTTATAATTAGCGACCCCAAAAACCCCCGAGTAACGATTTTCAAGCGAATTCGATCAATTTTTAAAAAAGTCATCCGCTATATTTGATCCGCCATTTTGAATTTTCAAAAACTAACAATGGATTCGTAATCAGCGACCCCGAAAACCCCATAGTAACGAGTTTCAAGTGGATTTGATTAATTGCAGAAAAGTTTGTCAAATTTGATTTTGTTGTATTTTTTTTGTCAAAGTACCTAACTTTAAAGTGAAATTGTGAAAAAAATAATGCAGCTAGAAAGCTGCGGTTCAATGCGTTAGAAAGAGCGGTCTTTTTACTATAAGAATCAATAAAAAAATTAAAATCGATTTTTTCGGACCATAGGTTCCTTTTAACTGTCCGTGTCACATATGATAATAATGACTCTAAAAATCTTGCATCTAATCTCAAATAAGATGCAAACTGTCTAGTTGTTGAACTACATTCCCGAGAGCAGACGAATAATTCACATAAAACGATTGGTGAACAGTTATTTTGCATAAAATGCAAATCAATTTTATCTTTAACCGATATTGTTAAATAAAAACAAAGTGAAATGTAAAAAATAAGCTTTCAAGTCATAAGAAGTCATAAGAAGTTTCAAGTCATAAACAGCATATTGTTTTGGGACAAAAGAAACATTATGATTTGTATTTAAAAGCAGTTGTTGGTTAGTATATTTATACATACTACATATATTAAACAATTTTAATATACCTTTTCAACCAAATCGGTGTATAAAAATAATAATATATAATTTCCAGGCACTTTGAATCGAATAAAAACAAAATCCTGGCATCTATAAATATTTCAGAATTTATGTGGAATGTTTACAAAATACATGAAAAAGAAGTCACTACTGTTGTGGAGAAAATTGCACATGACAGTTGTTTAAAAGCATCTAATGAAGAGAGACAACATATCATAGAAAATCCTGATCAAATTAAAATTCGTAAGTTCATACTGCATTAAATGGAATTTTGAAGAACATGACACATTTTTTTCACAGGAACATGAACCTAAAAGGAAATGCTTATCAGGAGAAGAACAAGTAGAGCAATTGCTTACTGGACTAAGGAATACATTTTTTTCGATGCCTACAAATAACTTCTTACGACTGTCGATCCTTACAATAGCTCCAGAATGTTGGACTGTTCGAAAATTTTCTTTAGGATTTGGTAACTTTGAAAGACAGGCTAAAAAAGCTAAAAAATTTAAACAAGAAGAAGGAATTTTGGTAAATCCGAATTCAAAACGTAGCAAAAGTTGTCCTGAAAATATACAATTCAAAAAGTTGATGAGTTTTATGAATGTGACCTAAATAGTCGCATAATGAATGCGCGTTGTGTCTTGGAATCGAAAATTTTTGTAACATAGTGTCAACACTTTTAGAGGAAAAGAACGTTTCTGAAATCATTTTTTGTTGTTGTCAGTCGACATATAGGTGCTCTTTAAAAGAATTGTCAAAATTAAATTTATTCAAAAAATAGCCTGCCGTTTTTGACACGGTTGGTATAATAACATGGATTGGAGTAATCCCCTATGTAAGTTTTTGTTTTAAATTATTTAATATTTTTTTTCTTCAACTAATTTCGTCTGTTTAAAAAATAACTTTTAGAAAGTTTTTTACTTGAAGGCAATTGTTAAATTATCTCCTGATATTGAATTGGAAAAAAATGGAGCTGCTCAAGCGTATGATGATTTTTAAGTATTAACGCAATCAAAGTTGAAAGATGAAACTACCGCTACTGATGATTTTCCTAAAAAATTAAATTTTTCTGACGCTGCTTCATTTTCAATTGGTTCTACAAATTTTAAGAGTGATTCATCTTTTTTAGTTATTGCGTTTGCAGAATCATTAGTTCGTTTTATTGATGGTGACAAATTAAAAATTTAATCAATTGTTTCTTGTTGCAATTTAACTATCAAAAAAGATGAAAATTGTCTCTTAATGCCGTTATATTTCTCTACAAAAAATACAAGATTTCATTTAAGTCACAAAGATGAGAATATTGCTGCAGCAATGTATGAGATCTCACGAAAAACAGTGGTAAGAAATTATTTTCTATACTTTTTGTTATTGTGTATTACAATTTTACATTATTTACTTTGTTGTAAAATCTATATTTAACATTATTTATTTTAAAAAAAATTATTTTTAGGATATTCTAGATTAATTGACGCAATGTTCGTTGTTTGTATCGATGGCATTGCAGAATTCTGATCATTTTAAAATCAACAAACAAGCATCTGAAGATGGAAATAAGAGAAGAAAATTAAATGAAAAAGTTGTCGATATTCCAATAAAGTTAAAGCACGCAAATAATGTTTTTGATCCACTTCGCTCTGTTTTATAAAGTTTTATACTTTACACGTTTATTTCAACAAAATTTTTTTTAGATAAATGGCAATGTCACAAAGGCAATGTCACAGTTGTTTTGGATAAGGATGAATATATAGATAAATGTTTAACCCTCTTAAATGATGGTAATATTTATAAACAAGTAAATAAAGATCCTACTCAAATTATACAAAGACGAATGAATGCGAAAGTTGACTTGCTTCTCAAGAATTCCTATATAAATTGTCCAATGTCAAAGCATCTTAAGTCTTATAATTCGGTAGCTCCTAAATTTTACGGTCTGACAAAAATTCATAAACCACAGGTTCCAATAAGACCAGTCACATCTTTTTGTGGATCACCAACTTACAATTTGTCACAATTCATTAGTACGCTTGATGTTAAATCACTTTTTACAAACGTTCCCAAAGAATTAGTTTTGAAGTGCACAAAATTAAAATGGAGAGAAATCAGGCAGCACATCGATATTCCCGACAATATATTTTTAGACATTTTAGAATTTTGTATTGATAGTGCGTATCACAAAGATACTTTTTCTGGTAGATATTTAAACCATAATTTTAATGTTTCTGTTAAAGATAAAATTTCCATTGTTTATGGCTTGGTGGACAGAGCCATTAAATTGTCTGATGGAAAATTTTTTAATGATGGAATTTGTTCACGATATCTTAATTGAAAATAATTACCCTGTAAATTTTTAAAATAAATATATTAATTTACGTTACCAATTTTTATTAAAAAAACAATGGTAATAATAATAATATCAAAGAACCTTCTTCTTCCACTAATTTAGTCGTTTTGCCTTACGTAAATGAACTGCAATATTTTTTTAAAAATTGATTTAATGAGTACAATGTTGGTGTCGTTTTCTCTTATGATAAGGATCCGTTTAAAATTTTTTCAAAAAATAAAGACCCTACTTCTTTTAATTTAAAATCGCATTTTGTGTACCTTGCCAATGTGGAGCTTGCTACATTGGTGAGACTGGTAGATATATTAAAGACAGATTAAGTGAACATAAGAGGGATTGTAGAAACGATAGTAGAAAAACAGTTTGGGTCACTCATGCACATAAGAATGACCATCTATTTAATTTCGAAGCAACAAACATCATATGTAACGAACGCAATTACAGACGAAGGAAATTTAGAGAGATGTTTCACATTCGCAGGTCCGAAAACTCTGTTAATAAACACACTGATTTAAATAATTTGAATCAGTTTTATCATTCGTTAATTCTCAGCACTAATTAACTAATATATTTATTTAGTATTAAAATTTTCTTAAATTGCTGCTTTTGATAAATTTGAATTTACCTACTGTATAGGTTTCTTCCTTACAATGTATAGAGGTACTTTTCATTTTCACTTACTATCACTGTAATTCACTATTATATTTGAACAAGAGGGATCAAGCATGCAAACAAATGTTTTTTCTTTCCTTTTCTTTTTTCCGTTTGTAATTTTTATTATTAACAACATGTTCTATTTTAAATGTGTCTTTGTTGACAAATTAAGATGTGTTTTTTAAATTATATATTCAGTAATTTTCCGCGAAGAAACCTTCTTAGTAAGTTATAGGTTATATTATAGGTTATGTTCTTCCAGATATTTTTTGTTATATTTCTTTCACTAATAATTGTATGTAATTTCAGTTTAAAATTATCTGAGGATGCCTGTCGTCGACGGGCGAAAGCTAATAAATAATTATAAAATTATATGAATGGATTTTTTCAAAAAACAAAATAAGATCTCACTAAAAAAAATTTTATTTTAAAAATATTTTATATTAATTATTAACAATTTATATTAATTAAATATAATTTGTAAAACAAAACAAATGTAGTTACTTATGTGTTCTTCCCTCCCTAGGGGTTTCAAGACCCCTAGGGAAAGCCAAGAAACGTAGGCATCAGCGAGCATGGGATGAATATCATACCGCTCGCGATTCTTACAAGAAAGAAGTAGAGAGGACAAGGAATGTCAGCTGGAGAAGTTTTTGTGAAGGAATCGAGAGGGTGCCAGAAGCATCAAGACTTCATAAAGTACTAGATCGAGGATATCGGCAACACTGGAAACTAGCAGCCAGGATCGTAACTCCGGAAGGGATTGTTTTGGGCAATAAGCACTTCCATACCATTTAAGGCTTCAGGGGGGACGGTATATATCCGGTTCTTTTGCAAAAGGGATTGGAGTGTATTAGAGTACCCCTGTGTAAAATTATGAGAGCGTGTATAGCTCTTGGTTACACACCGGAGTCTTGGAAAAAGACGAGGGTTGTGTTTATTCCGAAGGCCGGTCGGTCAGGGTATACTGCGGCGAAGGACTTCAGGCCAATCAGCTTAACTTCTCTTATATTAAAGACGTTAGATAAACTCGTGGATAATTTTATTAGGCAGGAATGTAGAGATCATCCCCTACATCAGGGACAGCATGCATATAGAGCAGGCTTCTCAGTAGAAACAACCCTCCATTCAGCAGTAGGTAGAATAGAGGGACAAATCAGCAGTGGTGGCTATGCGGTTGGTACCTTTCTTGACATCGAAGGTGCCTTCCCTAACACCTCTAGCAAAGCTATTTGTAGGGTAGCCAGGATGCGAGGTGTGCCCGAGCCGCTAGTTAAGTGGATCAACAGCATGCTTCGCGAAAGGGCCCTTGAAGCGAAGTATGGTGAGGCTAAGGTAACAGGCCTTGTCTCAAAAGGGTGCCCACAAGGAGGAGTCCTCTCTCCTTTATTGTGGTGCTTAGTGGCAGATGAGTTAATTAGAAACCTCAATAGCCTGGGATATTATACGCAAAGTTATGCGGATAATTTCTTTATAATTATAAGAGGGCACTCAATTGAGACCCTCTTAGAACTTACGGAACGTGCACTTAAGATTGTCAAGGATTGGTGCAATTTGACTGGACTTTCTGTAAACCCAGAGAAAACGAATATAGTAGTTTTCACAAGAAAATATAAGGTACCGAGTTTGAAGAAACCGATATTTTATGGAAAAGAGATTTCCTTTTCTGAATCGGCTAAGTATCTGGGAGTAATCCTGGATAAAAAGCTGGTTTGGAGGGAACATTTCGAATATCAGTATAGCAGGTTTTGTACCGCGTTTTGGGCGTGTAGAAGGGCGATAGGGTCATCATGGGGACTAAGGCCTAATATGGTCAACTGGCTCTATCAGATGATCTTAAAACCAAGGTTTCTTCACGCGGTGGTTGTCTGGTGGTCTACGACTCAACTGATAACGGTTAAAGAGAAACTAGGCCAACTGCAAGCAATGATTTTTAGGGGTATTACGGGGGCAATGAGGACCACGCCAACAGCTGCGTTGGGATTCATGCTTGCCGAGGTACCTCTGCATATTGCCGCGGTGAAAAAGGCGGCTCTTACTATGAGCAGGTTAACCGCGCAGGAAAGGTGGAAGGTTGGTGGTATACACACCAAGCTTCCACGCTCAATTCTATCAATACCAGAATTAGGTATGGTGCAAGATAGAATGATCAAGAGGGTGAAATTTAAACCCCGCTTTAAGATCATTAAACCTTCCAGAATGGACTGGAAGAAAGGTTTTCCACTTGGGAACGAAGTCTGGTATACAGACGGCTCCAAGATGGACTGCGGTGCAGGCTTCGGAATCTATCGAAAAACTGGCTGCATTAAAGTGGCTGAGTCACTAGGACAATATTCCACGGTCTGTCAGACAGAGGTCTGTGCGATATTAACTTGCGCCCAAATATCCATTCGAAATGGAACAAAGGGCAAGAGGATTAGTATTTATGTGGATAGTCAGGCGGCCTTGGGGGCTCTGAAAAATCCCACAATAGAATCAAAACTCGTCTGGGAATGCCGCAGCGTACTAGATGAGTTGGGTTCAGCAAATAAAGTTTCATTGATTTGGGTACCGGGTCACTCGGGAATCAAGGGTAATGAAAGAGTATACGTCTTGTCGAAAATCGGTTCCGAGACGGAATTTATAGGTCCTGAACCAGCAGTGGCAATAATGCCGTGCTTGGTTAAGGGAGCTATAGAAAGATGGGGTCAAAAGGAACATGAGAAGTATTGGGCGAACGTTGGGGTGGGAAGGCAAGCGAAAACTCTGTTGGGGCTAGCACTCAACAAGAGGCGAGCAAGCGATCTCCTAAAACTCGATAAGATCAGAGTTAGAACCGTAGTTCGTCTACTTACGGGTCATGGACTATTGAATTACCATCAGCATAAAATAGGCAGACAAGTTTTACCTATGTGCAGACTGTGTGGGGAGAGTAACGAAACTTCGACTAACATATTATCTGAATGCCCAGCGCTAGCTAGGATCAGGCTATCTAGTTGGGGTCAAGCAATTATTGACCCTAAACAGGTGAGCAACCTATCGATAGAAGAGATACTGGACTTCTGGAGAAGAACAGGACTCTAAGGGGTTGCTATAAACGAGCGAGCAATGATAATCAATGATAATCTGGTACAATGGGTTTTTATAACCTAGGTGCTTACTTTCCCCTCTTGACAAAAATCCTGCTCGATCTCGGTTGTTAGATTAGATTAGATTATGTGTTCATATTAAAAATTTATATTATTTTCTTTAAAAGTTTGTTTTATTTTCCTTTTATATTAACAGTGTTTGATGGTCTCTTAAATTTTTCGATAATGTGAGACTAACAGTTATCACCCAACAAATACAGCACTTTTCGATTTAAATGACGTGAAATTGGTAAACATTCACTTTCTAACAACAATCTCTCTGTTCACAGGCACTTTTTACAAAATATGACAACGTACATTTGTCACAAATGTTTTTAATTGTCTGAATTCAATAGATTTTGTTAATCGATTTAGAAACGCAGTTGCTGGATTGGAATTACCATAGCAATGTAATGCGAATCATTCTGGGTCTTTACGCTCGCTGCATGCTTCTGCCCTCTACTTTCAAAATGGCTGTAATACAAGTCTTACCGCCTGTAATTACATTACTTTTGTATTTCCAATCCTGCAACCGCGTTTCTGCATGGATTTACAAAATCTTTTGAATTCAGACAATTAAACACATTTGTGATAAATGTAAGTTGTCTGATCTTGTAAAAAGTGCCTGTGAACAGAGAAAAACTTGTTCGAAAACGCTTGTTTACTAATTTCAAGTTATTTTAAACAGGCAGTGACGTTTTTCTTGGGCGATAACTGTAAGTCGCACATAACCTACAAATTTTAGAGACTATCGAACGTTCTTAATTGATTTTCTTTTCCTTTGTTTGTTTTTTGTTAAACACAGGAAATTTTTAGTATAGTTTCTTTTTGTTGACATTTGTCAACAATATATATATATATATATATATATATATATATATATATTTATAATTTTTTTTATTAATTGAAAATTATATTTTATGACAGCATAATAAAATTTTATCACATCTGTCAGTAATTTATTTTTCTTATTTTCTTTAATTATGTTCGATTCTTTTCTTACTTTCTTTAATTTTTTTTAAATTAAACTAAAGAAAATTATTCTTAATATGATTATCGTTATCTCTGCCTATTAAGTTTTTAATTTTTCAGGAATTCTATTAAACAATATTTCATTATAATTTACATACTATTTAATTTAAGACTACAAAATTAATTTCAATTACATTAAATTTCTGCCAATTTAATTTTTAACGAAATACTAAAGTGGAACATTTAGTAAAATTATACTAGTTATGTTTTGTTAAAAATAATATACATTATTTTAAATTTAAATTTTATAACACACTTTTCTTTTAATCTAATATTCGATGTTAATAAATTTGTAAAGTTTAAGGAGTTAAAGGAATGAGAAAATAATAATAGTGAGTGTAAAAATGAAATTTTAAGAAAAAAAGGTAAGTTGAACTGTCAAATATGGGCCCAATGCGGCATAGGCTGATTTCAATGCGCCACAGCAAAAGCAACTTTGACTGGTTTGAATGGCGTGAAATAGGTAAACAAACATTTTCTAACACATTTGTCTCCGTACACAGACACTTTTCACTAAATCTGCCAACGTACAATTAGTAAGCATCTTCTAAATTACAATAATCGAAAATATTGTTTAGATTCATGCAGAAACGTGGTTATAAAATAAAAAATTGGAAAGTAATGTAATGCAAATCATACGTCAGCTGGGCCACTGTGTTCGCTCAATTCGCTCTGCTTGCTTCTGCCCTCTACTGGCGACTTGCACTATGTACCGATTGTGTACCGCATTGAAAGCAGCCTACGCCGCATTGGACTCATATTTGACAGTTCAACTTACCTTTTTTTCTTAAAATTTCATTTTTACACTCACTAATTATTTCCTCCTGTCACGTATTTTTGTTTTTTTTAAAGCTTAAAACTTGCACCGCATTGGGACCCCTTGATTTCCGTATTCACCACGACACCCAATGCGGTATTTCGCGAATACCGCATTGGCAGGTTGGCACTTGCAATACGGAATCCCGTACCTCCCAATACTTTTTTTTTACAGGGAATATAAATCTGCGTGTGTTTATTGCCATGTTTCAAAAAAGGAGAACCATACTAGAACTTTCCGCAAGTAAGTTTTCAGTTTTCAAGCGAAAACTTGTTTCCAAGGTGCAATGTCAATTTTTGAAGTTATAATTTGATTATTACTATAGATTTCCATTGGACGATGCAGTATTATTGAAGAAATGGTTGTCAAACATGAATTTGGAAAATTTTATTCCCAATAGAAAAAGTTTGTTGTGCAGTGACCATTTTGAAGGTGACTGTTTGCGAAGAACTGGTCGAAATTTAAAAGTTTTGACTTTGAAAAAAATGCTACACCTACAATTTTTTAAGGAGTGAAGGTAATGGTAAGATTTTTCTAATCCATTTTATAGAAAGCTGTAAATATATAATAGGAAAAATATTTTAGCGTAATGAATTTAATGAAATATTAGTATATATAATTACAATAATCAAATTTATTATAACCATTTATACAAAAGAAATAAATTTACTCTACATCTTTAATAAATGATATCCGAAGTAAAAGTATGGTTTCATATGAGTACAAAGTGCAGAATAGAAAACAGGAAATCATGAGTGAAAAAGACATATCCTATATCTTTTATGCTCATAATTTTTGGCTTGCATTGTGCACTTTATAAAACTACATGTAACCGTACTCTATCTCAAATAGAATGCTCAGTGGAGGAGAATTTAAGCCATTCACAGGAACAATGTTTATCACCATTATTAATTTCCGAGGAGGAATTGACAGAAGCAGAATCAAATAAACCAATCACTTTAAATAATTTTCCACGATCGAAAAAGTTTAAATGTACACCAGATTTGGAAATAGCATCAACTCCTTCCACAACGAAAAGTTATGACTTGAATGAAAACAATATTTCAGGTGAGCAAGTAACTTTTTAAGACAATTAAATATTAACATTTTGCATTTCTTTTTAAATTTCTTTATTATTTTCATTTTAAGATAAATATATTTTCCTAAACTGTGGGGATATTAATCAATTAAAACATCTTGCTATTGAAGGTATTAAAACTTTATTTTGATGTCATGTTATTGACTTTTCCATTGTAGGAACTTTAGAACCACCAGATTTAGAACCCTCACAATCGTCTCCAATCTGTGACAATTTGCAGCAAACTGACTTGGGAAAGGAAAGATTATTAATAAAGCATGATCATGGCTACGAGAATTCTCCTAAAACAACCAAGAGGAAGCTTTTAAGGCAGCAGCGAACAATAAAAATCTTAAAACAGAATTCCCGCGTACAGAAGCAGCACATCTCACGCCTTAAAAAGCGTATTACCTCACTGAAAGATATCGGAAGTGAATTGAGACGTACAAGAGCAATTCCAGATTCTGGATTACAATGTTTAGATTCTATTGCTGATGCCGACGTGTCCCAGTTTTTGCAAAGATTTTTTAAGAATCAGAAAAATAATGGTAAAATAACAATTAAAAGAAAGAGGCAATGGAAATTTCAGCGTAAAAACGCAGGTACGGAAATTACTAGAGAAAAATATCCACCAGCTCTTAGGTCGTTTGCCATGACATTACATTTCTATTTACCAAAAGCTTACGGGTTTGTTAGACGTAAATTTTGCAATACATATTCAGTATTGGAAAATGAAAATGAAAGTTTCTTTGGCTGCTCAAACTTTGAGTAGTAGTGTAGCTGATAGCATTGAGTTTTGTAATTTAGATTTGCATTTAAAAGAATTTGAGGGAAGTGAAGCAACAGTTATATTCATAAGGTGCGTTGACAGAATATTTGATTTCCTTAATTCCAGGAACCCTTTTGCAAAAGGATTTAAGTCTCCTCTGAAGGTTAGCAATGAAGCAGCTTGGAGTTCAACTGTCTTAACGGAAGTAAAGTATTTAAAGGGTATTACTGATGTCAGTGGAAAGTTGATGCTTAAAACTAGAAGGTATGTTCCTTTCATCGGATTTATAACTGCTGTTGACAGTATAATCCAAATTTTCGATACTTATGTAAAGGCACCTGGTTCTCAATTACGCTATCTTTTAACGTATAAATTTAGTCAAGATCATCTGGAACTTTTCTTTTATGCCATCAGAAGTTGTGGAGGGTGGTGTCCTAGTCTAACAAGTTTGCATTTCAGTTCTGCCTATAAACGTCTCTTAATTCATCATGAGGTGGAGGCAGTTAATGGAAATTCGGATGCTATGGATTCCACAAAAGTTTTAACAGTCCCATTTACACGGAAATTCAGAAAAGACCATTATGATCCACAGGTTTATGACAAAATGTTAAATATTAGAGTAGCAAAGAAATATGGTCTAATGAATAATTATGAAGAGAACACTGCAGAAACAGACTTTATCAATGAATTTGATAATTCACAATTGAATCTTCCTAATTATATCACTCAGTTTTCGAGATCTTGTGTCGCATACATAGCCGGCTGGGTTGTTAAAAAATTAGTGGACGACAAAAAGCCTATCATCATTTGTATGGAGTGTCGAGGTTCTCTCTTGCAATCTTCACAAACGTTTGCACAATTGACAGGTAATATTTTTATTGGGGCAAAATCACGTGGGGGTCTTATTTTTCCAAGCAAATACGTCATTTCAATTTGCTTACGCGCAGAAGAACTTATAAGAAATGTACTAAATAGATTAAAAGGGTTAATTCCTCCTGAGAAAAATTTCCAAGCAGTTCTCTGTTCACAAGTAATGTCAGAGTTACTGCAGCCACCATGTACATTGTTTCCTGATTTAGAAAATCATATGTTTGACGAATCCATAGATGGTGTAAACCATATTTATTTTATTACAAAAGAAGTATGCAAAACTTACATTAATGTTCGTTTATACGCTGCCACAAAACTTGCTTCAGAAAATTTGATTGGTATGAAAATCAGAAATCATCTTACGAGACAGATTATTTGGGAACGTCAGTGGTAAATTAGAAAATACTTGTTGTTAATGTTGCACCCTGTTGATGTTGATTTTAGTATGCGTTCAGGTTTACTTTCTTTCATCTTTATAAAATTACATCCTGTAAATTTCTTTTACTGCACTTTACTGCATGCATTTATTTTTTTTTGCTTTTACTTATTTTTTGTCAGTCTTTAATATTGACTGTTATTGGTACTATTAGCTTTTACTTATTTTTCTGGCAGTATTTACTTTTGGCTGTTATCGATATTATTTAGTATTAGGTTTGTGATGGTATTGTTTACTATTATTGTTTAATTTTTTATTTTCTATATACTTATACATTAAGTGTTATAAATTTTTTTCAGAACCACATTACTATTTAATATTGTTGATTGCATTATATATTTATAGTTTTTTTTTGCGTGCATTAAATGTTATTATTTTAATATTACATATATGTAAATTATCTATTATATTGTTCTGCATGAAACATTAAATTATTTTTAAATTTTCTTTCTCGCTTTTTTATATAAATTATTGCTCACATAGCTTTTGTGATTATTGATATTTATTCTTACAGTTATTAAATTATATAAAAAAATTATGCTTTCTGCTTTTTCATTTAAAACATTGCTGCTGTTATACCTTTTTTCCTTTAACCTGTGGGTGTGATTCTCTCAAAAATGACAAATTATTTGTGTACGATGTCAGGCGGTGTTTTTGTTCAATAATAGTAAAATAAATTAAAATGATTAAAAAATTTAACAGCCATACAAGAAGATTTAACAATTTTTAGTGAAATCATTACAAAAAAAATTAAATAACTAAAATGTTGAATGGAATTTTGTGTTAAAACTTTTATTTTATTTTTTAACGAAATCACCGTGAACGTGCATTGTTCTTCTTCCCATATATATATTTTATTCTTGCAGTTATTAAACATTTTAACTACTGGACGTGTTACCCTCGAAGAAATCAAGAAAACATTGGACCCTGTTATTATACTAGAAAAAAGGAACAACTCTTTATTTTAAAAAAGTGAAGTATATTATAAATAAGAATTGTACATAAATACTATTTAGATAAACATTTGATCTTAACATTTATTAATTGCGATAAATAAAATTTACCATAAAATGATTCTTGGTTAAGTAAAATATGTTTTATATAAATATTAGAAAAACCGCCGACAAGTTATATATATTTTTGTTATGATTTTGGAACTCATTTTATGAACACTTTGCTTCTTCATAGAGATAATAATAATAATAATAATAAAAATATATGAATAACTTTTTATAAATATATGGTAAAAGTGATTGAATTTTGAATCAATTAATGTATTTAAAATACCCTATACAAGGTAGTTATAAGTTATAATAGTTTAATAGTTGAATAAAAGCTTTCAAACAAAAAAGTTGAGAAAATGTCATTTTCCACAATGTTTGGTTTTGAAATACCAATAATTTGAAAAATTATGATCGAATTAGGTTGAAAAATAGGTCGATCGAAGCGTTTTTTAATGCTCTACAAGTTAATAACGATACTTTTAAAGTTACTTCTACATTTTCCACAAAATTTTCAAAAAAGTCATATTTATCGAAATTTTAGATTTCTAAAAGTTTAATATCTCCGGTAAATTCGTAAATATGTACAAAAAATGTTCAATAAGGGCTCAAAAGATGCGTCGAAAAACTCTACAAAATTAGAGAAAAACATTTTTAAAAATGTGATTTTTTAACTCATGAGGTCAAATAACATAAAGACATGTCAAAAAATGGAACTCAAAGAATTTTGGTATATAATACTTCCTCTATGAGGAAGCAATACAACAATTTTTATTTCACCTAATCGTAAAAACAATAATTATTATTATAGGTACTACGTGAAAATATTTGCAAGTTCCTAGCAGTGACAATATTTGAAATATTTATTCAGCAATTTATAAATATTACAAATCTCATGAATCCGGGAAAAAATAATGGTTTCGTGATAGACGTCTCATTTAAAAAGAAAAGAATATTTTGAGTCGGGATTTTTTGGTAAATTTAGAGAAATTCTCTGGGACCAGCGCTGCTCTCGAAATTTAAACAAATTTTGATAAATAATTATTGAAAAAAATTGTTTAAATATACGGAAAAAAGGGGTTATGAATACAGTTTGGTATAGACGTCTTATTTTGAGAGGATAAAATATTTCGGGTTCATATTTGGAGGGGTGATAGAGGAAGACTCTCCGAGGAGCGGCCCTCTCCGTTTTTTGCAATAATTTTGCGAGGAAATTATTTTATTAACGATTGAAAGTGGAGTAATTTGAAATTAATACATTTCCTTAGTTCAAGTCGCGACCACTTCCGAGAATTGGCGCCACCTCCTTAACCACTGACACATAGATCCACTTGTCTGTGTGCTTGCCGCCATATTGTCCGAAACTTTCGCCAAAAATGCCAAAAATCCAACTTTTCTAATTTCGTTTTTCAATATTTATTTCAAAAATTACTTGCAATTTTCGAAAATATTCTTTACCATTATGAATGCCCCTGATACCGTCACTGGTGGGAGTAACAAGGGCGCATAAAAATAGAGAAGCACAAAATTTTCGTAAAGAAAATCGTGTGTTTCTTATTCTAACATGCAGCCCTGTCTTTGGCCGAGTCATTGGCCACGCGCTTTCCCTGCATTTTCCTCCATTTTTCCTCACGCGCCTCCCTTTCACTTTCGTCCTTTTCACTACGCTCGTCGCTTTCCCTCATTCGCCGGCAGGCTGCCAAGCGTACGGCCTAATTTCTTTCTTCCTCGCGCCGCCTACGCTTTCCCGTCTACCACTCACTTGCTTTTCACTACCACTTGCGCGTCAGGCCCTTTGCTTCGCCTGCCACTTTCTCTCAGTTCCTAGTACCCTGATGCTTTTTCGCGCCTATTTTCCACTTATTTTTATAAATTATGGATGTTCGCGGGTCACACTATGTGTTATATTTTTATATATTAAATCAGGAACATATATAGGAATAAAACCGCGGAGAATATAGATATGTTCATATACATGCATATATATATGTACATGTACTTACACTCTAGGGTATAAGTATTGTATATATGTATAAGTGCGATATGTTTTGAACATAGTTATATTAATTTTGTGTTAATATAATTAGTGAATAATTAATTGTTTTATATAGACATAGGAGAAATCTAATATGTTTAATAGGTTAAGTTATTCAACATACGTAGTATTATATATTCTTACGAGGGTATAATAATTACTACGTAAGTATAAGAACAATTTTAACCTACTTTATAAATATTTAATTCCCACTTTAGCAAAACTACGTTTGTTAATATGTTAATTGTTAATTAAGTTTTAGAATTAATTAGAATAAGGATGTGTGAGAATCTTTTAAGATAGAGAGAAACTCGCGAGAAGACGCGCGACTTTGACTCTGGCTCAAGCGAAACGCGTGAACCGTACGCGCATTCCGCGGAGTCAAAGATAAGAAGCGCAAGCGCAAACTGACCCTCTCTCTTGAGAAATTTCTCCCACTTTACGTTTTGGAAAAGTCGCGGATGATAAAAGCTGATGCACTGGACCAAAACGTCAGTTCTATCCTGAGCTCACCTAGAGGTTGGTCTTCCTCCTCCGCTCAACTTAACCACTACATTTTGAATTTGCACTTAGAATTATTCGCGAGTTTCGGACTTAGAATAAATCGACGAGTTTGTACTTATAACATTTTCAAAGAAAATTGAACTTAGAAAATTTTCGAAGAAATTTGGACTTAGAAAATTTTCGAAGAGATTGTGGACTTAGAAAATTCTTCGACTAAATTTTGAACTTAGAGAATTTTTCGTGGATCTCCACACTTAGGGAGTTAACATAGTGAGACAACAATTGTATCACCATTCGGTTAATAAATCGAAACGAACACAAGCTGTTGTCATCTTTTATTCAAATACCTTCCAATGGTGAGTACATACTTCTCTCAATAAATTCATTACTTCTACTGCATCCCGAGTTGGTTTCCTTTCGGTCACGTTACACTTACACGGAGTCAAGCAGGTTTCCTCTTAACGTCCCCCACACTCTTGAATTGAGCTGGTTTTCTCTCAAGAAGAGTAGCACTAAAATCGAGTTGGGTTCCTCTCGATTATAACACACCGAGTTGGTTCCCTCTCGATCACGTCACACTTACGCGGTGTCAAGCTGGTTTCTTCTTGACATCCACATTCTAAATTTAAGTTTGGTTTCCTCTCGATGTCACCTCCACTCACTGAGTCTGGTTCTTAAGCAACCACACTCATCCGTTTTTTTTGTCCCAGGGTAAGAAGCGGTCCTTACGACGAGTGGCCTAAGACTGGGCTGAACGAGGGTTGCAGTTCGACGAGTGCCATTCCGCGCCAATCGAGGAAGTGCAGCTACCAGCAGGAGACGAGTTGCTTTACCGACAATATTGTCTCAGACGATCTAGGCCTGCCTCTTGGGACGCACCACCTCTCACGTTGCCACTGCC
The DNA here is from genome assembly GCF_015476425.1 of Leptopilina heterotoma. Classification (NCBI taxonomy): domain Eukaryota; kingdom Metazoa; phylum Arthropoda; class Insecta; order Hymenoptera; family Figitidae; genus Leptopilina; species Leptopilina heterotoma. Next base: position 1,369,629 of record NW_025110834.1, read on the forward strand.
ACGTTTCGGTGTCGCAACCGTCAACGTCGCCGTCCGTCGAGGTGAGCCTGAAGCTGTCCACGCTCCTATCGCCGCTGCCGCTCCAGTAGTTGAAGTTCCGGAGGTTAGAGAACCAGCACGACTTCCTCGTCCCGGAGCTTCGAACTTCGCTTCACGGGAGTGCTGGTACCATTTCGACTACGTGTCCTCAAACCGACCTAAGCCACGGGCCGTAGTCAGGTCTACCATCTGCCAACCGCCACCGCCGTCGCTGATCCCGACGAAGGAGTCAGCTGTCGCACCAGGAGACGTTGAAGCCCACGAGGTCGAAGGATCGTTTAGTCCCATTGTAGACAGTCCACCTCGATCACCTCCAACCCCAGAGGTACGTCTGCAAGAGAAGAGCCCATCTGAAGCCGAATTGGTAATTTAGGAGGACGTCTTGAATCTTGAAACGTCACCCCTCAGCGGTGGTTCTTACTCCCCTGAAGGAACGCCTGAGGCCATACGATTGCGACCTACGTTCTCTAAGTTGCCGTTAGCCAAACGACAAAAAATTGTCCGCAAATTATTAACTTTGTTTTAACGTTCACACACTCACACTTATCACCCAAAGATCACACAACAGTATTTGTCAGTCCACTTGTATTATTAGCACGTAAGAAAGTATGAATACATTATACATTGTCTTCCTCTAATTCACTGTGTTGTCAATGTCTTAACGTCGAACGTGGTTGGTTTCCTCCTCGTTCTAATATCCCAACCCACATTATAATTTTACTTCACTTTTCCGAGGTTGCGTGTCTCTCTCTCTCTATCGCCCCTTGTTTCTCGTATAGATAGTTAGTTGTCTGTTGGTCCAGTCACTTCCGCCACAAGTGACCGGTATCACCCCTAATTATCATGATAAATCGGAACTAAATAATAATGTTTTTTCTATATTTATTATTGTTGTCAAGAACAGATGTCAGTTACTGTATATATATATATATATATATATATATATATATATATATATATATATATATATATATATATATATATATACCGTTTACTATAGCAGTTTTAAGTTTTTAATAGAAAATTGTTTTCCATTGATGTAATTTTATTTGATTTTAGATGATCATAATAATTTTTAATATTTTTAGTTACATATAATACAAAATTTTATATTTTTTAATTGTAAAAGAAAATTTACTGCTATAATTGTAATAATTGTATGAATATCTTATTTGTTTTTATTTTTTGTGGCGATCAATAGATCGTTTTTTTAGGTTAAAAGTTTGAAATTGTTAGGTTAAAGTTATAAATAATTTAACCTAAAAATTTTAATTTTGATAATATATTTATCCAAAATAATTTTTTATTGATGTTTTTTCAATCTGCACATTTTAAAGAATATGTTTTATTCAAGCGCATTCAAATTTCGCGCTGCAAAGTGAGAAACTCACTGCTTCGTAAAATGGCCTTCCAGCTATTTGAGCATTTGACGAATGGACTATTCGATAGTTTTACTATTCGACTAAATGACGATTCGACGTTTTAAGCATTCGACGAATTGAGAATTCGATGTTTTTAGCATTCGATTAAATGAGGATTCGATGTTTTTAGCATTCGACGTTTTGTCCATTCGATTACTTGGCATTCGACTATTTGATCATTCGACGACTTGGTGATTAGGGGATATGCATGCGTCTCCAAAACGCAACGAAGACGCGACGCGTCCCAATGCTAATCAAATGGGAACGCGTCGCGTCTGCGTTTGCGTCAAGTCCATTCTGGAACGAGCCTATTTTGGGGGAAAGAAGTCTCTTATATAGAACTATAATCCCACTAAGTTTTGCAAAAATCGGCATACCCTTTGGAAATCGTGATATTTTTGACGTGAAATGCCTCTCAATATAAATGTTTTCCTAATATTTCATAACTAAGTCTTTCAAAATGTGATAAAATAAATTTTCATTATATTTTTTGTTGTTGTGAAAACAATTTTGAGAAGCTTCATAATTTTGAGAAGTTGTTAGTTTTGAGGTTATGTATGGTGTTAGTTTCACCATCCTCCTTAATTCATGTATGCGATTTTTACTGGTCTCAGGGAGAAGGTACTTGTACATAGAAGAGAGAGATGTATAAATGGAAACTTTCCTTCTTAATTGATTGCTTTCTAACTGAAATTTTACCACTTTTATAAATAACTAGATTTAAATAAATATACAATTCACAATAAATTATTTCTTCGAAATTTGTGTGAGCGAGAGAGAGAAAGAATCCACACTTCAGTTTAAAGCGACAGTAATGCGATCAGACGGCGACCAAAAATGGCGGCGCCCTTCTACGATGCCATGCGGTCGACCGTTCGACGCCAGTGAAAACAGCGGTAATCCGTCGCTGTTGAACTAATATTTTTATGGAAGTCCGAACAACCACCAGTCAGATTACAGGTACAATACAGTGGCACTAACCTCTGATCATTTAAAGCACATCTCGGTAATCCATCTTTCTCTTTTAAAGGACTTTTGACTGTCGATACTTCTTCTACTTTCTTTTCACGGTAGCCAGGCGCAAACTGTATATGAATTGGCTATGGACTGGTTTCGTGCGCCAGTACTGGCGATGCGCACTTTTTTTCACCCCTGCAGCATGGCTTTTGTGGTCCCAGCTAATACTCCCGTGTAATTCGGTTTCTCGGCATCTTTTAATGCAGGGCTGGCCTAATTTCTCCAAGGAAGATTAGTATTTTTGCACCAGCTGATTTTTCTAGTCTATATTTGTTACTGAGATGTGTAATACAATCATAAGATTATCTATTCTACAAGGAGATAAAAATCTAGCATTTTTAGTATGTTACCGCTCCATGCATTTCTTCTATGAGTAACTTTTGAATATGTTAAAATTTTTTTTTTTATTAAATTTTTTGGAAATTTTTTATTTAGATCTTTTTAATAAAGCTTGAAATTGATTATTTTATAGATATTTGAGCTGAATTCTTTCTTTAGTTTTATATACAAACAATTTAAAAATTTGTAATTTAGAGGTTAAATAATTTATTTGAAGAAGTTAATTTTCGACTGTTAATAATTATAAATAGTGTAAAGAAACAATTAATTACTTTAAACTGCTTTAAATAATAAATAAATAATATTTCTACTCATACCTGTTATTGAAATTACATGTTTTGATACAGGTTAATCGAGGTTAATAATATTTATTAAAAAAAAACAGAACACTTCCATTACGCGAAACGAAATTAGGAACTGGAGTTTACAGGAACTGGAGTTTACAAATGAAAGAAAAAAATTCATTAAAACCGTAAAAATTCATAAAAATAAACAATTTTTGCACATTATTAAAGAGATTTGCTTACTCTAAATCACTACTATTTTTATTTTTTTTATACATTTAGAATTCGATAATTTTGGCGGAACTGGAGTTTACATACCATTAAAATACGCTATAAAATAATAGTAACTTTTGTAGTTCTAAATCTAAAAATTATATTTCTTTTTGCAAATTTAACATAAATACAACTTATTAACTTAATAATATTAATAGCAAATAAAATCGCACTAAAAAAGGGAACAAAATTAATGAAAATCAATGAAATTGTAAACTCCAGTTCCAAATAAAAAAAGAGTGGGGAAAATATTTAAAAAATATTTTCACACAGATTTATTAATGGAAATTAGAAAACGACACACAAAAACTTAGTATTTGAGATGAACTTTCGAATAGAATAAATAAAAAAACGTTTAAAATAAAGTTTGTGCAAAATAAAACATATTACACTTCATGATTCATGTGTGGAGAAACGAAAAATGTGCATTTTTTGAACATTTGCAATTGAATTACAACTTTTTTTTTAAATTAAAATTTTTTTTCGATTATGATATTACTAAAAAACATATTGAAGATGATTTATGCAAAAGGTTAAAGTAGATTAGATAACAATTTTTCAAGTTATTAAATAGGGAACAGTAGGGAAGCAAAAGTGACCACTGAATGAAGAATCACCCATATATTCAAATTGAAGTAGAAAAGGTGGTGCTAGTGAATTTACTCACATGAATTCAGTATTACAATTGTCAACTGCTAATACAAATTTAAACGGTTTGAAAATATTTATTACAATTTTGTTTTATGATAACATTTTTATTCTTTCTATTTTATAAAGAAAATTTATTTTGTGATAATTTTTAGTGTGAAAATATATATATTTTTTACTAAATTATTTCGCAAATGATGTGTGTATGTGATTTCTCTTTAGAGTTGTATAAGTTCATTTATATAAATGTAAATATAAATCTTGTGTACGTTTCTTTTCATTATTAATTTTATATTCCAACAGACACTTCCCAACAATTTAGCTTTGATGAAGGAGAAGGTCGAAATTATACAAATTTGGATAATTTTTCACATTTGTCAAGAAATTCAGGAAGTAGCTTTTCTTCGAATCTTAACACTTCGCCAACAGAAAATCATTGTTTCTTGATAGATTCTCCAAGCAGTGTGTTATATAGCAGTGCAAACACAACTACACTATATTCTACATCTATTGTTGCAGAAAGTATGAATTATATATTTATCATTAATTATTTTCAATAATGCGGTATGTGTACTTCAAATTATAATTAAAATGGTAATTTTTCAAATTCACCAAACTCTCGATTTTGTAACTATGTGTACCAAATTTTGATGCAAAGTGGTGAAGGGGAATTTTTAATAAAAGCGTATGATTTTGAACAAATTACAGAAAATAAGCAGCATTTATTGAATACGAAAAAAGGAACTTATTTCTTAATTCTTAATTGCTTGCGGGAAAAAGCCATAGCTATTAATATTATAAATCCATCTAAGAGCTGTAAAAGGAAATTCGATGAAGGTATATATTGATTTTACTTTTTTATTTGATTTTATTTTATTAGATAGGCCTTGGACTCACGCGACTTTTGATATTTTTTGATACTTTTTTATAAAAAGCCAGTAATGGTATTGTTTTTTAAGGGGAGGGTACACGTATATTATTAACTATATTAAAAAAATTTTAATATTCAACAACATTATCTTTAAAGTAATTTTTTGTGAGGAATTTAACGGTAATAAATTAAAATCAATCAGAAAATATTTTGACCTTTTTTAAATTTTTATTTTTCTTAAAAATTGGTGGATTTTGAAATCCATACGTAATTTTGTAGAAAATATATTTTTGAATCCACAAAAAAATTTCCAAATATAAAAATTGATTTTTATAATTTTTATAGCTGTTTTTAGGTTGAAAATGATAAAAATACAATTATTTTTTTAAAGAAAATTCGTTTGTTTATTTGTCTTACTAATTACAGATCACAATTTCAACCTAATTTTTTTTGTATTTTTATTTTTAATGTATAAAAATTATTATTTGAAATTATTTAGAAAAATAAACAAATGAATTTTTAATTTAAAAAATGAAGAATAATTTGTGAGATTAAAAATTTTACAATGGCTTAAATAATTTACAAAATCAAAAATAAATCAAGATAATTCAAAATTTGTAAAATTCCTAAAAATTGCTATCTCAGTGCCGTTCAGAGATATAGCGCAATCACCTTTGGAATCATACTTAAGCGAAAAGGGGCAAAACTACAAAATTACAAAATTGTTGGGCGCCAGGCTCACCGATGAGCCAACGTCAGCAGCAACAAAATTAGTAAAATTATTGTTTAGGAGGAAACAAGACCACCAGGTTAATTCCTCTTCAACAAATTTTACTTCAAAAATTTAACCAGAAAATCAATCAAAATTCGCGAATCATCGAACAGAAGCGACTATCAAATCAAGGCATCAAAAATAATATTTAGTCAAAATCTACAAAATAGTACTTAAGTATGATTTACCGGATTTTCACAGCAAAATGTTGCTCGGGCTAACTCAAAAAAAGAAGAAGCATTGGGCTAGGGCTTTGGTGAGAGTATTTTCAAAGGCAAGAATAAAGAAACATAATTAAAATTAACAATAAAAAATTATATTCAATAAGTAATCATGTTGGTTTTACAAAAAAAGAACAAAATATTCGCTCAATTCAAACCAAATAACAAAATAAATTTAAAACTAATAATTTCCGACATAATTCTCGAATGTAATATTCGTCTCAATTAATTATAAAAATACGCAAATAATCAAACAAAATCGTGAAATTTCATTATAAGACAAAAATAAAATCTCTGCTACTCAACAAAATTTAAGACGCGAGATAAACTAAAATTTAACGCAAAATGACTTGGTTCTAAACTCACTCATTGCACACAATCAATTCTCTAATTATTTCTAACTAATTAATACGCGACATTTTGAATTTAAACACAGCAAGAAAGTTTGGAGGGAAACCGCGAGACATTACGAAATTTTAACAAACTCGTAAAATACACAATAATATCACAAAATTGAAACAATGATTCGCAATGAAGCCTTTTAATTTAAGCTTGAAATTAGAAATCAAATGACAAAACCGAAAATTGTCGCAAAGAAAAGACCACGAGGTCGAAAAGTGGCGTCATTTCGAAAAGAAAGCAAGAATTCATATTCTCTACGCGAAATAGTCTAAATTTAATCAAAGAAAACAAACGAAAAATTGAGAATATGCATTCTTTTTAACAATACTGTCGACTCACCAATATCAAAATTAACAGCGGACGGGAAGCTCCTCGAGACCGGGTCGTCTTCTCGTCCTGGACACTTTTCTTCACATGTTTCGCAAGTATAAAAAAATTTTAAAGGGAGAAGCCCACAAAACAAAAGTCGCAGAGCGAGTCCAAAACGCAAGTGCCAGTGTTTGTCACGTTTTCTTATTAATTCGCCGGTAGCGTCGTGTTTCCTAGCTAACCTGACCTACGGCGGTCGCGCGCGCTATTATTTCAAGGCAGCGCCGCGGTGGCAAATTCATTCAAATTTGAAAATTACAATTCTTAACAAAATAGTAAATTAATAATTTTCGTTCAATAAAATACTTACACATCAAACCAAATTTCATAATAACATAAAAAATTCTCAATTTCAATGAAATAACGTAACAATACTAGCGATAATCTAACTTCAAAATAATATTCAAAATAAGCAAAATTAAATTCATAGCAAAATCAAATTAATAATTAATTAGAAAAAACGATCTAATAATTAAGCTAATTAACAAGTTAATTACAGGCAAAATAATCACTACTAAAACCAATAAATTTGCAAAATTACAAAAGCAAGCAAAATAGTAAGCAAAATTTAAATTAACGCGATGTTAATTTCAAAATAACAAAGCAAGCAAAACAAAGCAAAATTAGTTTTACGCGAGCGATTTACAAAAAAGGCGATCAGGAGCTCTTCTTCAGCTGCGGAATGATAAATTGGTAGGAGAGGTTACCTTCCAAAGGACAAAACCAATTTTGATCAAGGCTTTCGATCTTTAGAGAAAATAGTCAACTCGGCCTAAGTTGACAAATTTGTCGGATCTTCCAACGACAATTGGTGGCAGCGACCAGAGGAAACATCCTTTCACGTGAATGTGTGTGTGCGTGTCAAAATAACAAAACAGAATGTGTTTGGTCCAAAACCAAACACAAGGGCAACATCCAAGCAGCCAGCAATAAAATAATATCTGGTACAACCAGTGGTTAAAATTCAGGCGTCAAACAGCCAAAAGTGCAGCTTCGAACAGCCAAATTTAAAAGAGCAGAAACGGCTCAAAGTGCGGCGTCAAGCAGCCAAAAGGTCGGCGTCAAATAGCCAAATTGTCAAAAGTGTAAATGTGTGGCCTCAAACAGCCAAGCAGAGCATCGAACAGCCAGTGTGGTGAATGGTTGGACATTTAACCTCCAAATATCCAATATCGTTCCTCCTTCGGGTCTCAGAGTACAAATCCAAAAGAGAATCGCTCGTGACAAACATAAAAAAATTAAGCAAAGCAGTAAACAAAAGATAAAATAAATCGCATTTTATCGAGGTCGAGTCGCAGAGCAGAGATTTTCGCAGAAAAGTGTCCAAAAGGAGAGAGCTATAATTTTTCTAAATTTCAAATTCAATTAATTTTACTCGGATGTAACGTGTAAAAATATTCACGTTACAAATTGTATTTTTTGTCATTTTTAGCCTAAAAACAGAATTTTTACAAAAAAATGCTGCATAATTTATGAAAATCAATTTTTTTTATTTGGAAATTTTTTTATGGATTCAAAAACATATTTTCTACAAAATTACGTATGGATTTCAAAATCCACCAATTTTTAAGAAAAATAAAAATTTAAAAAAGGTCAATATATTTTCTGACCGTTTTCATTTTATGGCCATTGAATTCCTCACAAAAAATTACTTTAAAAATAGTTTTGTTCAATATTTTAATTATTTCTTTAATATAGTTAAAAATATAGATGTACCCTCCCCTTAACCTAAATTGTAAATAGCTTACGTAATTTTTGGTACGTTGCATTGTATTTAGTTATTATTTTCATATAGTTGTAATTTGTAATGAATATTGCTTTTGATTAATATAATGTTTCATTTCAATATAATGTATTAGTTGCAGAGAAATCATCTTCTGATGACTTTAATCAATTAAAGAAATTGGTTAACATTATAGGTGAGGACTATAAAAATAAATGGATTTCGACAGCAACTGAAGAAAAAATTGCATTCTTTACTAACTCAAACTACAGCACTATTTTTCAAGTTCTTCCAAATTTAATAAACCCACTGGGTTACACGTTAGTTAGTATTTTTCAACTAATGTTATTAAATTACGTAATTCATTTGTAAACTCCTGATGTGAAATTCATTATTTACTTGGTTGTTATAGATAAAGGCAGATTTTTGTAATTATTTTGACAAATCGGATAATTTATTCAAGGCAAAGTGGTCGTCCATTTCTAAACAAAATTATTAAATAAGCGAATTTAAAACATATTCTTAAACAATAAATGTTACGCTTTACGAGAAAAGGGACCTTATGACAAGAAATAAAGTCCCTTTTTTCGTGGAGCGTCACAAATATTTTCATTTTTACAACTTTTTAAATTTACAAAAAATTTGTTATAAAATTTAAAAAAATTCTTACAGGGAACAGAGAATCTTGGTAATTCTCTAAACGAAATACATACGACCTTGGAGAAATTACATTCAGATCATAAACTGAACATCGCACCATATATTGTAATTAAAGGGTCAAGTCTTGACGAAACAGAATTCATGCGCTAGGTGGCGCTATCCTTAGCACGTGTTTTTGTTTTGCTCGCATTATTATTTAAATTCTTTTTGTACTGTTGAATTAAAGGTTTTAAAAGTTCTGTTTAATTGTTAGGTCTGTTAACGCTAACAACTGTGACTGTTTTTGAAGATTTTTGCTTTCCTTTTAGATCGTAATACTCTTCTCAACTTATTTCTAACCTAAAAAGTGAGTGAATAACTTTTGCTGCGCAGTGATTTTTGTGAACGATTTTTTTTTCTTTTTCGTTAACGTTTCAAAATTTTTGTGCAATCATGTCTTCCTCTGGTTGTGAGAGGTGTATAAAGTGTAATAAGGAGATAACACGTGTTTCACTTGTTTTTTGTAAAGGATGCAATTCACCATATCATCCCAGTTGCACGGTGCAGATTTCTACTTTATCTGATGGTTCATTTGCTAAGTGCTGCAAACCAAAATCTCCTTCTCCATCGACTTCTGTTGAACATGCTAATTTTGATTCTATCATGCAAGCGATTACAGATCTATCGTGTAATATGAACTCCAAACTTGATAATGTCAATTTGAAATGGGATGATTGTATATCTAGACTGTGCAGTACTGAAGATAGAGTAAATGAATTGGCTGATCGTCTTGCTACTGTTGAGGGAAGGCTTGATAATGTTGTCACTAGTGTCTGAGAGGAAAAAAAATCTTATTATTTTTAATCTTCCGGAAACTGAAATGTTGGGAAAGGGTGTTGATAATTCTAATAAGCATGAAGTTTTGACATCTGTAGTAGTTGATATGTTGAGTAAATTTATCCCTCCCAATGAACTTTTGAATATTAAGGTGCTTAGAGTTGGTATTAATGCGCAGGTTCAAAATCAAAAACCTCGACCTGTGAAACTTTTTTGTGCGACGGAGTAGAAGGCACAAGTGATTCTCGGAATGTTTGTAGCTGCCAAAAAGGATCCAGTGCATTCTTGTTCTCTTGTAAACATTTGGATGTCGAACGACAAAACGAGGCTGCAATTGGAGGAACTGAGGACTATGAAAGATCAGCTGTCAGTGCGTCGGCAGGAGGGAGAGGCAAATCTGAGAATCGCCTATCGCCATGGGATCCCCACCATAGTCAAAGAACGACCTCGGAAACGCACCTCTACTCTCACGATTCAAGTCGAATAGTTGACTCCCCACTTTCTGTTGGTAATGAACACTATGTCCCCTCTTATTCCCCTATTTCATTTCTCCAGATATATTATCAAAATGTGAGAGGTGTGCGTACAAAGACACACGACTTGTGTCAAAGAGTTTCCTTGTATTCGTATAGCATTTTTTCTTTCACTGAGACTTGGTTAAACTCAGGCATACATTCGGGAGAACTTGGTTTTGTTGGTTTTAATATTTTCCGTTTTGACAGAAGTATATTAACTAGTGAAAAATCCAGGGGTGGAGGAGTATTGTTGGCTGTTAGGAAGAATATATGTAGTTGTGTTGTAAAAACTACATTAACATCTGTAGAGCATATTATTATAAAGTTTAATTTTAATCATAATATGTATATACTTGGTTGCTTTTATATATCTCCCAACTCTGCGCTCAATGTTTATGCTGAAGTATGTCGTGTTCTTGAAGAGATTTTTGAGAAATTCCCAACTTCTATTTTTTGAATACTAGGTGATTTTAATTTGCCATTTGTAAATTGGAATTTTGAATGGGATATGAACATTGCTAGTAACATAAATTTAAATTATTCATATCAACAATCTTTAATGGCATTATTAATGTCAGATACAATTGATTTTATGGGTTTATTTCAGGTAAATAAAAATTTAAATTCTCATGGTTCAATTCTTGATTTGATTTTTTGTAATCCTAAAAAATTTTCTGTTTCATTATCTGATGACTTCGTTTTACCTGTTGATGATTACCATCCACCACTTTTGATTGACTTTGTTTATGTTGATAATAGTGGTAATGATAACCATGAAAATTTTTTATTAGATAATAATATTGTGTATGATTTTAAGAATGCTAATATTGCACAAATTGTCACTAATCTCAATTTAATAAATTGGTCTTGTATGCTTGATGTTAATGATGTGAATGATGCTGTAAACACTTTTTATAAGTGTGTATATGATATTTTTGATAACTGCGTTCCATTAAGATTTATAAAAAATACCAGTTTTTCACCATGGTACACTAGTGGATTAAAGAATCTTATTCTAGATAAAAAAGTTGCTCACATTCGATACAAGAAAAACAAAAGCCATTCTAATTATTTGATATTCTCTAAGCTAAGGTCAAATTGTAAAATTTTATCAAAGAAATGCTATAACAATTTTATTTCTATAACAGAACAATCTATTTGTGATTGTCCAAAAAATTTTTGGAAATATATTAAATCTATGCGTTGTTATCATTCAATACCAAATAATATGTTTTTAAGGAGTTAAACCTGTAATACTCCAATTAAAATTGCTGATTTATTTGCAAACCACTTTAAATCTGTTTATACTATGCCTGTTCAACATGATTCAAATGAAGTTAACAATATTTTTGACAAAGTCGATTTAAATTTTATTACTATAACTAGAGGTGACATTTTTAATAAGATTAGGAACTTGGATGTGAATAAGGGTGCTGGACCGGATCAAATTCCTGCTTCTCTTGTTAAAGCATGTGGATACTCATTTGTTGAGCCTTTGTTTGTTTTGTTTAATAAGTCTTTACTTAGTTGTACTTTTCCTTTTGAATGGAAGAAGGCTATAATTATTCCTGTTTATAAAAGTAATGATAAAAATAATGTTGAAAATTATACACCAATCTCAATACTTAGTGCTATCCCTAAAATATTTGAGAGTATAGTATTTGATTCATTATATTCGTCTGTCTCAAATGTGATAATCGAGGAGCAGCATGGATTTGTCCAAAATAAGTCAACTGTAACAAATCTTGGAATTTTTATAAATTATTTGACCACTAACCTTGAAAAGGGCTTTCAAATTGATGCGATTTATGCAGATTTTTCGAAAGCATTTGATAAAGTTGATCATTGTACACTGAGAGAAGTAAGGGAACTAATACGTCCCGTGCGAGCCTTGAGTGGCACTTTTGAAAGTTCTTATGTGAATCCTCGAATCGGGATGTCTCTACACTGAAAAACTGTTAGTAGAGCTGTTCGCCCAATGCGGTGAACTGCTGTGTTAAAAAGAATTGCACAGCTCACTTTATTTTTGGGCGAGTTACTCTCCTTTTTGGGCGAGCAACTCTCCTTTTTGATAGAGCTGCTGACCTTTTTGTCAAGCGGCCGCTCGCCAACGCCATTGGTAGTCAAGTTTAGGAGAGCAACTCGCCTAATTTTGATAGAGCTGCGAGTTTAAAGTTAAGTAGCGCTGCACAACAGTCAATAGCGGAACTGCTCTACCAACAGTTTTTCAGTGTAGCCCCGGTGTGAAACGTGGAACGTCCCGAAGCGGGATTACTCAGAACTTTCAGTTTCGGCCACCAGTTGTTCTCCTCACAAGTTGACGGCGTGCTTTGTTCGTGGTTCGTGAAGTGCGAGATTCGCGAGAATATAACGTTTCTAAATAATTTATTATTTATTTATAAAGTGCGATCTTAATAATGGACGAGTTTTTGAGAAAGTATGAATTTGACATATTGCGAGATATCTTCATATGTAAGTAATTCATTTATGTTTGTATAAATATGTGTGTTCTTTTCGTTCTTGCATTAACATAACCTATAAAAGAAAACTTTTCATTTCATTCTCTTTACTTTTTTTTATGAATTGAGAGTTAAAATTAAATCTAGAAGAACTAATACAATAATTTTTTATAATATTGCTTATCATTTATGTGGTGTTACATATCTTTTTATGTTTTGTTTAGCAAATGGTGTGGACGAAACAAATTTTTTTTCTCTGAGTGATGAAACTATCTTTTTAATTTTAAAAGACTTTCCTGGAATTGTAATATTATTTTTTAGTAAATTTAATTTTGAAAAAGGAGTTATGTTGGGAAATAATTCTTTGTCGGAACTTGTTATGGAAATAGATGAAAATTCCACGCATGGACTACCTGCTGTTACCGGTGTACAGTCCAGTATTGAAAATAATATTTGTGAGACAACTGAACAGTCTGATGTAAATAAACATACACCTGCAGTTGAAATGTCAATTTTAGAAGGTGATTTAGTTTACATTTTTTTTAGTAAATTACATTCAATAAAATCTTTAGTTGATAACGTTGTAGACTTTAATATCGTTTAAAAGTGTGATATGAATTATGTGCTTTCAGAAGAGTTCAGATTTAAAGACAACGAACTTTTTCGTTTTTGAAACAGTAGTTTAAAAGGGCAAGTAATTTTAGGCAAATATAAGAAGACAAAAGAACTAGATTACGCCAAATTAAAAGATCTTTTAATTTATGAAAAACTTCAAGAAAATGCTTTTAATTATAAGTAAGTTCATTTTTTATAATTATTTGAAGAATGAAGTTAATTCTTACATTTAACATACCTAACAGCATTATTTATTTCTTAATTAAAAAAATGGTTAAAAAACAACTGTCGAATAAAAGTGTATGATATTATACATCAACTTAACTCAGGGAGAATCTCACATAAATATACAATACAATACATATGGGGCATTCCACGCCAAGTCGGACACCTTTTGACTTTTGCATCTCCGATTTTTTTCAAATATTTTTTTTCTTTTAGTGCTCGTTGAAATGAGCTACCATGATTTTTTTCAAATTTTTTCATTAAGCGGTTTAAGAGATACAGGTTTTTGAAAAATCACGTTTTTTACGTAAATTTTTTTCTGAAATGCTTATAACTCGGACAAAAATTGATCAATTTTGACGTTCGATATATGAAAATTTTTGTTTTTACACGTAGTTTTTGATAAAAATATTAAAAATTTTTTTTTTTAAATTTACCAAAAAAATTTTAAATTTTAAAAATAAAATTTAATTTTTAAGAATGTATGTATCGATCGATTTTTTTTTTAAAATTTTTTGTAAGAAACTGGTACTAAATTAAGAATTTTTAAGCCTAGTCTGATGATGGGCAAACGATGGGATCTATTTGTTTCTGATTTTTCAATTTTTATATTTATAGCTAAAAGTATGAAAAATGAATTACAAGACGTTCAGGATATTAATTACTTTATTGTAATTTTGAGAAAGCATATTCATATGTAGAAAAACATTTAATTTCGTGACCGTTTAAATATTTTAAAGGTTTGAGATGTAGCGGATGAACGCAGCGCGTAAAATAGAAAAAGGCCAACGCACAATGAAATCTTAAGACGTGAACTTATAACAAAACAATGAGATAGAAGAGGACAGGAGCTTTGTCTGTCCTTCTCTATCGCATTCTTACGATAATTCATTCATTTTTCATACTTTTAGCTATAAATATAAAAATTGAAAAATCAGAAACAAATAGATCCCATCGTTTGCCCATCATCAGACTATGCTTAAAAATTCTTAATTTAGTACCAGTTTCTCACAAAAAATTTTGAAAAGGTCAAAAGGTGTCCGACTTGGCGTGGAATGCCCCATATGCAATATAAAATTTTTTTTAAATAATCGATTACTTAATTTATAAAATAAATATTATTTAATAAGTCATACAATAAATTATTTAAATCAAATGTTTTTTTACTGTAAGATAAATACTTTTTTGCATGAAAAATCAATTTATTTGTTCTTTAATTTTTTACTGTTTTAATAGGTATAAATGAAACTGATATTTTCAAATGTGCATTAATTAAAAATATAACCATATTGCTTGTCTCTATTTTATAGCTCATTAATTATAAAAATTTTAATATACTTTCTTGCATGTGTAATCACTTTATTGTTAGTTTTGAATTGTCGCTTGTGTTTAAGAAGTATGAGTAAAACTCCCAGTTTAAAACGTGTATTAAATTAAAATATGTCACTTCATATACTTGTAAAATATTATAAGATTCTCTGACAAATATTTTTCCTTACTATTCTAATTATACTTTTTTTTAAGAATAAAATCTGAACAGTTTCTTGATATTCGAGAGGAAATAGCTGAATTGTTTCCTACTAAGGACAAAGATCTTTTATATGAGGCACATTACGTGAATAATTTAAAAGAAGCTGTCGGTGCTCGAGGAATACTCTACAATCAATATAAAAGTGTGAGAAAACAATTAAGACTAGCAGGACTTTTAGAATTAGAATGTGAAGAAGATACTTTTCATTCAGAGAACAATTTATCAGGTTATAAAAATATTAATTTGCTAAAAGGAGTTAAAAAATTGATCTTTGTAATTTATTTTAACTGTATGCATTATTTTTTATTTTTACCAGAAAAAGAAGTGAGTTTCAATTGTCTAACTGATCCAAATCAAAATCAATATAATCCAGCAATTATTATTCAATCTTGGACCATCAGTTACCTAACAAGAATCGAATCTCTTGAAGAAGATAAAAAAATCGAGCCATTGAATAAATATTTAAAAAGTTTCGCGTGTTTAAGGGAACCTTTGGGTATAACATTGGTAAATATAATGTATAATTAATAGATTGTATAATTATAATATAATAATTCATATAATATTATATTATAATTAATATAATATAATAATTAATATAATGTATAATTAATAGAAAAATATTCGTGAGACGTAATTGTAAAAATTAAATTTCTATATGTTATAATTTAGCTTGCATCCGATTATCAAGAAACTATAAAAGAGTTATCAAAAGCTCCAAACGGGAAAGACGTTGAGTATTATTCTACAATTTTTGAAAAAACATGGCATTTTATCGCAAACAAATTAATCGACTTCAACAGAAAAACCAAAGCGAAAGAAATTGTTGAATTTTTTAAAGTAAATAAAGATTTATTGGAAAAAGGTATAGTTTTATTTTATGGAAAAACTTATGGTTATGTTCTTATATGTCTTATATGTTCAAATTTTTACCAGTATTTTTATTCTTTGCATGATATTAAAAGCATGATGTTCAAACTCATATTTTTTATAAAGAAAGGCAAAAAATTTTAATTAGTTTTATCAATTTTTTGTCTTTAAAATATGGTGCAAAGTAAACAAGATTATCTTACTTTTCGTTGATCAAAACTTTATATTTTGTTTTTTTTGTGACACTTCATCTCATTAAAATGCAATTTTTATTTTTGATTATAGGAACATATAACAGTGTTTTGTCGCTATTGCTGCTTCCAATTTGTTTTAAAATTGTAAAGACTTTTAAAATTAATACACCAGAAACTGCAGAGGAGTTCAATATCGAAAATTTGGAAACCGCTCAGGCAAAAAGATCGACAGCCAAGAAAGGGGTGAAAACAAAAACTAAAACTACTACTAAAACGAAAAATAACAAAACCGTAAACGTATCGAAATCTGAAATTTCGAAATCGTTTATATTGTTTGTAGACGTAAGTTGAATAATATATTTAATTAAATATTATTATATTTTTATTAATCATTTTTACCAATTCTTTTTAAATTTGTTTCTATTGCAGGACTTTGCAAACGTTGAAAAAGAAAGAGTGGTACACGAAAATTGGTTGACATCAAATGGTCAAGGGATTCTACCTTATGTTATTTTTTGTGGGACAGTAGACAATATTGTAGAATCTCTTGTAATTTTAAAAGGAGAAAAATACCCTTCTTCTGACCCATTAAAAGCTGTCGAAGCATGTTTCAAATGCCTGACAGCTTTGCGTAGGTGGCCTTACGTGTGCGACTTTGTGTGGGGATTTATCCAAAAGGCAGTTTACGAAATTGAACCCAATAAATCATTCTTGGCGGTGACTTATATGATTAACGAATTAAGAAAACAGAAATAGT
This sequence comes from Leptopilina heterotoma, assembly GCF_015476425.1. NCBI lineage: Eukaryota > Metazoa > Arthropoda > Insecta > Hymenoptera > Figitidae > Leptopilina > Leptopilina heterotoma. The sequence continues at coordinate 1,386,650 of NW_025110834.1, forward strand.
TTTACGCATTCTTCACATGCATTTTTTTAAATTTCGTTCACTTTAATTTAAGTTATTGTTAGCCTCGAAGGCAAATTACAAAAATACCTCGTGTAATCAAGTGTATTTATTTTTTATTATTATTAAATCATGGATTTAAAAAAGCTTTTGAACTTCATTTTATCTTTTATCTTATCATTGTACGGAAATCCTAATTTTCCAAGAAAAGTAGTACAAGATGTAATCGAATTTATGGATAATTTCATACGAAATGTTTACATTTCTTCTTTAAAGACTGAAATTCTTACGATCTTAGAAAATGAAAAAATTTCAGAGACTACTGCGAAAAAAATTTATAAATGTTTTGAGGAATATGGTTCAGTCTTTGAGAATGTATCAACCGAAGCTAAAAGATTTAGTCTATTAAGGGGAAAGGGATTCATAGACTTTGAGAAATTTAAAATCGGAACAACTTGTGTCGAAAAATTAGTTGGAAATAATGTATTGCTTGTACCACAAGATTTATATGCTATTCACGTACCACTCAGAAAAACTTTGAAAATATTTTTACAAATACCCGGAATGTTACAACAGATTGTAGATTATGTTGAAAAATTACGACAAGAATCACACATTATTTCTAACTTATTACAAGCAGATCTGTGGCTCAACGTTTATTCTAATCTTGGGGATACTCTCGTACTTCCTCTTTTTTTGTTTTATGATGATTTAGAGACAGGCAATCCTTTGGGTAGTCTCGCCGGTTCAAATAAATTTGGGGCTTTATACGCTTCAATTGCGTTTCTTCCCCCACACATTGCTTCACAATTAACTAGCATTTTCTTAACAACATTGGTATATATCCTTGGCGATAATTTAGGCCTAAATGGAATTTTTGACATGGTTGAGAGTTTTAATAAAACTTATTTTTGTCGCATTTGTAAAGCTTCTTTTCCCTCCCTAGGGGTTTCAAGACCTTGCCGTTGGTGGGAGGCGCACGAGGGGCTTTTACCCAGTGGGAGGCTACTTCTCGATATCTCTCGTGGGGACTGAGGGGGCGAACCCTTCAAAATGGGTCGGCCGCTACAGAAACCGAATCTTCTGTGTTTCGCTGGGCAGTGTCTCAGGGCACGGGGATTTAGAGGGATATCGAGAGAGACGGGATGTACAGAGGCTTAACCGCGGGTACATTCCGAAGACTTCCTACTGGTGGAAGTCTGACCAAGAAGAAACCCTTCCATGGTTACGTTGGCTGTGCCATGGCGATTGAGGCGCGAGTCTCTGCCACCCAATCCGTGATGAACTCGTGTCCATGGATGAATGATACTAGGGTTAACAAATCCGTCGGGTTCTTCCGTGGGGAGGGGGTTGGACGGGGGACGACCTTCGCTGGGCACAATTAACCGTAAACCGTAAAGCTCGGGAACGGTTGTGTTACAGGAAGGGCCCGTCTTCTGGACGACCCGTCCCCGGGGTGGGGCTCGAATGGAGGTATCTTGAACGAGACTCTGAGATACCAGGCGAACTTTCAGATGTAATTTAGCCTTTTCCTTAAATAGAGGCTCTTTAAGGATTGACCTTTCTTTCCTCTTTTCTCGTGGGACCATAATGGATACTACAGAAATTAATAAAAATAAAACCACACACGTGAGCGTCGAAGAGCCCTTTTGGGGGATCACGATGCTGGCGATCAAGGTGTGGACGCGACAGAGGGGACCGTGAGTCAGTCTTAAATATGGCTGCTTCCAGGATCCACTGTATGCAGATTAACTTGCATCATTGTAAGGGCGCTTCGGCGATTCTAGCCAAGAACTTTGCAAGGATGCAGGCAGCTATAGCCTTTGTTCAAGAACCTTGGGTTTACAAGAGTAAGATTAGAGGTCTAAGTGGCGGTGGGGTGCTAGTTAGTTCACCACAGGAACCAGTTCCAAAGGGCTTGTCTGATCTATAAAGGTCTAGATGCTTTCCCTCTATTGGAATTAACTACCAGGGACTTAGTTGTTGTTAAGGCTAAGTACCTAGAAAAGAACGGAAATAAAAGGGAGGTTGTAGTAGCTTCCGCATATTTTCCGGGACCGGGGGATGACCCCGCACCACCTGCAGAGGTGGAGAAGTTGGTAGATTACTGTTAACGGCAAGGTCTCCCATTAATAATAGGTTGTGATGCCAATGCGCACCATGTCGTATGGGGCAGCACTGACATTAACGATAGAGGCAGAAGACTTTTAGATTTTCTGTTAGATACAGATTTAGATATTTTAAATCAGGGTAATGAGCCGACTTTCGTTACTGTTAACAGAAAAGAGGTGTTGGATATTACGATCTGTTCCAAGTCTTTTTGTGATGGCGTGAGGGACTGGAGGGTGTCTGATGAAGATTCCCTCTCGGACCACAGGCTTATTACGTTTAGATTGGAATCGAAGGATCGGGAACAGGAGTGGGGACGTAATCCTAGGAGTACCGACTGGGCTTCATATAGTGAAGACCTCAAGGCCTCCATGGCATGCTTCCCCACTTCCTATGGAACGATGGAGGAGTTAGAGCTTGCAGCGGAATATCTGCGAGATTCTATTATCTGTTCCTTTGAAAGGAACTGTGTAGTTAAGAAAATGGGCTTCAATGGGGGCGGTAAATGGTGGACCCCCCGTTTGGAGGAACATAGGAAAACTGTAAGAAAGCTTTTTAATAAAGCCAAGAAACATAGGCATCAGCGAGCATGGGATGAATATCATACCGCTCGCGATTCTTATAAGAAAGAAGTAGATAGGGCAAGGGGTGTCAGCTGGAGAAGTTTTTGCGAGGGAATCGAGAGGGTACCAGAAGCTTCAAGACTTCATAAAGTACTAGCTCGAGACCCAATGGCAAAATTAACTACTATTAAGCTGCCTAATGGGCAGTATGCCCAGGATAAAAGGGAGTGTCTAAAGCACCTGATGGAAGTAAACTTTCCGGACTTTAGAGAAGGTTTGGAGAACAGCCAGGGCATAGGACCAGGTAGGAACCGAGGATATCGGGAACACTGGAAACTAGCAGCCAGGGTTGTAACTCCGGAAGGGATTGATTGGGCAATAAGCACTTTCAAAGCATTTAAGGCTTCAGGGGGGGACGGTATATATCCGGTTCTTTTGCAAAAGGGATTGGATTGTATTAGAGTACCCCTGTGTAAAATTATGAGAGCATGTATAGCTCTTGGTTATACACCGGAGTCTTGGAAAAAGACGAGGGTTGTGTTTATTCCGAAGGCCGGTCGGTCAGGCTATATTGCGGCGAAGGACTTCAGGCCAATCAGCCTAACTTCCTTTATATTAAAGATGTTAGAGAAACTGGTGGATAAGTTTATTAGACAGGAATGTCTTAGAGATTTTCCCCTACATCAGGGACAGCATGCATATAGAGCAGGCTTCTCAGTAGAAACAGCCCTCCATTCGGCAGTAGGTAGAATAGAGGGACAAATTAGCAGTGGTGGTTATGCGGTTGGTACTTTTCTTGATATCGAGGGTGCCTTCCCTAACACCTCTAGCAAAACTATCTGCAGGGCAGCCAGGATGCGAGGCGTGACCGAGCTGCTAGTTAAGTGGATCGACAGCATGCTTCGCGAAAGGGCCCTGGAGGCAGAGTATGGTGAGGCCAAGGTAACCGGCCTTGTCTCAAAAGGGTGCCCACAGGGAGGAGTTCTCTCTCCTTTATTGTGGTGCTTAGTGGCAGATGAGTTAATTAGAAACCTCAATAGCCAGGGATATTATACGCAAAGTTATGCGGATGATTTCCTTATAATTATAATAGGGCACTTAATTGAGACCCTCTTAGAACTTACGGAACGTGCGCTTAAGATTGTCAAGGATTGGTGCAATCTGACTGGACTTTCTGTAAACCCAGAGAAAACGAATATAGTAGTTTTCACAAGAAAATATAAGGTACCGAGTTTGAAGAAACCGATATTTTATGGAAAAGAGATTTCCTTTTCTGAATCGGCTAAGTATCTGGGAGTAATCCTGGATAAAAAGCTGGTTTGGAAGGAACATTTCGAATATCAGTATAGCAGGATAGGGTCATCATGGGGACTAAGGCCTAATATGGTCAACTGGCTCTATCAGATGATCTTAAAACCAAGGTTTCTTCACGCGGTGGTTGTCTGGTGGTCTAGGACTCAACTGATAACGGTTAAAGAGAAACTAGGCCAACTGCAAGCAATGATTTTTAGGGGTATTACGGGGGCAATGAGGATTACGCCAACAGCTGCGTTGGGATTCATGCTTGCCGAGGTACCTCTGCATATTGCCGCGGTGAAAAAGGCGGCTCTCACTATGAGCAGGTTAACTGCGCAGGGAAGGTGGAAGGTTGGTGGTATACACACCAAGCTTCCACGCTCAATTCTATCAATACCAGAATTAAGTATGGTGCAAGATAGAATGATCAAGAGGGTGCAATTTAAACCCCGCTTTAAGATCATTACACCTTCCAGAATGGACTGGAAGAAAGGTTTTCCACTTGGGGACGAAGTCTGGTATACAGACGGCTTTAAGATGGACTGCGGTGCAGGCTTCAGAATTTATCGGAAAACTGGCTGCATTAAAGTGGCTGAGTCATTAGGACAACATGCCACGGTCTGGCAGGCAGAGGTCTGTGCGATTTTAACTTGCGCCCAAATATCCATTCGAAATGGAACAAAGGGCAAGAGGATTAGTATTTGTGTGGATAGTCAAGCGGCCTTAGGGGCTCTGAAAAATCCCACAATAGAATCAAAACTCGTCTGGGAATGCCGGAGCGTACTAGATGAGTTGGGTTCAGCAAATAGACTTTCATTGATTTGGGTACCGGGTCACTCGGGAATCAAGGGTAATGAAAGAGTAGACGTCTTGGCGAAAACCGGTTCCGAGACGAAATTTATAGGTCCTGAACCAGCAGTGGCAATAATGCCATGCTTGGTTAAGGGAGCCATAGATAGATGGGGTGAAAAGGAACATGAGAAGTATTGGGCGAACGTTGGGGTGGGAAGGCAAGCGAAAACTCTGTTGGGGTTAGCTCTCAACAAGAGGCGAGCGAGCGATCTCCTAAAACTCGATAAGATCAGAGTTAGAACCGTAGTTCGTCTACTTACGGGTCATGGACTATTGAACTACCATCAGCATAAAATAGGCAGACAAGTTTCACCTATGTGCAGACTGTGTGGGGAAAGTAACGAAACTTCGACTCACATATTATCTGAATGCCCAGCGTTAGCTAGGATCAGGCTATCTAGCTGGGGTCAAGCAATTATTGACCCTAAGCAGGTGAGCAACCTATCGATAGAAGAGATACTGGACTTATGGAGAAGAACAGGACTCTAAGAAGTTGCTATAAACGAGCGAACTGGAGTCTGGTACAATGGGTTCTATAACCTAGGTGCTTACTTTCCCCTCTTGAGGAAAATCCAGCTCGATCTCGGTGTCAGATTAGATTAGAAAGCTTTTTTTACAGATTGTACAGGGATGACAGTCGAAGATAAATCACTTTTAAGAACACGTGAAAATAACGATTCGGACGTTCAACAAAAAAATCTTTCAGCAACCGGTATTAAACAATCTTGCTGCCTTCATACCATAAATAACTTTCATATTACTCAAAATTTGAGTATTGACATCATGCACGATCTGCTAGAAGGAGTATGCAAATATGTTTTACAATATGTTTTGTATAATTTAGTTTTTGTTGATGATCTTTTCTCATTGGAATATTTAAATGCTCAAATTAAAAGTTTTGATTTTGTTTCTATGGAATCTGTAACATTCCTATGATTAGTGAAAAAAATATATTTAAAAAGAAAGTAAAGTTAAGAATGTCAGCATCAGAAATGCTTTGTTTCGTTCGGTATTTTGGTCTACTCATTGGTGATAAAGTTCCACAAGAAAATAAAAATTGGAAACTTTATAAATATTTGAGACAAATTATCGATATTGTAACTTCTCCTCGTGTAATTCGATCAGATGTAAAAGTTTTAGAAAAATTAATACAAAAGCATAACACAGGTCAACAAAAAAAGACTAACTTTTTTTTATGAGATATCGGAATGGTTTCCGATGTATTTTTGGACGCTGAACACGATCCCGACTTCCAAAATTGCCCATCACGTCAGGATTTTGAGAAAAGTGGGGGTAAAGACCCCAAAAACGCTTTTTTGAGGATTTTCAACATTTTTTTTCTCTTTAACCTGACGTGCTAGAGACTTCCACAAGGTCTTAAATTAAAGCTTGTAATGTGCACTAGAAGATCCATATTAATAAAATAAAAAAAAAAATTAGAAGTTTTTTTAAAAAATGGGGTTGAAGGCACCAAAAAGGTGGGTTTTTCGATTGCTTTAATAGACTTCATGCTAATGCTTGGATTCGCTTAAAATTTGTTACTCGGGGTTTTTGGAGTCGTAGATTACGAATCCAAAATTAGTTTTTAAAAATTTAAAATGTCGGAACCAAGATGGCAGATATAAAAATTAAGAATTTCTTGGATTCGCTTAAAAGTTTGTTACTTCAGGGTTTTTGGGATCGCTGATTACGAATTCGCCATTTTAAATGTTTGAAAACTAATGTCGGATTTGTAATCAGCGACCCCAAAACCCTAAGTAACCATTTTCAATCGAATCCAAGCAATTGCAAGAAGTCTATTAAAGCAATCCAAAAACACACATTTTTTAGTGTCTTCAACCCCATTTTTTAAAAAAAATCTTAATTTTTTTTTATTTTGTGGATATGGGTCTTGTAGTGCACATTACAAGCTTTAATTTAAGACCTTGTGGAAGTCTCTAGCACGTCAGGTTAAAGAGAAAAAAAATGTTGAAAATCCTCAAAAAAGCGTTTTTGGGGTCTTTACCCCCACTTTTCTCAAAATCCTGACGTGATGGGCAATTTTGGAAGTCGGGATCGTGTTCAGCGTCCAAAAATACATTGGAAACCATTCCTATATCTCTTAAAAAAGATGTTAGTCTTTTTTTGTTGACCTGTGATAATCAACTTTATATTGAACTCTTTGGCAACCTAAAACCGAAATTCCATAATTTATTACATTACCCGCGAATTATATTACTTAACGGTCCGTTAATTCATTTCTGGTGCATGAGATTTGAATCGTATCATCGACAACTTAAAGCTAGTGTTCTATCTACTACTTCACGAGTAAATCTATTAGTTACTGTTGCGACTAAACAAATATTAAAAGTTTGCGAGACAATTCATGCTCTTGAATGTGAAAGCATTTTCAAATTTACTAATCGCTCTAATGTAAATTTAGAAACAAAAGTTTTCTTTTCTAAGATAAATGATTCACAAAATGTAGAATGTTATAATCAAGTTAAAATTTATAATAATCTCTTAAAAACTGGAACAATTCTTGTTTTGAACATTGAAGAGTCAGAGAAAATCTTTGGTAAAATACTTGGAGTAATTAAATTTGAAAATGAAGTATTTTTTCACGTTGAATTGTATGAAGAAGTAACTTTCGATGATCATTACCACGCTTATATATTGAATAAACAGAAAAGGCAAACAAAATTTGTAAACTATAATGATTTGCCGATAAAAATTCCTTGCTTTTCTGTAAATAAAGAAAATATTCTCCTCATCGCAACTAAGTTTCGTATTTAATGTGATGATAGCGAAATTCCAATATATTTCTAATTGTATAGAGTATAAGTATACCATTGTAAAATATTGGTCCAGCTTTAAATATCGAATGTACTTAATTTGTGTAAACTAAACCTTATAAATTTATCAGTGTTGTTCTTTTACTTTTATAATAAAATTGCTAGAAATATAAATTTATTTTATTTTTAAAACCTGTCTGTCAGTCAAAAAATTACTGAAAAAACCGAAATATTTCAATATTTAATATGCATGAAAACTAGATTCACTTTTTTAACTTTATTTTCTGAAATAAATTCAATTTTTCTTTATTTTGAAATAATTTTTTTAGTCTAGTTTCGAGTAGACACGAAACTAAATTAAGTTTCTTAATTTAGTTTTAAGTTGACACAAAACTAAACTTAGTTTGTTAATATAGTTTTGTGCCAACTCAAAAAATAAAATGAAACTAAACTTTTGTAACTGTCCCTGGAATATATTATTTTACTTTTTTAAATGTTTAATAAATTCATATGATTCATATGACATTTTGCAAAAAATACATTATATAAGGAAAACTAAAAACTCTGGTTTTTATTTACGTGAAAACAAGAATTTTACATTATTAATTTCCCTTCATGTCTAAAAAGGCTCTCTTATTATCAAATATAACCTTAAAAACAGCAAATATTATGTAATTGAAGTTTAAGAAATTAAAATTTCAGTAATGATACATAAAATGATTAATATTATAATAATAATCTTTAATTTAATATTTTACAATAATATATTATTATAATATATAAATTATTATTATTCAATAATAAGAATAATAATGTTAATAAAATTAGGTTAACTGCTATATTAAAAATTTATTTTTTATTTACTTATTAATCATTTATGTGATGGTTGAAACTGTTTTAATTATTGTTTATAATAAAAAGCTCTATATCGTTATAAAACTTTATTTTACGCATTTAATTTATACTTTTCATGTAGAATTTCAAAATTTAAACTTTGAATAAAAGGTTTTTTTCATAATTATTAACTTTAATTGGTTAATCAATTATTCTGAAAGAATATAGCCAAAAAAGTATGCAATTTATATTATTTCAAAGTGGCTGGATTAATATTCGCATTACGAGTCACTTTTCTCTCTTCACCGGTGGGAACAATGTTTGCCAACGGAATCGGGGCATCTCAGCGCCAGATTTCGAAACAACTCACGCGCGGAAGCAGAGTAGCGCATAGCGACGCGTAGCGAGAACTATTACGTCCCGTACTTCTCTCAGTGTATCTTAATAAATAAACTTAAATCTTTGGGTGTGTCTGAAAATCTAATTTTATTCTTTAAAAGTTATCTTTCTGATAGATATCAGGTGGTAAGGGTTGATAATGTTTTTTCTTATTCTTTTTTAGCTACCTCTGGTGTACCTCAGGGCTCACACCTTGGACCACTATTGTTTGTAATACATATAAATGATGTTAAACATGCTATTAAAAATTCTCTTTTTCTTTTGTATGCTGATGATTTAAAAATTTATAAATTAATAAGTCGCATTAATTCTTGTAATGATTCTTTTAGTCTTCAGATGGATTTGGATCGTCTTGATAAATGGTGTGGGGATAATCATTTGCCAATAAACATGAACAAAAGTTGTGTAATTTCATTTTCTAAGGGTATTACCTTGAATTATCTCTACTCCATTGGTCGAAATGATTTAGACAGAGTAACTAGTATCCGTGATTTGGGAATACTTCTGAGTAGTGATCTCTCTTTTAATCAACATATTTGTGAGGTGGTTTCAAGAGCTCTGAGGTCTCTTGGTTTTGTTATGCGGCGTGCATCAGTATTTCATAACTTGAATACACTCAGAACTCTTTACTTTTCATTGGTTAGATCTATATTTGAATACGCCTCAATTATATGGTTTCCATTTTATACTTACAATGTTATTCGACTTGAGCGTATTCAGAATAGATTCTTACGATTTGCTGCACGTCAACTAAATGTACCTTTTGACAGACACACTCATGACTACAGTAATTTACGTATTACATTTAACATTCCCTTGGTCACGTCTAGGTTCCTTTTCTCTGACATTTTGTTTTTTTACAAGGTTCTAAATGGATTTATTCAATGTCCGCATTTATTGTCATTAATTAATTTAAATGTTCCTGTCAGATCAAGTAGATACTATTCTGTTTTTGTTGTATCGTATCATAGAACGAACTATGGTTATATGTCTCTAATAAGTAGACTTAGTAGAGAGGCAAATTCGATTTCCGATAATATAAATTTTTTTGAAATTAATATTGCCAATTTCACTGCATCTTTGAGAGCATTATTGTATAATTAAATTGTTGTGGTACTATGTGTGATTTTTGCTTTTGATTAATTTTAGTTATTACTTACCAGCCACCTAGCTTTATTGTATTTTTATTGTTTATTGTTAAACAAATAGGTATTGGTTGTTTATTCGCCTTAGATTGTAAGAGTACAAATGTACAAAAGGGTTTGATCCCGTTTATTATTAATAAATAAATAAGCATATGTAATAATTGAACATCATAAATATCAAGTACTAAGTACTATCGACGCAGTAGATTTGTGTTTTCAAGTGGTTAAATTGTTCAAAAAAAATTTTTCTCCTATTTGCAATCACGTATGGCAGTTTTTGGAGAGAGAAGTGTATGGTTTTAATGTTTCAAATTTATATGGAGCTGTAAGCCAAGTAATTGATAAACTGAAGCAAGTTTTATAAAATAAGTTACATTTTATAATTTTCTTTGTTTAAATAATTAGTTTCATTGTTATCATTAATATTTGAAATCAATGTATTTTAAATATTTTATTACTGTTGTTAACTGTTAAAAATGTTATAAATTTAACTGATGGTTAAAAAGCGTCGACTATTGAAAATTTGTAAATTTTAACCAATATTTTTGTTAAAATGGACAATATATTAGATTTTGGAAACTGTCTTCCAAATATTAACAAAGATGATGTTGATAAAGAATTATTGAAATTGACACTCTCTTTATATAATAACCCATATCTTTCTCGTAAAGCAGTTGACGATGTCATTCAAATTTTTCACAATTTCATTTCAAAAACTCTAATTCCTTTTATTCAAAAAAATATTGAAATTAAAATTAAATGTACTTCAAGTGAAGAATCGTATATGAAAACACAATTCGCTTTAGAAAATGTTAAAGATATTTTCAAACCCTTTTCTACAGAACATTTAAGATTTAAAGTGAATGAGGAGAAAAGTTTATATATACCTCCTCAATTATTTGAAATTGGTCAAGAAGCTGTATATTTTAAACAACAAAACAAAGCTGCAAGTGTTGTAACGAAACCTGTCCACGCTACATATGTGCCTTTATTAGATAATTTGAAAACTTTTTTGTCAGTACCAGGTACACTTGAAACAATTCTGTCTTATATGAATTATCTAAAGACAGAAAATACACACTTAACAAATGTTATGCAGGGAGAATTGTGGTTAAGAAAATACAATGATTTAAACAAAATTAAAATTCCACTTTACTTATATTTCGATGAATTTAAAACACGAAATCCATTAGGAAGTCATGCAGGAGAAGAAAAATTAGGTGCTGTTTATATTTCAATTGCCTGCTTACCGCCCCACTTTTCTGCAAAATTGAAAAATATTTTTTTATCAACAATTTTTCATTCCAAGCATCTAAAAACGCATGGTAATGAAAAAATTTTCAGAAAACTAATTAAAGAGCTTAATTTTTTATCGGAAACAGGCATAGCAGTAATGTTAAATGGCATAGAACAAATAATTTATTTCCAATGCATATTAATTTTGGGTGACAATTTAGGTCAAAATATTATTTGTGGATTTACAGATAGTTTTAAATCAAAAAGATTTTGCAGAATTTGTTATGCTTCTAATGAAGAGTGTCAGGAAATAATAGAAGAGATCAAAGCTCTCTTAAGAGATAAAAAATCATATGAAAAAGATATTGCAGAAGACAACTTCTTCAATAGCGGTTTAAAAGAAGAGTGTGTTTTTAATAAAATTAACAAATATGACATTTATGAAAATCCATCCTTAGATGTAATGCACGACATAAATGAAGGAGTTATACCCTACACAATTTCAAAAGTTATAGAAGTTATAATACGTACTGAAAAAATAACTCTGGAAATGATTAATAATCGAACTGAAAGTTTTGATTACAATGAGTTAGAAAAGTCTAATAAACCAAGACCTTTATTCTATTCTCAAGGGAAAAAAGGAGGGAAAAAAATAAAAATTAAACAATCTGCTTCAGAATCGTTATGTTTAGCAAGATATTTAGGACTAATGATTGGTGATCTCATACATAGAGAAAATTCTTATTGAAAACTTTATATGCATTTAAGAAAACTTATTGCAATTGTAACTTCCCTACATTACATAAAGGTCAAATTCAAAATCTTACGAAAATTATAAAAAAACACAATAAACTGTATATTAGACTACTGGGGAAACTGAAACCAAAAATGCATTTCTTACTGCATTATTATCCTTCTATTATGATACAAAATGGACCTGCGATACATTTCTCTGCAATGAAATATGAGAGAAAAAGCAGAGAACTCAAAGAAATCGCAGTTGGAACTTCGTCTAACATCAACTTGCCACTAACAATTGCAATTAGACACCAATTGGAATTTTGCTATGAAACAGAGTTTTGTCCACCTATTCAAAACAATATTATACTTAGACCCATAAATAATTCAAATGCATATAATGATTTAAAAAATCTTCTTACAAATATATCTCCTGGATTGCCTACAATAACTTAAAAATATATTTAACTTCTTGGTGATAAACTATGTGCAGGCACGGTATTTATATCAAGAATATCTGAAGACGGCCCTCACTTTGCAATCATTAAAAATATTTTTTATTGTAATAATGTTTATTTGCAAGTAGAAGAAATGGAAACTATATTTTCATAGTCACTACCATGCGTACTGCGTTCAATCTATAGATAAGCCAAGAAAACTTTTAATAAATGTAAATTTATTACTAAAAACATCACCCTGTGTATTTGTGACAAAGGATGATAATGAATTTGTTGCGACAAGATTTGAAATTTAAAAATTGCTCTCTAAAACTGAATCAGTGAAATTTGACTGAGAATCAGTGGCTGTATTCTTATGATTTGAATCAGTGAAATTTCATTGAAGATGAGTTAAAAATGATTTAAATTTCTGGGGGGGCACCGCAAATTCTTACAAATATACTTTAACGCCCTCTACGAATCGTAAATAACAGTTAAAAAGCGGAACAATTTTTTCTTTTTGTACTTTTTATATTGTACTTTAAGGTGAAAAAATCGTTTTTAATATTTTAAATAAAATGATTGTGAAAGAAAACATTAAAGTGGGGCCTATTTTTTGCCATCGCAAACGCAAGTACGCCTTAAATTGGACATATTGTAATAATATTGTATGGTTTTTATTCATATTTCACTTGTATTAAGTTTTTGTCAGGTGCTACTGAGTCAAAATTTCTGAACTGGGCAACCTAAAACAATCTTTCTAAATTTGCATTATGTCTATACATAATTTGTTACAGACGGGTGATACAAAAACATTCCCGGAATGCGTTTTCAAAAATTTTATTTTTTCAATTAGTTATAAACAATTGAACTTTAAAGTACCTTTTTAAAAAATTTACTATTTCTTTATTGTTTTTTATAAAACTTAAAAATATTTGGCAGAAATGTACAAAAATACTGCCTCTATTAAAAACAATAAAAATTTTTTAAATTCATAATAATTTATGCAAAATAAATTGTTAATTAATTAAACAATTAAAGTTTTAAGTGACTTCTTGACTATTTACGAAAAAAATTCAAAAACTACTGAAATCTATTTTTTCTACACTTTAACTTGCCTCTTGGCAGCCAATGACGTGTATACGCGTCATGGTGCAGGTGGGCTTAAACTGTCGATGACGTGTATACACGCAAGCAGATTTTTGGCTACAAAACACACAGATTTGTCTACAAATTGATACTCGGGGGTTTACGGGGTCGTAGATTACGAATCCGTTTTTAGATTTTAAAAATTTAAAATGGCGGACGACATTTTCAAAAATTCATCGGATTCACTTGAAACCTGTTACTCAGGGGTTTTCGGGGTCGCTGAATACGAATCCGATATCAGATTTTGAAATTTCAAAATGGAGGATCCAATATGGCGGACGACATTTTCTAAAATTCATCGGATTCACTTGAAACCTGTTACTCAGGGGTTTTTGGGGTCGCTGATTATAAATCCGATTTCAGATTTAAAAAATTGAAAATGACGGATCAAAGACTATAATACGACCTTTGCAGAAACTCTTCCGATTCATTTAAAACTTGTTACTCGGCGGTTTTTGGGGTCGCTGATTACGAATCTAACATCAGATTTTTAAAATACAATCTGGCGGTTCAAATATGGCTGGCGCCATTTTAAAAAATTTATCAGATTTACTTAAAAGTTGTTACTTGGGATTTATTGATGTCGTAGAATAAAAATGTAATGTCGGTTTTGAAAATGGCGGATCCAATATGAGAACAATCAAAAAAATATTAAAAAACAAAATAAATAAAGGAGTGTAAAATGCGACCGCATACCTCCACGTGGTAAACTCTGGGGTCGTAAGTAATGTAGTATCAGCTGACTGCAGGGAAAAATTTTGAATTTATTATTGTTTTAAAAGTTTTTCGTAATCAGCGAAAACCCCCTGGTAACAAGTTTCAAATGAATCTAATGAATTTTAGAAAACTTCATTCGCCATATTGGATCCGCTATTTTGAATTTTTAAAATCTGAAATCGGATTCGTAATCAGCGATCCAGAAAACCCCCGGGTAAAAAGTTTTCAGTGAATCCGATGAATTTTAGAAAATGTCGTCCGCTATATTGGATCCGCCATTTTAAATTTTCAAGATCTGATATTGGATTCGTAATCAGCGACCTTAAATACAATAGTATGCTCGTTTGTGCAAATTTTAGTTTTCTAAAAAGTTGTCGACATTTTGAGCCCACTTATGAGATTTTGGGCTTGACTGCGACGGGGTTAATTTCCAAAAAAAAATCTTAGTACCTTCAATAATTGAGCAAATAACATAATTTTAAAGAGGGGAGTGCAAGCGCTCGGACTGCCACGGCCGCTGAGCTAGGACGCGTTGAGACACGATTGTTCTTGAAAAAACGTTTATTTAATACGCGCTTTTCTTAAGATTTGATTTTTATTAATTTTCCTTATTCGTTTTGCAATATTATTTTTATTTAACGTTCGTATTGTTTGAAAATATATTCATTGATTTTTTTTACAAGAGAAAAAATTCATGAAGTGTAACAGCAAATTTTGAGATTCACTGTATTTACTTGGTAATACATGAAAATGAAACATAATTATGAGATAATTAAACGCCTAGAAGGATTTTTTAGAAAAACACTTAGTTATAAACAATTGAACAGAATAAACGAATCGTTATAAAATTAGGTATGTATCCTCAGAAAATGATGTAGTTTTAATTGAAATAAGAAAATTGAAATCTTATGAGTATTAACATATAAAAGACAAAAAATGATATTTCAACAATAAAATTTTTTTTTAGAATTTTAAACAACTTTTAATTTTCTAAGCTAAATTAACAAATGAATAGCTCGCTTGTTTGTAGTAGTACAAAATTTGTTTCTTTCCTATTGGCTTTAGAATTACGTCACTATTAACAGCTGTACATAAATATTGTTCAAAAAATATTATTTACTAATTTTATAAACAAATTAACTTAACAAATGAATTTTTTATTAGTTTATAGTCGAAATGGCATCGTTTTTTTCTAATCGTTCCAAAATTATGTTACTAATAATATTTATAGACATTTTTTAAAATTTATTATTTGTTTATGACAAAAACAAATAAAGTTAACTTAAAATGAACTCTTCACTTGATTATAGGAAAAATGGCTATAAAAATGTCTATCAAAATATTATTGGTAACATAATTTTAAAACGTTTAGAAAAAAATACCATTTTGACTAGAAACAAATAAACAATTCATTTAATAACTTTATTTGTTTATATCATAAACAAATAATAAACTATGAAAAATGTCCATAAATATATTATTGGTAACATAATTTAAGAACGATTAGAACAAACGGTGCCATTTCAACTATAAACAAATAAATAATTCACTTTTTAAGTAAATTTGTTTATAACAAACTTTCTACGACGTTAAGAACATTGTTTATTTTATAAATAAACAATTAATTTGCAATAGCAATTACAAAAATTAAACCATTTAATTTTTTAATTATTTCATTTGAAACTACATCATTTTCTGAGGATACATTCCTAATTTTATAACGATTCGTTTATTCTGTACCGAAATATTAATTTTTTAATAAAACACTGCAGAAAAATTTAATTGTCTATAACTAAGTGTTTTTTTGAAAAATCCTTCTAGGCATTTAATTATCTCATAATTATGTTTCGTTTTCATGTATTACTAAGTAAATACAGTGAATCTCAAAATTTGCTGTTACACTTCAGGAATTTTCTCTCTTGTACAAAAAATCAATGAATATATTTTTAAACAATACGAACGTTAATTAAATATTATTGCAAAAGGAATAAAAAAAATTAATAAAAATCAAATCTTAAGAAAAGTGCGTATTAAATAAACGTTTTTCAAGAACAATCGTGTCTCAACGCGTCCTAGCGCAGCGGCCGTGGCCGTCAGAGCGCTATCACTCCCCTCTTTAAAATTATGTCATTTGCCTAATTATTAAAGGTACTAAGATTTTTTTTTAAATTAACCACTTCACTGGCGGGGCGTTCCAAATGGCGTTCCACGCGCCGAGGCCCAGACTGGCAAAAACACCGAAATGGCGTTCCTAATAAAACATTATTTTTAAAGAGTGTACACTACTTTTAACTTATACAAAGCAATATTTCTATAGTTTAGACATCATGGAACAAGATTATTACAATAAAAATTTCAGTTTTTGGGATTTTCAATGTTTTTTCAAACAATGAAATAGTCAATTTTTACCACTTTTCACCAAATGGCGTTCCACTTTTTTTCAATTTTTACACAGTAAAACTCATATTTTTTATTTAAAAAATATATTTACATACAAAACATTATAATATAATAATGTAATAAGTAAAAAATAAATATAAATAATTAATAAATAAAATTTAATAATTATTAATAATAACAAAAGTGGAACGCCATTTGTTAAAAAGTGTTAAAAATCGACTATTTCAACGTTCAAAGAAACATTGAAAATCTCAAAAACTGAAATTTTCATTGTGATAATCTTGTTCCCTGATGTCTAAACTATAGAAATATTGCTTTGTAGTAGTAAAAAGTAGTGTACACTCTTTAAAAATAAAGTTTTATTAGGAACGCCATTTCGGTGTTTTTGCCAGTCTGGGCCTCGGCGCGTGGAACGCCATTTGGAACGCCCCGCCAGTGAAGTGGTTAAAGTGTAGAAAAAATAGATTTTTTTAGTTTTTGAATTTATTCCGTAACTAGTCCAGAAGTAACTAAAAACTTTAATTGTTTAATTAGTTAATTTATTTTGCATAAATAATTGTGAATTTTGAAAATTTTTATTGTTATTAATAGAGGCAGTATTTTTGTACATTTCTGCCAAATATTTTTTAATTTTATCAAAAAACAACGAAGAAATAGTAAATTTTCTAAAAAGGTACTTTAAAGTTCATTTATGTCGCGTCAATCCTTTTTCTTTGCTGGGTTCCGGTCAACAACCACATGATAACAACAAGAACAACACACACAATCAAAACAACTCTAAAGGCGATACAATAAATTTAAAAATACAAAATATACAGCTGCTTCCAGAGCCAGAAGTCGCATAACGCGAAGAAGGACACATTTTCCTTATGTTCTTCCAGAAAATGAGGAAAACCAAAGTCACGAAAGCGATGACGGTTATGTAAATAATAATAATAATAATAATAATAAAATACCACATGTTTTCAATGGAGCATTGTCGGACACAACGTAAAATTTACTTTTTCTGTTAAGAATGTTTAAACTATATTACTACCGAGAGTCTTGTAGGTGCTCTTATCCCTAACGGATGGGTGAACTACGAAAATACGACGAATTCGTCGTTACTTCGTATTTCGTTAGAAAATTTCGATAATTAGGTAAAAACAGTTAAAGAAAACTATTGAAATGAATAAAGGAATATCCCAGGATTAAATTTATCTATTTTTTAGGATAAATTAACATTAAGTTAATGAGAAATTAATGTTTAAAGTAGGAAATGTCAGTTTTAGTGTAGGATGTATGTGTGAGTAAGATCGATATTAGAATAAAATGTTGATATGTCGCCGCGCATTTTGCGCGACAGATGGCGGAGGTGACATTTGTCCATGTCTTCAAATTACATGCTTTATTACAGAAAAATAAAAAAGGAAACATAATTTTTATTCTGTAAAATATAACAATATAATTCTAGAAATTGTATATTGTAATTAACCTTTTTTTAGTTTAATCAATTCCAAACACAATTATTAGTATATTTAATAGAATAGAATATAAAAAATAAAAAAGCAGAAAATAAATAATTATACTAAGAAAAATAAAATAGGCAATTTTTTCCCGTTTTTCTAAAGTTATATAAGAAAATTTACTTTTTAGACCAATTAAAATGAGATTCTAACTCCTCCTACTTTATGAAAGCAATTTTTTTAGCCGTTGGTTCAACATTACAAAAAGAGAGTGAATATTTAATTTTTCAAAGGTTACATTTAGTATTAACCAATTAAGAAAAAAAGACTTCTGGCCAATAAAAATAAACTCCTCCTATTTTCAAATTGCAATATTTTATTTATTAGTTGATTTAAACAAAATGGAAAAAATAATTAATATTTGAAAAATAAAACATATAATACCAACCCCCAAAGAAAAAATGGATGAATTAGACCAATAAAAATAGTAAACAAACTCGTCCTATTTTCAAAATCAATTTTTCTATTTGTTGGTCGAGTTAAACAAAATAGAGAAAAAATTAATATTTAAAAAATAAATCACAAAATTTCAACCCTCAAAAGGAAAAATGGATAATTTAGACCAATTAAAATAAAATTTAAACTCCTCCTTCTTAAAGAAACTTATTTTTTATTTGTGTCTTCAATAGAACAAAATGGGGAACATATTAATATTTAAAAAATATAAAATTTAGTCCTAACCCCCAAAAGATAAAATGGATGTTTAAGATCAATTAAATTAAATTTTAAACTCCTTCCTCTTAATAAAAGCTATTTTTTATTCGTGGGGTTCAATAGAACAAAATGGAGAAAATATTAATATTAAAAAAATATAAAATTTAGTCCCAACCCCTCACAAAAAATAGACTGCTATTAGCCAATAAATAAAGATTCAAACTCCTTTTATGTTCAACATCAACTTTTCTATTTGCTGGTTAAGTTATACAAAAATAAGAGTAGAGATGATTCTATCACTTAGTCGTATTTTCACTATTTATTAAAATGGAAGAATATTTATAATTTTAAAAATATAAAATTTAACCACAACCCTTTCTGAAAAATTAAGAGAAGTTTCAAGTTAATTTTATATTGTTTAAAAGACTTTATTTTTTCTTTCAAGGGTTGGAATTATACGTTTTATTTTTTAAATATTAATTATTTTCTCCATTTTGTTTAACTTAACCAACAAATAGAGAAGTTGATTTTAAAAATAGAACAAGTTTAAATCTTTTTTATTGGCTAATAGCAGTCTATTTTTTCGTAAGGGGTTGGGACTAAATTTTATATATTTTTTAAATATTAATATTTTTTCCATTTTGTTCTATTGAATCCACGAATAAAAAATTGCTTTTATTAAAAGGGAGGAGTTTAAAATTTAATTTAATTGGTCTTAAACATCCATTTTATCTTTTTGGGGTTGGGACTAAATTTTATATTTTTTGAATATTAATATTGTCTCCATTTTGTTTTATTGAACCCTACGAATAAAAAATAGCTTTTATTAAGAGGGAGGAGTTTAAAATTTAATTTAATTGGTCTTAAACATCCATTTTTCCTTTTGGGGGTTGGGACTAAATTTAATATTTTTTAAATATTAATATTTTCTCCATTTTGTTCTATTGAAGGCACAAATAAAAAATAAGTTTCTTTAAGAAGGAGGAGTTTAAATTTTATTTTAATTGGTCTAAATTATCCATTTTTCCTTTTGAGGGTTGAAATTTTGTGATTTATTTTTTAAATATTAATTTTTTCTCTATTTTGTTTAACTCAACCAACAAATAGAAAAATTGATTTTGAAAATGGGACGAGTTTGTTTACTATTTTTGTTGGTCTAAATCATCCATTTTTTCTTTGGGGGTTGGTATTATATGTTTTATTTTTCAAATATTAATTTTTTTTTCCATTTTGTTTAAATCAACTAATAAATAAAATATTGCAATTTAAAAATAGGAGTTTATTTTTATTGGCCAGAAGTCTTTTTTTCTTAATTGGTTAATACTAAATGTAACCTTTGAAAAATTAAATATTCACTCTCTTTTTGTAATGTTGAACCAACGGCTAAAAAAATTGCTTTCATAAAGTAGGAGGAGTTAGAATCTCATTTTAATTGGTCTAAAAAGTAAATTTTCTTATATAACTTTAGAAAAACGGGAAAAAATTGCCTATTTTATTTTTCTTAGTATAATTATTTATTTTCTGCTTTTTTATTTTTTATATTCTATTCTATTAAATATACTAATAATTGTGTTTGGAATTGATTAAACTAAAAAAAGGTTAATTACAATATACAATTTCTAGAATTATATTGTTATATTTTACAGAATAAAAATTATGTTTCCTTTTTTTATTTTTCTGTAATAAAGCATGTAATTTGAAGACATGGACAAATGTCACCTCCGCCATCTGTCGCGCAAAATGCGCGGCGACATATCAACATTTTATTCTAATATCGATCTTACTCACACATACATCCTACACTAAAACTGACATTTCCTACTTTAAACATTAATTTCTCATTAATTTAATGTTAATTTATCCTAAAAAATAGATAAATTTAATCCTGGGATATTCCTTTATTCATTTCAATAGTTTTCTTTAACTGTGTTTACCTAATTATCGAAATTTTCTAACGAAATACGAAGTAACGACGAATTCGTCGTATTTTCGTAGTTCACCCATCCGTTAGGGATAAGAGCACCTACAAGACTCTCGGTAGTAATATAGTTTAAACATTCTTAACAGAAAAAGTAAATTTTACGTTGTGTCCGACAATGTTCCATTGAAAACATGTGGTATTTTATTATTATTATTATTATTATTATTTACATAACCGTCATCGCTTTCGTGACTTTGGTTTTCCTCATTTTCTGGAAGAACATAAGGAAAATGTGTCCTTCTTCGCGTTATGCGACTTCTGGCTCTGGAAGCAGCTGTATATTATTAGAAAAATTTAAAATTAATTATAATTAACGATATTTGTTAAGTCTTGAATCTAGTCCTGGTTTTAACAGTTACTATCACGTGTCTTGTTTAATAGACCAAAAAGATATACTTACTTTCTTCAACAAATCCAATGAGTGCATCGCACCATTTCTTCTTATTCCTCAGACATCTAACTTTATATATCTTCTTTTTGTCGAAATCGTTAATTTTTGTCGAACTTCCAATTTGAATATCACTGACTGGCATAATGATTGGTTTTTTGTGTGCGTTTGGCACTTATTAATAAAGATAACGCACGCAAACAATGTATTTTAATTTTTAACCTTCTAATTTTTTTAACCTTTTAACTTTTTAGATGATTTCCTTTTGTTTTTCAAAGTGCATTTAAAAAAAGTACCGTATAATAATTTTTGTGCTCCCCGGTAAAAATAATTTGTACGAAATTCATTAGGAATTTGTTTAAAATTCGTTCAGAATTATTATGGCGTTAAGAAATAGAATTCGTTTGTAATTTAATAGTAATTCGTTCAAAATTTATTACCAAAAACCAAAATTGTATAAAATTTTAATTTTTAATAAATGTAATTAGACATTTTAAAGAACTTAGATTTTTGAAATTTTTTCTGACATTAGTTCAATTTTTAATTTTTACTGATTTAGATTAATAGTGAATAATAAATAAATTATTTAAAATAAAGGATTTATAAAAGAATTTTAATTTAACATTGGTATTAAAAAATTTTGAATTTTAGAAAAGTTACAAATGATTGCAGATATTCAATTATATTCAAAATTTTTTTAATTTTTTTAACGAAATTTTAATTATGTAAATAATAAAATTGAATTAAATATTCAATTAAAAAAGATGAATTAAGGAGTCTTGTAACTTTTTCAGCTCTAAAATTTGAAGTTTTTAGAAAAAATTTTACTCATAAGTTTTAAAATATAATTGATCAAAAGTTTTTACATGTCATTGTGTATGTTAAGAAGGCTTAAAAAAATAATTTCGGATTTGAAAAAATACAGAAACCTTCCTTTTACAGAGGGCGCTTTGTCTGCTGGTTAAAATTACTTTTAATTACGGTTGTCACTGTAGCTTATCGCAGAATCATTTAAAATAAAAAAATGAAATATAATTTCAAAACAGACGACTTAATACAGGACTTAAACCTCGAAATACTCAAAGGCATAAAAAATTAAGAAAATAACAAGCTTTTGTATCAGAAAATCTGAAAAAACACAATTTTTTTTACCTAAAATGATTCACAAAAAATATAATTTTAAATATTAGTAGTAAATCAGAGGTTCAGGTCATGTATTAAGTCGTCTATTTTGAAATTATAGTTGATTTTTTTATTTTAGATGATTCTGTTTTAAGCTACAATGACAACCAGTAATTTTTACCAGTAGACAAAGCGCCCTCTGTAGAAGCACGATACTGACATTTTTTCAATTTTGAAATTCATTTTTTAAAACTTCTTAACATACACAATGACATGTAAAAACTTTTAATCAATTATATTTTAAAACTTCCAAGAAGTTCTTCCGGAAATCACTTCGGAAACTGAATTTTTTTTTGGACGTTAATTTTTTTTCTGCAAGTCGATTTTTCTACCGGAAATCACTTCGGATATAATCCGGAAATTGATTTTTATTGGACGTTAATTTTTTTCTGGAAGTCGATTTTTCTTTTAGAAATCACTGTGGAAATCTTCCAGGAATTGTTTGTTTTTGGACGTTAATTTTTTAATTTATATAATTATAATCTTATGGTAATTTAAAATCTTAATATCATTTTGTGTAAAGTTGTAATAAACCTATTCAAATTAGTATCAAAAAAATTCAGACAGTTACTATAGAGTAGTATTGCAAAATACTTTAAATATTCATTATTTTATTTGAATTATTTATTTATACACTCGTCTTTTTGCCCTAATACTAGCGTTTACAAGTGTCCCCGAGGAAATTTTCTTACATACTACATTTTCTTACATACTTATTCTAAATTTTTGCGCCTACAGAACGACTTGAAAATTAGGAGTACTCACATTTGCCTGGACCACCCGTCTAATGGATTTTATTGACAGTTGAGAGGGAAACTGTAGAAAACCTCTCCAGAGTACAACCGGTTTATCGACAGTCAAGTTCGAATTGTGTGTACCGGACAATAATCGACGGTGCACATCATTATACTTCGACGTCAAACCTCCCGCTCAGATTATCTCACGTGCCCAGCGAGGCATCTTTTCGACTGATATTGGGTGACAGCCTGGTACTTGCAATTACTTTTTTTGTGAAGGTAACCCATTACTGTTACTTTGTCGACAGTAACGACGTTACTTTTTTTTGTTACTGTATAAAATGTGACGTATAATTTTAACTAATTTTAATTTTAAGTTTAGAATTTCTGCTTAACGTCAAACAAAATCCGACGCTTTCAACGATTAATATTTTAGAAATTTAAGTTAATAAACTTCGCCGTCAGGCGCCAATTAATTTTTAAATAAGATAATTAATAAACTTGACTCAACTCGACCAACAACAAAAATCTCAACACCCCTGAGTTTCTCTCTTACTCAGAGGGAATTCTGCTCAAACAGTTGGCAGCAGAAAAGCCAACGGCGAGACACGACTGGTACTACACTGGCAATTGACTTACCCACAACGAATCGGCTCAACACTTCTATCGTTGGTTTCCCTGGCCTCGGCTAGATTGTTCCAACGGTGTTAAATGAAATCGGCAAGGGAGAACTTGGGCAACCAACAAAGAAATTAACACACTATTCTTCCACAACAAATCCAATATTTATTATTTATAACTCTGAGCTTCACGCTCCACTTTCGAACACTCGAAAATGTATATTTCACTCAAACAAAACTCCTAAATTCACAAAAATTTGTTCGTAGCAAAGTACTGGCGTACCGGCGCGACAAGCTAAATTTTCCGTTATGGCGGCGAAAGTATAGGACACCTGTAGCGTTCAATTTCTCTCCGCACGTGGCCCGTCTTCTTCCTCTCGTTGCTTCAAATTGCGGCACTGGCCCTGCCACCTGTCACTTTCTCTTCCTACTAACTAGCCGCGCGACCCACTTTCACGACTTTTACTGGGTCAGCCGGCAGCATTGAGTTTCCCTCATTACCATAATTTTGGAACTCTACGGTTCAATGACTTCTGACAGGTGGCACCACAATTTAGATTTTTGGGATTTTAAGAAAGTGACTATTTACATCGTCACAAAAAGTAACATCGTTCTTTTTTTAAAAGTTCTTATAACAGTTTTGATAAATTATATTAAAAGTGGAAAAAGTTTAGAATTAATTTACTTTTGATAAAGGTTTGGAATCGAAAGCAAAATGAATTGTATTAGAAATAACTAAATAAATTGAAATATATATTATAGGAAAATAGTAAAAAGAATCATAATCTGATTTAATACACTACTGTCGGGAATTTTCGGTACGGCTGCACGCGCACGGCCTAAAAACATGCAAATCTTTAAATCAAGATTTTTTTGTAAATACAAATGTCAGAAAACTAACAAATATACCATTCGAAAGATTATTAAATTTTACAATTAATGATGCACGACTAAAAATTTTAATAATTTATACAAAGATTACAGCAATCAACAAATTTGACAAAAAAATTTTAAAAATAAAATTTTTTTTGAAATTTTTTCAGCCCTTAAACATTTTTTAAAAATTGTAGAAAAATTTTGAAACTTACATAGGTGGGATCATTCAATCTCATCTTTAATTTAAGACCAAAAGAGTTTAAAAATCTTAATCGGTTATCGAGATATCATTATAAACGTCTTAGATTGAAACCCTTAATCTTCAGTATTACTCTGATACCCGAATCCTGTTGGTGTTTCCTCTGCAACACTTCCACCACTTTTCTTGATAATAAACATTTATTTTGAATAAAACACTTTAAGGTATATTTTTCTTTTAAAGTTTACGTAGAATATAACCTACTTAGTACAGCCACTAGTTATACACTAAAAGAAAAAATCCTTATGTTTCCAGTTTGTCTCAGAATGCGGTTATTTAAATTTTACACTATTTCATTAGAACAATGCACTTATCGAATATGTATCCCGACAGTATCGCCAAAATTATCTGATGGTCCTGGTTTCCCTACTAAAAAATAATAAGGAATCATGACAAAACATTAGAGTTCTGATTATTCGTCAGATTTTCTGATGCTTCTTCTTGACTCTGGTGATTTGTCATTTTTCTGATTATTTCTGACAGAATTTTTAGTATGGATTTGATGTTTTGTGAGAACTCTATCAGCTTCTCACTTCACTTCACAAGCCAGGCTGACCATACTTGAAGCGTATCTTTTAATCTGTTCAAAATCAAGTTTCTTAGAATAAATTTTAGATATTTGTAATCATGAAATATCAGATTTTGAATTTTTAAATTATAAACTTCAATTAGTTAAATTAAACAAATTTCAAGTCATAAAATTTTTGTTTAAAAAATCATAAACCTTCAGAACAATGCCTTTTTTTGCCCACTCGACTCAACTCAGTCACAATGACCAATTTGATACGCACCTTTCTTTAACAATAGATTTTCCGAATCTATTGTGATGATTTTAAAACAAGAATTTTATAACTTTAAAATTCTGCATTTTAACTAATTCAACTTTGTAACATAAAAATTTAAAATCTATAGTATTTTACATATAAAAACATTTGATAAAATAAATTATAAGGTTTGGGTGATGATTAGAAAAAGATTTTTAAAATAAATTTTAGATATTTGGAATCGTAAAATACCATAGATTCTAAATTTTTATGTTACAAAGTTGCATTACTTAAAATGCAGAAGTTTTAAGTTATAAAATTCTTGTTTTAAAATCATCACAATGGGCTCGGAAATCTATTGTTAAAGAAAGGTGCGTAGCGAATTGGTCATTGTGACTGAGTTGAGTCGAGTGGGCAAAAAAGGCATTGTTCTGAAGGTTTATGATTGTTTAAACAAAAATTTTATTACTTGAAACTTGATCAATTTAACTAATGGAAGTTTATAATTTAAACAAGTTGTTCATTTCATGATCATTAGGCTTCCTCAATATAATATATACCAATCGTTTAATTATTTATTTTAGAATAATTATTTTAAAGTGTTAAGATAAAATTTCAAAAAATACAAAATTTCATTTTTTTGTGAAAAATTAAAATATTTAATAATTCTATAAATTTGGATAAAATATATACTTTATATACATGAATCGATTCGTTTTTATGTCAGGAATGCAATTTTGCCAAGAATTAATAAAAATTTTAATATAGAAAAAAGTTATTTTAAAAAATCCAAAAATTAATTTTTTCAAAAATTAAAAAATTGTTGAAAAAAATTTTTTGTTTAGATATTTTTGAAAATCCTTCTGTCTGATTTTTAGTATTCATGACCGTAATACACCTACAAAATTTTATCAAAATCCGTCAAGACGTGTAAGAGAAAATCTGTCCACAAGAATCGGTGACATACATACACACACACACACATATATACATACTCACATACACACACATATACATACACACATACACACATATACATACACACATACATCCGGACATTTGTTCCTCTCGATGAATTATATATACTACACTTGAAAATTTGTAAAAATAATTGATTTTAAAAAATTCGGAAATCGACATCACTATAAGGCTTTCTTTAAGAGGAAGCAAAATTTAAAATCTGTGATATTTTATGTTTCCAAATATCTAAAATTTATTTTCAAAACCTTCATTTTGAAGAAATTATAAGCTATCTCGTGAACTATAACTGATATGTAAAAACTGATATCATTTTTGAATTTTAAGCCAAGAGAGTATAAGGTATACGTAAAGCAGTCTTCAAAATAATCTGAGTTTATAAACATTGAATATAATGTTGAAATAAACAAAAATGATTTTAAACATTAAAAAAGGTATAATGGTTTTTCAATTTTATACTTTAGTTATAAAAGGCGTGACGACCTTTTTACATAAAGGAACAAGAATACAGCCCCTAAAAATATTTTTTGCTACACTGAGAGACCTTTGAGACTGTAGCGGAACAACGTATGTGACAGCAGCTCCACTATGGTTTTGGTGCGCTGCGGTAAAATTTTGGGCGCGTGACAGTCCCAAATGTTGGTGAGCAGCTCACCGAAGTAGTAGGAATACCGCCTTTGGTTTGCAGCTGAACAACTTTGGGACTGTCACGTGCCCAAGATTTTACCGCAGCAACCCAAAAGTATAGTCCTGTAGCGTTTCTCCAAAATGGTCAGTAGCAGCCTATCGAAAGTCTGCTGCTGACCCAAAGGTCTCTCAGTGTATGCTATAAAAAAATTCGGTGGCAGTCATAAAAGTTTTCATGATTCTTGGCAGTATTTTGAAGGGTTCTATGTCTTTATTTTTATTCTCTGGTTGATAACCGTAGAATTAATTGAGATATTTTATTTCCAATTTGTCGTAACAAGGGTATAAATAGGTCAGTTTCGTCGATCCTAAGGAATGCTGTCGCTTTCTCCCTATACAAAAGGGAGAAAGGGACAGTTTTCTTAGAAATTTCTAACGCATAATATTGAATTTTCCTGCAAAACTTTCTCTTTTAAGTTTTGTACTAATTTTCTAAATACTCATCCTATACATCCTTCACAGTTATAAATAACCAAAAAAAGTAACTCGCTACCGTTATCTAAAATAAGTAACGAAATCGGTAACGACGTTAAAAGTAACGCGTTAAGGCGCTTGTACACGTCCTCCGTTCTAAGTATATCATAAACGTCCAGCGTTTTGATTGGCTATGCTCATAGAGAATTTCCAAAAAGTTTAATGTTTTGAAAATTCTCTATGAGCATAGCCAATCAAAACGCTGGACGTTTCTGAATATACTCAGAACGGAGGAGGTGTACAAGCGCCTTTACTCCCAGTCACTGATGGACATTGATTTTCGTCGTCTCAACGACCTTAGAGTAAGAGATTCCTATCCACTCCCTAACATTATATGTATCCTTGATCAATTTTGTGAGGCACAATATTTTTTCACACTCGATCTTGATATGGGTTTTCGATTAATAAACACAACACACGAATTTGTTTTATTTGACTGTTAATTGAAAAAATTGAAAGTAAGTAAACTTTGACTCATTTAAAAGTTAAAAATTTTTGGAAATTAAATTAAGGGAAAATGTAAATAAATAACATTAAAAAACAATTCTTCATTCACACTTTTACCAGGCTTAGGAGTGCCAGCCAAATTATATTTTTTAATGATCTCTTGTTTAAGAAAAGTGATTTTTAATGTAAAAAACAAATAATGTATATATTTTCAAGACTTTAAAGGTCGTTTATAAAGTGTAGACATTTAAACTAAAAAAAATGTTAATTATAATTTAAGGCTTGAAAGCCATTAAAAATATGCGCTTTAAAGGAACTACCCAAGTAGAAATAAATGTCTGGATCCATCCATGGCCCATCCCTGGAAGCCATATTCCACCCATGGGCCATCCGTGGAAGCCATCCATGGCCCATCTGAGTTTTAAAACCTTGCACCGCACTTTTTCCTGACGATCACAAATTTAATAATTATTTATCCAAACATTACTCGACGTCATTATTCGCCGCCATGGTTGTCTGGTTGTTATAGGAAACATAACCGAGAGCGCAAATAATACTATTATTAATATTTAAGAAGTAATATAATATTATTTTTATTAATTTAATTATTGTAATGAAAAAATTTGTATAATTTCTAACCTCCGGGAAAAATATTAACCCATTCTTACGATAATTTTTTCACTTAAAAGGTATTATCTCCGAAAGGGTTTTAATAATAAGAATAATTTTTACCGTTTGCAAATACAAAATGAGGATGCCACTTTCTAACCTTTTCGTATTGTGCTCTAGGTATAAAAACAACGTCATCTACAAGGAAGTTTTGTCAAATTAAGAGAATTATACCTTTTTAAGAGTAAGTAGATGATTGTCGTCATCCTGACCGCTTTTTATTGTGCCCTAGGTTAGAAAACAACGTCATCTTCGAGGAAATTTGTATAAAATAACAGAATCTTACAATTCCAAATAAAAAAAAGGTCGCCGTCATCCTGACCACTTCCTATGGTGATTTTTGTTAGAAAACGTCATCTTTGGGGAAGTTTAGAGAAAATTGGAAATTTGCATTCTCTTCACCGCAAAATCTTGGACATCGTTATATAAACCACAATTCATATTAATACATTTAAAAATGAAAAATAACCTTATCTTTCTTAATTCCATCCATTAGGTATGACAATTCAGTTTTTTCCGTGTATATGTACAAAAAATTAAACAAAGTAAGATTTTAAATAAATAAAAAACCCGGTTATCAAGTAAGTTATATTTATTCAATGTTTGTAATTGTCAAACAAAAACTTTTAAATATTATGTACTTGGGTATTTCTATTATTTTAATATAAAAATTAATTAAATTATTAAAAAATTAAATTAATTAATACACTTTAAAGTGTATATGTAGAAAATAAACAGTTTAAAGTGAAACCTTTTTAATGTGTGAGAAGTAATATCACTTAATTATTTTCAATAGTTATTGCAAATAGTAATAACATGATACTAACTGGAAAAAACTGAGACGAGAAATAAAATTACTATTAAATTCATTAAGTTTATTTTGCACAAAATCGCGTTTCTGTTTTGAATATGAATTTTGATATTTAAATGGAGTTTAAATACTATTTATTTTAAATTAAGACTATACTTGAACTTCAAGTAGAACTTCAATGGTTTTAAATATCGATGAATGTGTATGGTAAAAAGATTTGTTAAAATGAGATTCACACGCATTTGTCGTGCGTGTCAATTCCGCGGAATTTACAGTCCAAATTTGGGAGAAATATTAAGCTTCATCACGAATATAAATTGAAGTTAGATATTCTGCAAATTTAAGAACTCTGGCATCTAAAGGTTTTGTAGAGAGCAAATTAAAAGAGAAACAATATTTAACGTCCGCAGGATTTAAAAACATTAAACCTAAACAAGTTCTTTACCATTTGCTAATTTCTTTTTTTTATATTTCGATACAAGTTCAAGTTTTTGAATTTTACGAAACCAGGCTTGTAATAAATGAAAACGGCAACCTACAATCCGTCCTTCTGGACAAATATTTTTTTTATACTATTGTGAATAGCTGTTTCGAAGTCAACTACTACTGCGGAAGTTTTAAAAAGAAAACCTTTTTCATCACATAAAGAACACAATTTTTGAAAGCAATCTGTATAACTAATTTCGTGTTTATCTATAAAAAGGCAGAAGGCCAAAGGAATGCAATAACCGTAAAATGTAAAAATTGGTTCTAAATAGGAAGTTGCATAGCCAAAAGATCCATTAATATATGGGGCGTTATTTCTCAAACGTCCCAGCCAAAAATTGAAAGTCTTGGGATTGGCTTGATGCTTTGGGAAACTGTTGTCCTATATGAAAATAATAAATTTGTAAAATATTAGCTTATTTAAAAAAAATTGTAAAAAGTAGTGGGGGTTAAAGTTTTAACATTTTAAGTAACACTGCTATTTTCAAAGCCATATAACTTGTATAAAACTTTATCGATTTTAATGTATCTGTAATGAATATTACAAGACATGAATATTACTGTTTTATCTTCATGTGCTTAAGTAAAAGCTCTATATTTTATAGAGTTGAAACTGTCATAAAAATAATACCTGCATTACTGTTATCTGCACCAAAAATACTTAAACTCGATGTAGAACCATTTAAAAATAAAAAGTTTTCCTTAAACTTTGTTTAAACTGACATTTTACTCAAACGCTGTATAAAACTTGTGAAGCCGTGTTGCGACCGATCGGTGCACTGAAATTCAACTGTGAAGACTCGATTCTGGCTTTGCGCAGCTGCGAATGGATGAGATAGCAGGGACGGATTTATGCGGAGGGACGATGAACATTCGAGTTTCTTTATATATTCTTTGTGAAACGTCATTATTTATTATTCCCTCCGCATAAATCCGCCCCTGCTTTCTATTCAATTCGCAGCCGCGCGAAGAATCGACTCGTCTCAGTTGAATTTCAATGCACTGATCGGTCGCAACACGGCTTCACATTTTTAATTCTATATCGATGACGGATTAACATTTTTTAATTTTCAAAGGCTTATTTTGAAGCTGAAATTCTAATAAAAATTTCTCACAGTGAACATGGACTAAGTTCAACCCAAAAGTTTTTAGCCCTCCAATTTTTTTTTGGTATCGATTCAAGTAAAGCGATACGATAATTTTAAGACAAAACTTAAAATTATCGGTCAATGAAATTTCGAATAAATTTAATTTTTCGATTTTTATTTAAGATTATTGATACAGTTTATTCAAATTAAGGTCTACAAATTTCAGTTTAAATTAGAATTTTCTTTTTAACATCGACAAAGATTTTTCATGACAAAAAGCACTGAAAATTACTTTAGAACCCCAAAAAAATTCTAAAATTGCAAAAACTCGTTTTTTAGCTAAATTTGACGTCATGTAACATCAATAGATAATTTCTTTTTCCAAATGTCAATAGTGCATCTAAAATCGCAACTATTCTCTTTTAAACTCCATTTTGAAAATTTAAAATATCTCTATTTTTCTCTGAGTAGTCGTTCATTCAATTTTCTAAGATTGGCAAATTCTTCGAAAACTGAGTAGAAACAGACATATCTTCGATAATAAAGAAGAATATAACTACAAAGATATAAATTTCAAATAGGTCTGCGAATTTTTGGTATAACTAAATACTTACTATTCCACGTAAGATTTAAAATGGATTTTAAAAAGGAATAGTTGCAGTTTTAGATGCTCTATTGACATTTAGGAAAAAAATTATATCTAGATATTACATGACGTCAAATATAGCTAAAAACTGGTTTTTTGCAATTTTAGGTTAAAATATCTCGAAAACCTAACATGTGGGGTCTATTCTGAGGACGGATTCGGATTCAGCATGTCGAAAACCTTTGAAAAAATATTGTCTGATTCGGAACCACTCCTAGATCCGAAATTTTTGAAAAATTGATAATAAACGACAATTATTTCTATATCAATTTTGGAATTTTTTAGGGTTATACGTTTTTTACGTAAATTTTGTTTTGAAATGCTTATAACTTTGCCAAAAATTGATCAAATTGGACATTATTTTAAAGAAAATTTTTTCACGCGTAGTTTTTAATAAAAATATGAAAAAATTTTTTTTTATAAAAATTACGATAAGATTTAAAAATTTCTTTAAAAAATATTATTTTTAACGATATATGTATCGATCAGTTTTTTCAAAATTTTTTGTGAGAAACTAGTAGTAAATTAGGAATTTTTAATCCTTATCTGGTTGTGGACAAACGATGGGATCTATTTATTTAAAAAAATTTAACTTTTATATACGCAGTTCTAGTCAAATGCATAACTTGCCATTTGACTAAATCACACAAATCTTCCACAGCTGAGTCCTTCTGAACCTTCTTACTGTGTAGAATTATGATTTGGTCAAATGACAAGTTAGGCATTTGGCTACCACTGCATATATAAAAATTAAAAAGGCTTATTTTATGCAAATTTTTTATGCTTTCTAACCTTCTTAAAATTTTTTTATATATCCTTTTATTGACGAGATATGATTGAAAAATTTATGGCATGTTTTTGCATAAAGTCGCGTGTAATCGTCCTGATACTCTTAGACGTTAGTGTAGCATAAATATTTAATTTTTAATTTAATTCTAATTTAGTGTTAAATTAATTAATTAAAACGAATTAACTAATTTCAATAGCGTTTGGAGGTTTACACGCATAATTTTTGTTTTCAAATTGTAAAAAAATCATTTTTGAGGACACACATTTTAATGATATTCGTTTTTTTCCTTTTTTGAAATTTCATCATATTAGTCCACTAGATATTAATGTATACTAAGGAATAAATTTTGTTTTTTTTTATTTTAGACTGTCAGGAGTGGCTCAATGGAGGGCACCGAAAACTCTTACAAATTTGAGATCGCCATTTTTGGCGCCCTCTACGAATCGTAAATAACATTTAAAAAACGAAACCATTTTTCTTTTTGTAGTTTTTATAATGTGATTTAAGGTGCAAAAATCGTTTTGCTTCCTCATAAAGGAAGCCTTATAGTGATGTAGATTTCCGAATTTTTTAGAATCAATTATTTTTACAAATTTTCAAGTGTAGTATATATAATTCGTCGAGAGGAACAAATGTCCGGATGTATGTGTGTATGTATGTGTGTGTGTGTGTATGTCACCGATTCTTGTGGACAAATTCTCTTACACGTCTTGACGGATTTTGATAAAATTTTGTAGGTGTATTACGGTCATGAATACTAAAAATCAGACAGAAGGATTTTCAAAAATATCTAAACAAAAAATTTTTTTCAACAATTTTTTAATTTTTGAAAAAATTAATTTTTGGATTTTTTAAAATAACTTTTTTCTATATTAAAATTTTCATTAATTTTTGTCAAAATTGCATTCCTGACATAAAAACGAATCGATTCATGAATATAAAGTATATATTTTATCAATATTTATAGAATTAATAAATATTTTAGATTTTTATAAAAAAATTGAAATTTTGTATTTTTTTAAATTTTATCTTAATACTTTAAAATAATTATTCTATAATAAAAAAATTGAATAATTAATTTTTTTTCAGGGTACTTTACCCGGTAGAAACTTTCTATTAAAACTATTATGAAAATGACCATAACGTTCACATTTTTTTATCTAGAGAGTTAAAAATTGGCACACGTGTATTTTTACGCGTAGATCACACGAGAAATATAGCTAATGCGATTAAAAATTAATTTTTTTCGATTTTCGTAAAAAAGACATATAGAAAATAAAAATATATATATATATTATAGGAAAAATATTTTTTGAATTAATTTTCATAGCGTTTTCAGTAAAAAAATAAAATCTCTTTTTGTGTACTCAAAAATATTTTAACTCCAGCTGGTTCTCACAATTCCTAATCTAGTGGTCAATTCTTTTCAATTAAAATTCAGAATATAAAAATTATAAAAATTTGTTTTTAAAGAATTAATTAGCAGATATGAACAGAAGAAATTAATTTATAAATAATTATTTATTCAAAATAATGTTTTTATAGGTTTCTATAATATCCTTCGTTACATATATAGTGTAACTATTACTTGTTTGATTTAATTTTTTTTATTTATTGTAATTAATAAATGTTTTTATAAAATAAATGAGAATACATGATAAAGTTTTTAAACAAAATTAAACTAAATTTAAATATTTATTTATTTAAAATTTTTTAATTTCATAAAAATTATAATATATTGAACATATTTATAGTTTAACATTGTTCTCCTTTTCCCACTGCTCAATTATATTATAAATGATTTATATAATTTTATTTTTAACAAATCTTCTGGACGAACCCTTTTGTACATAGTTTTTCAAAAGTTTGCAAAACCGCAATTTTTATATCATGAAATGAACAACTTGTTTAATATTTTAAATAAAATAATTGTGAAAAAAAACATTAAAGTGAGAACTATTTTTGCCTTCGCAAACGCATGTACGCCTTAACAGATGTGTGGTATTTCTTCTTTTTTATAATAATTTGCTCACTGTTCAATTTCTAGACAAGGAAGTATCTTTCATCATTTGGCATAGCATTTATTTCTAGAATTTGAACAATTATTCTACATTAAAGCTGAATCATAGTGTCATTAAATTTTGATTCGTGTTGATAGCACCCCATAGAGTAATTCCACGGGAAGTAATCTGAAGAATTTTCAATGATTTTAGCAATATTAACCCATTAAGGACCAAACGGACGAAATATTAGTGTTGAATTCGAGGGGTTTTTTTGTATGAAAAAGACCCTTTAAAAAACTAGTATATACCATACCTAATGTAAAATTTATCGCTCTTTCAGATTCCGTTGTCAAAATTTGTTTATAACAATTATGAAAAAAAGTTATGATTAATTTAAAAAAAACACTATTTTTCGAGAAAAAAATTTCATTTAATGGACATTTTCACATAGAAAAAGAAAGGATATTGTCTCGAGAGCTCAAAATATCGCGTCTATGGACCCTCAGCTACAAAAAGTATCATAAGATAATTTTTAATTTCAAGATGGCGGTCGACAAATAGGCGGCTACACCTCGAAAAATGGTCCACAAAAGTCCCAACGTGTTAAATAGATGAAAACTCAAATGCACATGCATGAAAATTAATTTGGTGGAGATTTTCTGATCGCTGATTACAAATATAATTGTAATTTTAAAAAAATCAAAATGGCGGATCCAATATGGCGAACGAATTTTTAAAAATTAACTGAATTCACTTGAAACTTGTTACTCGAAGTTTTCGGGGTCGCTGATTACGAATATAAAGTTAGTTTTCTAAAATTCAAAATGGCGGATCCAATATGGCGGACAACAAAATAGAAAATTGATCAGTTTGACTTGAAACTTGTTACCCGGGGGTTTTTGGGGTCGCTGATTACGAATATAAAGTTAGTTTTCTAAAATTCAAAATGGCGGATCCAATATGGCGGACGAATTTTTAAAAATTAACTGAATTCACTTGAAACTTGTTACTCGGGGGTTTTCGGAGTCGCTGATTACGAATGTAAAATGTGTTTTCTAAAATTCAAAATGGCGGATCCAATTTGACCGTCGAATTTACAAATTTATTGCCAATTTTTAACAGCAAGTTATTTTTTTTAAATCCTTTTGTCCCTTAGCCGTCGATAGTCTCGCCGTTGCCCGACTCTTACCGCGAGGAGGTAGACATGTTAAAGAGTCTTCTTCTTTTTTTTATTATTTTTTTAACCCTCCATCCGTCGCACCTTTTTTGTAACGCGATCCGTCGCAGGTGATGGCAATTCTCACCCTCATAAATTAGTCTAAACTTGTTCTAAAATGCCAAATTTTTTTTTGAATGCTCATTAGAATTTCTAAACAACCTATTGGCAGTAAAATTAACTTTTATTTCCTGTTAATTATTTCAATAAAAAATTAATGACAAATGAAATCGAGTATACGCGGTCAGTCGCATGGTGAGAAGTTCCCTCACTTCGCGTCAAAAATCCCCGACATTTGCTGCTTTCAAATTCAATAACAAAGAAATTAAAATATAAAAAAACACCAAAATTGTTTTAATGTAAAGAAGAAGAGTGCCGTAAGAGGTACTGAGAATATGAAATTATAATTTTTTGTATTTTAAAAGTTATAAATAAAAGAAGAAACTGGGTGAGGGAAATTCTCACCATGCGACGGATGGAGGGTTAAAATTTTTTAAAAAATTTTTTAATTTAGAAAACTTTTTTTTTTAATCTTTATTTTAAGAATGGGAAACATCAAAACATGAAACGCACATGTACAAATTGCACTCAATGCACATTCTCTGTGTTCTACATCCAAACTTTGTAAAATTTAAACAATTTTTTTTAAGTCAACTCTTTTAATTTTGTGACACTTTGATTTTGGGTTAGATTTCGTCAAATACGCCTCAGCAATGGCTAAACCCAACTCTTTGGTTCCAATTTTTTTACAGGGTTCACCAAGTTTCTTATGACAGTTGCATTTGCAATTGATGCTTGAATAAGCCTCATCAGTATGACCCAAGTCCACTTTTTTGACCTTATGCAAGGGCATCAAGTTACTGCAATGGGCATCATGCAAATCAACCCCACCCATGAACTTGTTATATAGTGTGAACGCTTTGGGAAATTCTATTTCCATCTTTCTCTTCTTCTCCGAAGAATATCTTTTGACCGTAGAACAAGGTGTAACTCCTGCCATTGTTGAAAGAATAGAGACCTGTTTTGAATCTTTCACTGTAATATAGTTTACACCACTATTTTTATCGTGCTTGGCAATAAATGTCCCTCTTGCAGCTTTATCACTTATTGTATTTAAAACTTGTATCCTATTAGCTCTGACAGTTCCTGTTGATCGCAAACCAACTTTCTTCAGATGAACCAATAAGTCTGGACTGGTAAAAAAGTTGTCAAAATACACATGATATTTTACAATGTTTCTAGGTCCAACTGAAGAAAGTAAGTTTTAGAGAATGCCAACAACTACGCAGCTTCCTAAAGCACATTTATTCAAAGTCCCTTCCTTACCGAAAAAAAAGCTTTTGGAATTTTTACCACAGTAGATGTCACAATCAAACAAGTAACCTTCAGAACTACAAAGTGCCCACATTTTTATCCCAAAACGCACAGGCTTATTTTTTATGTACTGTTTCAAGATGGTTCTTCCACGAAATTTCACCATCATTTCATCAACGGATAAAGCCGTAGAGAAATAACCAAATTGTCGCGCGTTTTTTTGAAAATTTCTAAAGGACCTCTAATTCGCCAAGCCCTGTCATCAGTATTTTCATCTTCAGGTTTTGATAGCTTTAGTTTTGCCTTGATGTTTTGAAACTTTAAACGACTTATAGCTTTAGCTATAGGTTCACAAGCAAAAAGGCGATTGTGAGACCAGTAATCTTTCTGTGATTTTCTTTCATAAAAAATTGATAAAATTATTATTCCTAAAAAATTATTCAAGTCATCTAATGTGGTATCACAACCATTCATTCGTGTAGCTTCTAATATATATTCTTTTAGATCTTTTGAAAAAAACTCGAATAGTTCCGTAGAAGACGCAGAACGAATTTGCTTTTCAGTACTGATGGATAGGAAAGTTTCATTTTCACAATGTGTATCATACTGCATTTCACCATCTACCCATTCAAAAATATGGTTAGGCTCCAATTTCAGTTGTTTTGAAGTATAACTTTCTAGAACTTTTTGGTACAAATTTTTTGGAATATTATCCCATTCATTGCAAACTGAATTTGATAAATTTTTATCATTAGCACCATTTTCCGAAACAGATTCACAATCAGAGTTGCCAGAATCATTCGGGTTAGGAACCACGAGTTCATCAACATGTTCATCATGTTCTTCAATTTCGACATTTTCTGTGCAATCTTAAACTTTTTGCCGCTTTGCCTTGTGCCTACTCGACATCTTTTAAAAAAAAAATTTAAAGGAAAATATTTTATTTAAAAGTAGCACTTACCTGCGTTGTTACTGTATACGAATAAATGATAAATAACAGTTTATTATAAAACAAAAGATAGAAAAGGCGGTATTTATTTCAACAATTCCTAAATAATATGAAATGAGAAATGCATATTTCAGAATTAAGGCATGCGACATTACAAACAACAGTTTTCACTGGGA
Organism: Leptopilina heterotoma; assembly: GCF_015476425.1. Taxonomy (NCBI): domain Eukaryota; kingdom Metazoa; phylum Arthropoda; class Insecta; order Hymenoptera; family Figitidae; genus Leptopilina; species Leptopilina heterotoma. Next base: position 1,424,996 of record NW_025110834.1, read on the forward strand.
GATAGTAAAAAAAATTACATTTACCGACGTAAGTGGTAAGTTAATAAATGACAGTCAACTCTGAAAAAACAAAAACGAAACGAAAAAAAAGCAATTTTGTCTCATTCTTTGCTGCGTTAGCTTACAATAATTGTTATTCATATAATAGCAATTGGGTTAGCTACCACAACTAATAATTAGCTAATGTACCTAACTATTTTTCTCCGTGTTTAAATATTAGTAAAAACTAATGTATTTAATTAAAAAAAAGATTAAAATACTAATTACTGGACTGTTCTAAAATCGGAATTTCTATTTGTAATCAGTGACCCTAAAAACCCTCAAGTAACAAGTTTCAATCGATTCAGTTAATTTTAAAAAATTGGACGGTCAAATTGGATCCGACATTTTGAATTTTAGAAAACTCATTTAACATTCGTAATCAGCGACTCCGAAAACCCCCGAGTAAAAAGTTTCAAGTGAATTCAGTTAATTTTTAAAAATTCGTTCGCCATATTGGATCTGCCATTTTGAATTTTAGAAAACTAACTTTATATTCGTAATCAGCGACCCCAAAAACCCCCGCGTAACAAGTTTCAAGTCAATCTGATCAATTTTTTATTTTGTTGTCCGCCATATTGGATCCGCCATTTTGAATTTTAGAAAACTCATTTTACATTCGTAATCAGCGACCCCGAAAACTTCGAGTAACAAGTTTCAAGCGAATTCAGTTAATTTTTAAAAATTCGTCCGCCATATTGGATCCGCCATTTTGAATTTTAGAAAACTAACTTTATATTCGCAATCAGCGACCCCAAAAACCCCCCGAGTAACAAGTTTCACGTGAATTTAGCAAAATTTTTGAAAAATTCGTTCGCCATATTGGATCCGCCATTTTGATTTTTTTAAAATTACAATTATATTTGTAATCAGCGATCAGGAAAACTCTACCAAATTAATTTTCATGCATGTGCATTTGAGTTTTCATCTATTTAACACGTTGGGACTTTTGTGGACCACTTTTCGAGGTTTAGCCGCCATTTTGTCGACCGCCATCTTAAAATTAAAAATTATCTTATGATACTTTTTGTAGCTGAGGGTCCATGGACGCGATATTTTGAGCTCTCGAGACAATATCCTTTCTTTTTTTATGTGAAAATATCCATTAAATGAAATTTTTTTCTCGAAAAATAGTGTTTTTTTAAAATAATCATAACTTTTTTTCATAATTGTTATAAACAAATTTTGACAACGGAATCTGAAAGAGCGATAAATTTTACATTAGGTATGGTATATACTAGTTTTTTAAGGGTCTTTTTCATACAAAAGAATCCCCTCGAATTCAACACTAATATTTTGTCCGTTTGGTCCTTAATGGGTTTATCATACTTTCTGAATTTGTTCCTTTATATACATGGAATAAAAATGTTTAAAAGTTTATTCAAAATTTTAAAAAAAGGCTTATAACTTTTTTTCTTTTTAACCGACTAAGATAAAAAATTGAAAAAAACCGCATTTCATAGAACTGGTTCTAAAATCTTTCATCCATTTTTTTAATAATCTGTTTAGAAAAAAAGTGCTACGAGTAATACCTTTAAGTGGACCCAAGAGAGCAGTATGAAGATAATCAAAACAAAATCCCCAAATTATATCAGATTCGGCTATAGAGCGTAGAACGGATTCTCCTTTAACTCCTTTAGAACGAATTAAGCAACTTGATTATGACACTGTTTTCGAATCACATTTATGAGATTCGGATGATCGTTTGCCATCATGAACTACAGGAACATCGATTTCACTCAACTCTAAGGCTTGAGCAATAAAACCTTTTAGAAATATATTTAATAATTTACTATTAGGATCTTGTTGAAATATTGCGGCATTCAATAGAACGAATCTCATAGAAATCGGTAATTCTTTAAATAATAATTGAATTAGCCAACATTTTGTCTTACACTTTAAAGGATTTTTAGCAGCTGCTTCATCCGTGGAAAATGTATAAGTCATAGCGTTAGAATGCTTTTTAACAATTTCGCGATACAGTGTACTATTATCAACGTCAAAAATAGATTCTTTTTCTCTAACATTATCGGTCGTTCGGTTTTATATTTTGTTGACGAAATGTTTTACTATATTTAGATTTTTAAGCAACTGATCAATTTGGGTACCTAGACAAAAAGTCCAGAGTCAATGAAGTCCAAAAAAATTTGTTTATCTTGGATTTTTTGGACTAGATTTTATGTCTTGATCAAAATGTTCAATGTAAAAAAATCAAAAATTAAACAAATTCAAAAAAATAAGCAATGTGAAATTATCATTTTTATTTATGCGGTTGTCTTTTTTTTAATCTTCTGTCAATCTCTCTTGCGTCGTTCACATTCATTTAAAATTTTCAAAATTATAATGTTAAAAGTCATTTTTATCGTTATATATTCATTTTAAATTGTGAAAATTATAAAATATAAAATTTGAATTTGCAACGTGTTTAAAGCACAATGGTTCTACAAGAATTAGAAATTATTGTGAAAGGTCGAAACACTTATGAACATTTTGAAGGTTTTCTTTATGTTAGATCTTATGCTAGAGGTGATGTAAAATATTGGAAGTGCAAAAATAATAAAACTTGTGCAGCACGTTTGACTACTGTAAGTGGAGGGCAAATTGTAATGATTAGAAAAGGTGGTTCAGCTGAGTCTCATATCGGTCATGGACCTAACCCTGAAGAAATTAAAGCTTTACGTATAATGTCTAGAATAAAGGTAAATAAAAAAATTAATGTAAATGTATAAAGAAATATTTTTGGATGGAATATTTTTTAATTTGTAAAAAAATTTGTTTTTATTTTACGTGCAGTGAGCAGCACAGACTCATCCTAAACGTCCACCATCTGCAGTAATACGAGAAGCGCAAAATGAGATAAAAGCTGTACAAGCACAGTTGACCGAGATGCCTAATATACATAAAACGATTCAACGAGAACGCTTGAGATTAATGCCTTTTAACCCTATAAGTATCAAAGATCTGGAAGACTTGCCTGATATATTTACAAAAATTTGATGGGTGAAAATTTTTATATATTCGATTCATATAGCGATGAAGAATATAATTTGAGCTAGGGGAGAAATTTAGTATTTAAAACGCGTGAAAATTTAAAGAACCTTTTTAAATCGGATATATGGTACCTGGATGGTAATTTTTAAACGGTTCCTTCCATTTTCTTTCAGCTCTTTACAGTAATGGGATCTGTTCTGTAAGTTAAAAAGGGCATAGAACGAAAAATTGCTTTTTCTTTTGTTTACTCCCTCCTAGAAAGCAAGAAGGAAAAAGCATACGCAAAAGTTTTGGAAGTCACATTTGAAGTTAATTACATTCGTGGTATTCTTGCTGTCAGAAGAAGAAAGGCAGTAAAGGCAGTACATTATGATCCGTCTCTTTGGATCCACTACCACTCAGTGCTTCAGGAAACTGCTCGTACCAACAATGACTCGGAAGGGTGGCACAATACATTCCAAATTTTAGTCGGACGAAGTCATCCAAGCCTGTATCAGTTTCTTAAAGATTTACAAAAGAAACAAGCCGATTTTGAGTACATGTTGCGGGACCTGAACTTGGGAAAAGGAGTAAAAAATTTGCCACCTGCAAAGCAAAGACTTCTAGATGAACAAATTTTCAATATAGTAAAAACCTACCAACAGTACTCACATGAGGAAATTGAATTAGAATATATCAAATTACTTGGGCACAATATTCACATGTAAATGTGAATACAAACGAAATAAATTTAAAAGTCTTCCCATTCTCAAAATTGGTTTGACTTTTTTTCCTTTCCTTTGATTTTTTACTTTGGACATTTTCTTTTTGAATTTTTTGTACATTGGATTTTTTTCTTGGATATTTTGATGTGGATAATTTGGATTGGACTTTTTGTCCTATATTCATCAATTTGATATGGGAATTACATTCACAACTACCGCCAGGCGGTAGAAATGATCAGAAAGATCTACGAGCCCGCGCATACACCTCTCAGCAAAAATAGTATTATATTCTGCGTTTTTTAATAACTTTTTATTTTATTGAAACAATTTTTTTCGAATTCTATATGAAAAATAAGTAAATAAGTAATTTTTTATTCTTTTATTTGTTCAAAATTATGAAAGTTATGGTTTTTTTAGACTTAACGTTTTCAGATGTAGAGGACTTTTGAAACACTTTTTTCTCTGTTATACCAAAAGATAAAAAATTATATATAATCTGTGCAACGACTGACATAATTTTAAATATAATTTGAACCCTAAAAAACACCACTTTGGCATAAGTGGGAAAATTTTCTTTATTTGTCAGTGGTTGTAATAAAAGAAAAAAATCGAAAATCAATTATTTCGCTTTTGAGAAAAGTCACATTTTAGACGAAATTTTAATTTATTTAATGTTTTCGCTTTATTAATGTTATTTTTTATTACATATTTGAAATAATCATGAAAAAATAAATAATTTCCATATATTATATAATTTTTTATCTTTTGGTATATCAGAGAAAAAAGTGTTTCAAAAGTCCTCTGCATTTGAAAACGTTAAGTCTAAAAAAGCCATAACTTTTATAATTTTGATCAAATAAAGTTGCTTTTGGAAGTGCACCCAAAACCACCCAAATTTTTGAGTGAAAATTACACTGTGAATGCCCCATATATACCTACTAATATTTTGTATATTTAAGGATTATTTTACCGGTAGTTTGATTCTTTCTAGTATCAGCTCATTTTTGGGAGTTGCGACAGTTTTGACTTTTTCACACTTCTACAACTCAACGTTGGTATTAATATTTTACCTCAATGTTGTAATGGGTTTTTAAACAATTTAAAAATATTTATGAATATTTTATAAATAATCAAGACCAAAGAAAATAAGAAGTTGTTAGTAGTAAAATAAATGATCATGGGAAGGTGAAGAATTGAAAAATGCAATGTATCGTCAAAATTGCGACGTTTCGTTGGCTAAGGTTTGCCAACCTCATCAGGCTAAATTTCTTTAATCAGAAAAACACTTCAATTTATAAAGGTTTAAAACAACACTATACACTATACTGAAAATATGTTTAAAGAATATCCTACCAGATTCGTTAAAACATAAAAATCGCGTTCTAACTCGTCAAAATAAAAAAGATTTCATTGAGAAAAAATCTTTCTTTATAACAATTTCCACATATATCAAAATTAAAAATGAAAAACTTCTTCATGTGAAAGGAAGACATTTCAGCACACTAGTTCAGTGTCAACTGAAATAAATTAAAATTTGCTATTTCGAGAAAGTCAAATGAATCAAGATAAAGAAAAAGTCAATGAACTGAATGTAAACACAGTTTTATCATAGAGGGAGCAAGTTGTGTTATTGTTGTGTCATTATAGACAAGAGTCTAAACGTCTGAGAAGAGGAAAAAAGGTTCTGTTTAGAGTGAAAATATCTTCCTTTCTATTAATAGTGGAATGATTTGTTTTTATATGGATCATTTCAGATATTCGTCGTTTTATAAAATTTGGTTCATTGTCCAAAATTTTGCCATTTTCCCAATCGAAGTCATGATTACAATTAATTCGATGGCGGTAAACTACAGAGTTATCATTTACTTTTTTATGTTCATTTATGCGAGTTAACAATGACCGTTTTGTTTCACCTATATACGTTGCAGGACAATCTTTACAGTCAAACTTGTATACAACATTTGTTCTGTCCCATTTTTTAGATGCATCTTTACCAAGTCTAATTATAGAATTGGAGTTAACGCTTATCACTCAAAAATAAAAAGTTATTATAAACAATAAAATAATAATAACAACAACAAAGTTTATTTTAGGCAAATCAATAAAGAATAGTCGAAATTTTACTATTAAAATACAAAATAATATACATATCACAGAATAAGAAAATTATAAAATTTTAGCCAAAGTCTTTATAATTATTTATATTAATATGTTAATATAAATACCTAACCGGCGTACTACCTCGCTGGTCCTTCTCCGCTTTCCCCTGCCGGGAGCCCTTACGAATCTTGTATTCTTACGCCGAAAGCTTTTCTGCTTCCAAATGTGCAATAAATTTCCATTTCTTAAAGAGGGTTTTTATTTGTGTTCAAGTTGTAGGATGCAAGTAATGTTAAATATGGTGAGTGTTGTGCAAGAAATTTGTTCGTCAAACCTTTAATGTACAATTCGTGTATTGCGATATGATTGGTTGAAAAGCTGACACGTTTTACTTTATGGTATAATTAGAGTTTTGAAATTCGCCGTACTATGGCACTGATTTCCAAAAAAGTGGCAAACGTAAAATAGTACATGCGTATTTTGGCTGATGGTATTCAACTAGCTCTTTTAATTGAAGGAACTAACAATACTCGTTGTTTTGTACCACAGGTGCTATTTTGTAACTTCACTTCACATTCACCCGCCAAGTGAAGTGAAAGTCAAGTAAAGTGAAGTGAAATTAGAGTATAGCACCTCAGTAGGAAATAATTAACTTCGTTGTAAAAAAATTTCACAACTCCCAAATTCTGAAGGTGCGATACACTGTGTCATTAAATATATAGCAATAAACCACAGTCCATCACTTTCTTTCCATTTCCTTCAAACCTTCTTTTTCCGAAAAGGTAAATAAGTTGCTTTTTTAAAAGGAAATGAAATAAGTTTTCTTTAAAACAATTCCTTTTTATAGACAACAAATTATATATGGTTGTACCTTACAGGAGATAGCGAAGGATGGGGCCCTCTTCTTCCTTCCCTAATTAAACATTAAACCCACAATAAACTATATCTCTTTGAAAAGAAATGTTGTTTCATTACATTTAACAATAATTATACACTAATGAGCGCCCGGTTCTGACGTTGCACAATTTTATTTTAAAAATAAATTCCTTAAAAATTAACTCTTTTTCTATCAATGTTTTTTTCTTAAAACATAAAAATTTCTTCTTCATCTTCTGTAATTAAGGCCCAGCAATAGTCAGCAACTATAAACAAAAGATTTATAACGAAATTGATGCGACGGTTAGCTAGTATTAAATCAGCACCCGGCGTACGCAAAATATCAATAAGGTTTAAAAATTATTCTGAAAAGGCATTCATTAAATCAGGGTCTGGTTCTTTATCAACCATCATAAGTCCTCCTACCGCAATATACTTAAATCGCAAATTGATTGGTAATTCGTTCGTTTATACCAAAATATTCTAAAAACTTCTATTACCACTTCTTTTTATAATTGTCCTATAAAAAATGCATTAAGCGTCAAAACGTTTTGAGAATTTGTAGGATTATTTAATTTATATAAACTTTTGTCTTAAACGTCTCTTATATATGATATTCATATAGCAAGATTTTGCCTTCTGTATCTGTTGATTAAGCAATTTTTTTTACATTATTAAGATTAAATAATTGTCCTATTTGGTATTTCAAATCCACCATCAGCATATATTTTTCTTTTTTGGTGGATAAATTACATTCCGATCCACATCTATCACATAATCCTTCAGGGATTGCTTATTATTATTTTTTTCTGTTTTAAGATTAGCATTTTTTACAAGTTGTACAATAAAAGGAAAATGTTAATGTTTCTTCTGGAGCTTCGAACATGCGTGACATTTTATAATTTGACAGATTCAGACTGTCAAAATTAAGACCTGCCAAGCCAAAACTGCCTGACGGTCAAATTGGGCTAACATGGGTATCAGCAGTTATGTTAACGCCTCTATCAGTCCAGAAGTTTTAATTGGGGTCTTCATTTTATTTTTTTGTCAAATTTGTCGATTGATTAAATCTTTGCACACATTGTTAAAATTTTTAGTTATATATCTTTTATTGTAGAATTTTATATGCTTTCAAATGGTATATTTGTTAATTTTTAGACATTTGTATTTACAAAAGTATCGTGATTTAAAAATTGGTATGTAGTCACCTATTTTAATTATTTTGTACTCTTTCACATTATTTTATCGAGAATATAAAATTAATTTTAGGGAAATATAAATAGCGAGAAAAATGTTAAATTTTCAAAATTTTAACTAATTAAAATTTTCGTTTATTATGTTTAATTTTATTTACGAATACGAACTCCTATTTATGAAAATTTCCCTTTAACAAAGAAGGAAAGCAAACTAATATTTCTAGCACATGCTCTCAGACATGGACTAACGGATATTGCTTTTGAAAATAATCTTAAAGTAGTTTATTGTAATTTACCAACTGATGTTCATGGTTCCAAACATAATTTTCTTAAAGCATTTCCTAATCCCAAAGCTAAAGAATACTATTATTGTCTACATTGTGCAGTTATTTTAAACTTCGAAGAATCCTAAAGAACAAATTGCGAACAATGTGATATTGAGTTTAATAAATCTTCTCAACGGAAAGCTGGACACTTCTTTTTTTATTCTCCTTTAAAGGATCAGCTAATACAATTGATGAAAAGCAAATATTTTTAAGAATTCAAGAAAGAATGCTGTGAAGAAACGGATGTCATTAATGGTGAAATGTATCGCACTTTAGGAGAAAACAGTACAATTCAAGATAACGATATCACTATTCAGTGGAAAGTGGATGGAATAGACACTTTTAAATCTTTGAAACGTTTTCTGTGGGTCATATTGATGCAAGTGAATGAATTATCTTATCGATTAAGGAAAGATCACATAATGTGTTGTGGAGTTTGGTGCAATTAAAAAAAACCTTCTATGAATTTATTCCTAAAATGTTTCATAGATGAATTATTAGAATTATGTGAAGCTGGTTTTGAAGTAACGCCATTCTGACATGAAAAGCCAATTAAGGTCAAAGTTCACACATTATTTGCGTCGGCAGATGCACCTGCACGCTGTGGTATTCAGAACATGAAGCAATACAATAGAGAATATAGGTGAAATTATTTTCTTCATCCTGGAGTCTTCTTTTGGCGATGGATTCCACAGAGTTTATACTGGAAAGAAGAAGAAGACCCGCACTTATGAGCAGCACGTTAAAGACCTTAATTTGCTTGATAATCAATATACAGTAAATGAAATTAACGGAATAAAAGGACCTACAGTCGTCATGCGATTACCATTAATGAATATAATATGGTCTTTCCCTCCAGAGCCCTTGCATAATATTTATGAAGGAGTTACAAAAATGTTTACCGATATATTTTTCGATTCAAAAAATCATGATAAAGAATGGTACGTAGGAAGAAAAATAAAAACATTTAATGAATTGTTGCTAAATAATAAACCACCAAGTGAATTAACTCGATGTCCGCGATCAATAACTGAACGTGCCTCATGGAAAGCATCGGAATGGAAAAATTTTCTGTTATATTATTCCTTAGTTTGTTTTAAAGCACTGATGTCCCATAAGAAGAACTATCAACATTTGTTATTATTCGTTTATAGCGTACTCATTTTCACGAAAACTAAAATTACAGAAGATGAGTTCATTGCAGCCAGTGAAGCAATGAAATTATTTGTACTTCAAATTGAATCACTATATGGTAAAGACTTAATGTCGTACAATGTTCACATCTTGCTACATGTTCCACGAAGCGTTAAAATGTTTGGAGCACTTTGGGCATGGTCAACCTTTCCTTACGAAGGCTTTATCGGAGTATTAAAACGTTTGTTCAATGGAAGTCAATATGTTCTAGACCAGATTCTAAAATTGTTTGCTAGACTTAAATATTTAAAGTTATCTTCGTCAGTTTTCAATAGACCTAATTGCAGTGTAAGAGTAAAAGTTCTGTTTCAGTCCCTTATGAAGGAGTGCAAAATAAGGCGTGCCATTGAGTATGGAGAGAATTTAGCTGCATTTGGAGTGGGTCGAGAGTTGGTTTTAACTGAGTTGCAGAAACTGCTCATAGAACAGTTTTTTGAAGAAGAAATCAAGAATGAAGCATGGTGTTATGATCGTTTTATTTACAAACATACGCTCTTCCACATTAATACTTGCAAAAGTCTTACAAGAAGGTTAAATTGTTTAACAAAGACAGAAGATGTAAAATTTATACCTATAATTGGTCTTCTCCGTATTGAAAATAAACATGTGTAACGAAGCATTTCGTTATAATTTCCCTTTTTGGTTCTGAGGTCTTATTCTATTAATTAGAATATTCGCGGTATCCTTTGGGATATTCCGATTGGGCCCGAGGCCCTCCGTTTCCTTCCGAATACCGGATTCGAGTGTCCAATCAGGGGAGCAGGTTAGCTGCCTTTCCGATGGACCAAGGAGTGACGATACGAGAAGAAGCCGGCCGGCACATCGTAAATTACTTGCGAGTTGATAGTGACTTAGAGAGTTTGTTTTGTAGGCAGAAGGCCAATTTAAGTAACTTCGAGTTAATTTGATTTTAAGTTTCAGTAATTGTAGAGTTTTAAGTCGAGTAATAAATGTTAATGTTGTGCAGTCGATACAATTTAAATTAATATTAAAAATAGTCTGTCACACATGGTACGATTTCATATATTGTTTTACCTTTTATTTTGGAAGAAGTAAATGAAATTTTAACTAAAAACGACCATTTTTCATCTTCGGAGTTTTCAATTTCATTGTACCTGACATGATTGGAAAGAAATGTATTTGCATTCCGTATGACGCAGAGAAATTGTGCGTAATGCCTTTGGTCAATAGTGCAGAAACGGAAAAAAATGCGTTTGGTAAGCCATTTACAACATAATTTATATTTCTTCAAATTTATGTTATTTTTTAATTAAAAAGTTCTACCTGATGAGGAATAAAGAAATTAGAGTTAACTTTATAAGACATAATTTCTTTAAAATTTGTTGTCTTATTTTTATCATACATTTATATTTTTGTAAATTATTGTTGCAGATTATAGATGAAGATGACATCGATCCGGAATTATTAGACAAAGTAATCGAGAGTAATGGAATTGACAACGAAATATGCGAAGAAGGCACTTCAAGAATGATTCATCACGATTCAGATGTTGAAGTTGTAACCAATAATTGACATTGACTATGATTTAAATTCAGAAGACAGTGATTTTGAAGAAATTTTTTATGCTGCAGAAAATATATTTCAAATCACAGCTGAAGATTATTTTATACAAAATCAGTAAATAAAACTCTTTAAATAAGTAATAAACATTTGATTTAAATAGCTATCTTAATTAACAAAATAAAATATTGTAAATATAATTACTACTTATTTGAAAAGTCTTATTTCCTAACTTGAATGCAAAAAACAAAACTTAATATTTATTTTTAATCCTGATGCTGCTCAAAAATCATTCAACTTTATGTAAGAATCGTACAGTTTATATTTAAATATTTGAGAAATAATGTAATTGATTCTTATAGTTTTTTCATGGATAAAAAGGAAAAAATTCTAAAGGACGGATCTGGAAAATATTAGGAGGAAAGGTATGCAGAGTGAGTTCAAGAGCAAAAAGGCCTACTCAGAGAAAATTAGAGCTAGTATGTTTATGTCATGCTCTCCAGATTACGCGAATACTTATAGTTTTTCATCTTTTATTTCAAAATTATGTTTTTTATATTTTGTTTTAATTTTCAGTTAATCATGAATCAACAAAAAAGAGTTGCACAATAACAAATTGCTTAACAGCAACAGCAAATTGATCATCAACAAATTCCTCAACAGCAAATTGATCAACAACAAATTTCTTAACTGCAGTAACAAATTCATCAACAGCAACAACAACAAATTCGTCAACTGCAGCAACAAATTCCTCAACAGCAACTTCAAATTCCACAACAGCAAATTTCTTATCAGCATCTGCAGATGCTACAACAACAACAAATGCTACATATAACAACAACAACAACAACTTCCAAACCTAAATGAACAGTATATTTAACAATACGAAATGGCGTACAATTTTTTGCAGCAGCAACAGCCAATATTTTATGCAAATAATTCGCAGGCTCAATCCCTACCTGTCAGTGGCAGAGCTGCCAGGTACCCTCACCAAACGCAACTGCGCACGCCTGACGCCTCGCTGTTGGCGGAAATTCGCGCCTCAATTTAAAATGCTTTATATACTAAAAAGTTTCAAAATAAATATTGTGATCTGTAAAAGAATTTTTTTAAAGATAAAACGACTGGAAAAAATACATATTTTACAAATTAAGCATAAATATAATTTTTTACATAATAAACAAAGTAAAATATAAATATCTTGTCTATGTATATCATCTAATTAATTGGTAATTTTATATTTTATAATAAAATGTAGAAAAAATTGGTAAGTAAATTAAAATGAAATTTCTGGAATGTACAATGTATTAATATTGTAATAATATTTAATAACAAATATTTAATTTGAAAGATAGAGACGGTAAGTAAAAATCTTCTTTCTTTTTCTATCAGCTGTTAGAATTTTCGACATTCTTTTGTTTTTAACCTTAAAAATCAAGGGGAGAATCTCCACCAAAGTATTCACACGTTTTTTAGAGCAGATTACGAAACATTCGATTTAAGGAATTTCATAAAAAACCAGGTATTGAGTGTGTCAAAAGGTCAGTCGTTACATTTGTTGTTTTTCTAATTAATAATTCAAATTATAAATAGATAAAGATATCTTTAAATTTTCGTGTTTTGCTTGAAGCAAATCTGCACAAACTTTTTTTGATTTTGAGAAAATGAATTCAGTTAAAAACTTGTTTGAAAAAACAAGTTCTAAGTGTCATTCAAACTCAGAAAAAGTTGACATTGATCAAAATTTTTCGCAATCTAACGATTTAGATATATTGGAAGATTGCGTTTGTGGCTCTGTGTCAGTGAAAAAGAAAAAAAGAAAAATTTCTAAAAATGTGATCAAATTCCAAGCTTCGTGGTTAAATGATACAAATTTTAAAGATTAGTTAAAGCCACATAAAAATACCCAAAAAGCTTATTGTGCATTTTGTGATGTGAATTTAATTGCGCGCAAAGATATTCTATTAAAACATCACAATCGCGCAAAACACAAAGGGCATGTTCTTTCTGCCGATGAAAATCTTAAAAATTGCATAAATTCCGAAACGTCAAAAATTGACGGAGAAAATGATTAATTAAAAAATAATTAACTTTTTCGTCTCTTATTGCAACTCACAATGTACCAATCCACATGATTGATACAGTTGTTCGCGTTTTAAAAAAAAATTTTAAAGATTCTAAAATTGCGAACGGAATAAATTTGCAAAGAACAAAATGCACTCAAATTATAAGAAATGTTTTATGTAAACGCGAAGAAGAAAGATTAGTAGAGACCCAGTAAGAAGTAAGGAATTGAGAAGAATTAAACATTTTTAACTTTTTACAGGAAATGTTAAATTATCAATTTTTTGAATTCTGTTTCTGTCCAATTCCTATGTATTCCTTTTTAAGGCAAAGATTTCTTGAAAGTGAATTCCAATCAATTCCGTTTTAATACTTCTTTAATTTTTGAATTTTTGTGAATTCCGAAATACTGTGTGATACTCGGTAAGTTCAATTTCTGTCTATTCCGTTTTAATATTTTGTAATTTTTTAATTCCTTTGAAGTTTGCAACACTTTGAGATAAGTGCTTCTAAAATTCGGTAGTCATAGTACAGTTTAAATAGCTGAGCGGACAAGCTGTTTGTTTCCGACAATGAAACTTGAGGGTTCAAATCTTCGGACCGACAAATTTTTTTTCTGCTTAAAATATTAAAACGGAATTCAAAAGAATAAACTTAGCTTCTTTTCGGCTTCTCCAAATGAAAATGAAAAGAATTGGTCACAAACGGAATTTAAAAGAATTAAAAATTTCGAATTCTTATTAATTCCTTACTTCTTACTGGGGACATTAAAAAACAGAGATTTTTCAATATTAGTTGATGAAAGTTCTAATAATAATGAAAAGCTTCTGGGTATTTTAGTTCAGTATTTTTGCCCAAAGGAAAAAAAATTTAGTAGACATGTTAGATTTAATTCATTTGGATGCAAAAGATTGTTCAGCTGAAATTGTTTATAATGTCTTTAAAGACCGTTTGGGTCAGAAAGGCATTCCATTGAAAAATATTGTAAGCATTGCTTGCGATAATGCTTCAGTTATGGTAGGATGTAAAAATTCCTTTTTTTCTAAATTAATATCAAACGTTCCGTCTGTTGTTTTAATGAATTGCATCTGTCATTCTTCAAACTTAATTGCAAAAGATAGTTGTAACAAATATTTACCTGATTTTTGTACCAAATTAATAACTATGATTTCTAATTATTTTTCTAAAAGTGCAATACGTGTTGCTCACCTTTCTAAAATTCAATAATTTTATGCTGATTATGCTGAAACTATTTTAAAATTAGGTGCTACAAGGTGGCTTTCTCACCAACATTGCATAGAAAGATTGTTAGATAATTAGATTGAATTTACAGATTATTTCACTGTAGAAGTTTTTGAGTTAAATTGTAAAAAGAAAAAAGAAGATGACGTTTCTGCCTCAGAAAAGATTTTAGAACTTTTAAAAGATAAATCTGTTCAAGCTTATATGCTTTTTTAAAATATTCTTTAAATTATTTCAATAAATTTAACGCTGAATTTCAGTCAGGAGGCACCCTAATTCACGAAATTTGTGAACGAAGTGAGAAATTTTTTTATGAAATTAGTCACAATTTTTTAAAGCCGGAAATTTTTCTCAAACCTGTATTTCAGATTAAACCGGATAATGTAGCTTGTCAAGAAGAATTGAAAAATGTTTTTCTCGGATTTGAATGCGAAAAGTTTTTGAAAAATATGGATCCTTTATCAGTGCAAGAAATTCGTAAAAACTGTTTAAAATTTTACATCTCAGCAGCGCTAGATATTCAAAAAAGACTTCTTTTGAATAATATTTTACTGGCAAAGCTAAAATTTTTACGTCCGGTAGTTGCAATGGACCCAATGAGTAGAAATGAAATTTCGGAATTAACAGATGTAGCTTCTTTTCTTGGATGTGAATATGATGAAGATTCAAATAATGAGTGGAAAGTTTTACCAGAACTTTTTACTGACGACATTGAAAATCAGAACAACTGGTTTAAAAATGATGTCGAAAAATTCTGGTCAAATTTAATGGACTTAAAATTAAATAATGATGAGATAATGTTTCCAAATTTGTGCAAATTGGTCTAAAAAGCTTTTAGCTTGCCTCATTCCAATGCAGCTACAGAAGGATTGTTTTCAATTGTTACCAATGTTAAATCAAAGAAACGCAATTGCATGAAAATAAAAATTTTAAGTTCCATTTGTAGATTTCGTACCAGTTTGCAAGCGCGAAACCTTGATTGTATTTCTATTGAATTTGATGAAAGACATTTTGAATTAATAAAAAGTAAAAACTTGTATTCAGATTTAAAAAGTAAAGAATAAGAAAATTTTCAGTGATTCCGCCATATTGGTTTTTTGAGGCTATGTCAAAATCCTGATCTGATGAGGTTAAATGGACCTCGGATTCGGATTCAGCGACCCAAAAAACATAAAGTCTACATAGTGAGACCCCCAGATCAGAACTTTTTTTTTGTGTGGCTGTGTTATTTATTTTTTCAATTTAAATAAAATTAATGATCTATTCTCTATTTTACACTTTTTTTGTTTTGTATTTTTAAAGCCTGTTTATTTATATATTTTCCTTATAATTTACATTTTTATTTCAATTGGGGACAGTGTGTGGCCTACTTTTGATATTGCTTTTTATTAATTTAATTATGGCGACGTTAAATATTTGTTATGTTAATGCACAATCCTTGCGTGCACATTTCATAGAATTTAGGGATTTCTTTGAAACAGGATTTTATGATGTCATTGCTGTTTCTGAAACATGGTTAAATTCCAGTATACCTTCTAGTCTTGTTAATTTACAAGGATATAATCTATTTCGTAATGATAGGGAGAGATGTAGGGGTGGTGAAGTGTGTTTATATGTACACATGAATATTAGATGTTCCTTAATTTCTATGAGTGTTGAAAGTTCTCATCCATCTGCAGTTTTTATTTCTGAAAATCCATGCTGAACATGATAGTGCTTTGCTTGGGGTAGTTTATAAACCGCCAAATTCTTCATTTGGAAATGACTTAGAGAATCAAATCTTTTCTTTAGTTCAATTTTTTAATAATATTTTGATAATGGGCGATTTTAATTGTAATTTAAATACTTCTTCACATCATACTAATTATTTTGTTTCTATGATATATTCGGCTGGACTATCAGTTGTGCCTCACGATTCGGCGCATCACTTAAGCAATTCTAGTACTAGGATTGATCTGATACTGGTTGATGATTTGGATAAAGTGCTCTTGATTGGTCAGCATCCAGTTTCATTTTTGTCAAGTCATGATTTAATCAACATTAAATTTGAGTTTGGAGGAGATTGGTCCCAAACTACTAATAATTCTTTTTTTATACGTAATTTACATAACGTTCATGAGACTGATTTTCTTGCTCATCTTTCAACTTACGATTGGACAAGTATATATTCTGCATCTGATGTAAATATTAAAGTATATAAGCTTACAGCCTATTTAACATCCGCTTTTGATCAGTTTGCACCTCTTCATGTACCTAATATTAGAAAAAGATTTGCCCCATGGATGACTGGCGAATTAAGAGCACTTATCAAAGAGAGAAACAAACTTTGTCGAGTTGCTAAACGAACTAAAACGATTGCTGATCATGATAAATTTTAAAAAATTCGTAATTTAGTAAAGACTAAAATTAGAGATGCTCGTAGTAAATATAACTTTAACATTATCCGAAACAAAAGTAAATCAGCAAATGTTTGGCATATTTTGAGAAATTTGAATATTCTACCACAAAAGAAAAAAAATAATGATTGCGCTTTTCAGGCACATGAGTTTCTTAACATTTTTACACATACTTCCCCACCTGTGCCCTCTTCCACTTTTGATCAGTACCCAGTAACCTCACATGCCTTTAACGAAAACAACTTTTTCTTCTATGATATTTCTCCTGATGCACTTTTTGAAGCCATAATGAGTATTAAATCTAATGCGGCGGGACCTGATAGTATAACTATTAAAATGATTAAATTAGCATTACCTATTATATTTCCGGTTTTGCTGCACATTTTTAATTTCTCTCTTTAAACGGGAGTATTTCCTGAGATATGGAAGATAAGAAATATTAAGCCTATACCAAAGGTGGCTAATCCGAAAAGAATTACGGACTACAGAGAAATTTCATTAATTAGCACTCTATCTAAACCTTTGGAAAAAATTGCTTGTAAACAGCTTACAAGTTTTCTAAGGGATAACAATTTACTTGAGCCTCTACAGTCTGGTTTTCGCGGTAATCACAGTACATGCACGGCATCTTTAAAATTTACTAGTGATGTTAAACTTGCAATGGACTCGAAACTCATCACCATTGTAGTTTTTTTTACTTTTCGAAGGCATTTCCATCAGTTAATCATAATCTTTTAATACGTAAACTATCTTCATTTCAATTGTCGAAATCTGTATGTGATTGGTTTGAATCATACATTAATTTTAGGTTTCAGAGGGTTATTGATGTAAATGGCATTGAATCAGGATGGAATGGGCTTAAATGTGGTGTTCCTCAGGGTGCTTCACTGTCTTCTTTACTCTTTAATTTATTTATTTTGGATTTGGGAAGTCATTTAAAGTATTCTAAGTATCATAAATATGCTGATGATTTCAAATTTTATCTTTCAGGTCCATTGTCATCTTTACAAGACCTACTTCGAATGATTCAAGTAGATATTCATTACGTTGAGAGTGATAATGGACTTGTTCTCAATTCTGATAAAACTCAGGCAATGATAATCTCGGCATCGGGACAGCCTTCGTATGAGGCGTTGTCAACTTTGCCTTCACTTTTGTTGGGGGGTAAACCCATTGTATTCAAGGAGACAATGAAGGATCTTGGGTTGATAATAAATAGAACATTGTCTTGGAAGGAGCAAGTTTCTGACATATCGCGTAAAACATTTAGTACATTACAACAGCTAAATAGAAATAAAGACTCACTTCCTACATCTACTCGTTTGATGTTGGTTAAATCTTTGATTCTTCCCTTCCTTGATTATTGTTGCATTGTTTATGATGATATCAGCAATGACTTAAATCAAAAACTTGAAAGATCCCTAAATGCTTGCATTCGTTATATTTATGATATTCCTAAATTTGAACATATTACGCAATATAGAATTAGGTCTGGCTTATTAAATGTTGCTACTAGACGTAAATTTTTTATGGGTAATTTACTTTTCTCATTATTTAAAACTAAAGTTCCTGATTATTTATTTAATTTTTTTGAGTTCAACAAAATTGTCAAAGAAAATTACTACAGGCTTAGAGAAAGAAAATCGATATTGATAATACCACCACATCGAACTTGCTTGATGCAACGATCTTTTATTGTTAGGGGTGCAAGACTGTGGAATAAATTGCATCCAGTTTTAAGAAATGCACCTAATATATTAACGTTTAAAAAATTATTTTTTGAATTATTATTTAGATAAAACAATGGAACATTTGATATTACTTATTGGTAGGATTTATCATTATTGTCATAAATTATCTACAGTTTTTAGTTCAGTTTTCATATATTAGTAAAGCTGTTACATTCTTTATATATATATATATATATATTCAATATTGTTATCTTATTTTCGTAATTTCTTTTCAGTATTTTTATTATAATTATTATAATCATTCTTGAATAAGTAACCAAATATAATTCTAATGTATCTGTTCCTTGAAGGGCTTTGTAGCCCTAGGAACTTTGTTATTCTTAAATAAATAAATAATAAATTTAATTATTTCTTTATAGCTATGGCGAGAATTCGATGCAGAAATTGCAATGACTAAGGACAAAATTAAAGAGAATTGGATATCTGCTCTTCTCTCCCTTTCAAAAATTTTTTGTTTGTTCGGACAAATGGAATTTCTGCTAATTGATATTATTGGCATTTTAAAAATTCTAATTACTGATAATTCGTGTAAATAAAAATTCGAACAAATGAAAATTCAATGCAATAGAATAGATGTTATTTTTAATGTAAATTCGATTAGATTACATTTCTTTTAAATTAAGAGAATGTTATTAAAAACTTTAATCAATTGAAGATTTTGATAAATAAAAATTCGGAAACCTTATATTATCTAAGTAAAAATTTGAGTATGTAAATATTCTCTTTAATTAAGTGTTATTTTTATAGTTCAACTCGTGATAATAATATATATTTTTGCAGATAAAATACATCCGATATTAATTTATAAAAAGTTGTGCTACATCGACATAAAATTGTCGAATCTATCTGGCGGTGGCAATAATTTGTCCAAAAAGGACCAGAAAATCATTGACTTTACCCTTTTGGGAAAATTTATTGAATATTTTGTAAAATAATTAAACTCACACCTAAAAATTTGTAAGGGTGCTTTCTACTCTAAAAATGTGTTTTGGTGAAAAACACAAAAATACTTATTAAATACTTTCTCAAGAACTACTTGTTTACCAAATTTCATCAAAATGGGTATGAATAGCGTAGTGGTTACCCGAGTCAAAATTTAAAATAGATTTAAGACATAATAAGGAGTAAATAGTTTTGCTTTACTACTGTTAAAAACTATAAATTCGATTTAACTTTTTTTAAGTTGTCCTAAGATCGATTTTAGTAATCTTAGGTTCTATGACAAAACTCTTTAAAAATATAAAGGTTCGCCTTACTACTTTTTACATGGATTTTAGTACTCTTAAACACTCTGACTCCAAATTACAGTTGTTATAGTCCTAGTTAAGGTCATGTTATTCAGTGGTCACGTGCCCCATATACTTTACTATGGAAAAACTTCACACTGAATAACATGACCTTAAGGCTTGCTAAGACCGATCTATTTAATACTACTTATAACAAAAATTGAAAGAAGTCTTGGTCTTTTGCACGCATTTTGAAGACTTTTTTTTCATAGTGAATAGTATATTACATTATAAGGGCAGAAAGTTCGAATTCCGGCACTGTGCGGCACTGTGA
This sequence comes from Leptopilina heterotoma, assembly GCF_015476425.1. NCBI lineage: Eukaryota > Metazoa > Arthropoda > Insecta > Hymenoptera > Figitidae > Leptopilina > Leptopilina heterotoma. Next base: position 1,444,956 of record NW_025110834.1, read on the forward strand.
AGGGCTTCGAAATTTCTGCCTGTGTAATGTATACTATTTTTCTTTATATACGGTCGAAAGTACGCCCGTTAATTTATTTTTTAAGAAAATTGCAATCGTGATTAATTTGACACCCGGACATCTTTATTTAATTTCGCTCTCCGCTTCAATGCCTCTAGCGGACGTTCGTGAAGCTCTGGTTTTTTTTCTGTCTCTTTCTTACATTCAACGCCTGACCACTGATCAATTTAATATTTGATAATTTTTTTAAACTAAATGACGTTATTTCTTTAAATTATTAAAATTTTATTATAATATTGTGGCACGTATAAAAAAAATTATAAAATCTTCTTGTTAATTTTTATTCTCATTTTATATATTAAAATAAAAAAAAATTCGTTAAATTTTCAAAAAAAAAATTAATTAATTAATTTTAATTTAATTAATAATTAATTAATTAATAATAATTAATTAATTTTAATTTAATTAATAATTAATTCATTAATAATAATTAATTTATTTAATTTTAATTTTTTTTTTAGTTACCTATAAATAAATTAATTAATTAATTTAATTTTTTTGTGTGTGTTACAAAATTATGGCGCGAAAGCCTTGTTTCATATTACAAAGTCCATTTCTTTTTTATTGTAAGTAGATGTATGAATAAACAACTCATGTATAGAATATAAAATGTTAAAATTAATAATTATTATTATCATTTTTATTATTATTACTTAAAATACAAGGCTTTTGCGCCATAATTTTGTACTTTTACTACAATGAAAGATGGCCGCCGTGGTAAAAGTTCTGCTCATAGCATTTCCAATCCAGAGGTATATAGAGATCAGTGCGCCTGACCCGACATTTCTGGTCGGGGGCAGGCACGAAAAAAAATGTTAAAGATAAATTTATTGATTTATTTATAATAATACACGGGCAACAAAATAAATTAATATTATATTCTCAAAAGAATTTTTTTGTTCGTACAAAATTAATTTTATATTTCGGAAATTCTAAACGTTCTAATAAACAAAATGTCGTTATTTCTTTAAATTATTAAAATTTTATTATAATATTGTGGCACGTATAAAAAAAAATTATAAAATCTTCTTGTTAATTTTTATTCTCATTTTATATATTAAAATAAAAAAAATTCGTTAAATTTTCTGGAACTCAATTTTTTTATTTACCGACTTTGGTATTTTTACCGACAAAGAATCCTTTTACTCCCGCTGTAATAGAGGGCGTGTGTGTATATCAACCAAAGCGTAAATGTTTGACTTTCTGCTGCGAAGTCTAAGAGGGAAGTACGTACTTTCGACCGAGGAATAAAGAAAATTTATTTAAACATTTTAAAATAAAAAAAAGTTCTTGGATTTCCTTTATACTTTGGAAATATGTTATCTTAGTAGGTACTAGTTACTACACCAATTTACAGGTCCAACCCCCCACCCCTATCAAAAGGGTGGGGGTTGAAATTTCAGCTTAAACTCGAACATGCGTTTTTTAAACATTTGTAGTTTCTACTTAAATTATTCGATTTAAAAAAGTAAGTAATGGTTTAGAAAAGTTTTTTGTGTACTTTTAAAATATTTTATTTATTTAATAAAAAAAAAATTTTATGCAAAAAATTTTAAAAATAAATAGTTTTTTGCAGTTTTTTGCAAGTTCAACAGTTTTTATTTTATTTTTAATAATCTCAAATGAAAGCTTGGGATATCCCCTAAAAGAAGATATAAGTCTGAAAATGGGCCGAAAAAATTTGCCAAAGATATAGTGTAATAAGTAAAATTTGTCCATCCGCTCGCGCACTCCAGCGCGATGAACAGTGGGATTCTTTTTACAATTTACTATTGAAAATGGTCTATAGAACCTACAAATTTTATCGGATGTTGATGTTCTTGGTCTAAAATTAATAAGAGATCTATCAAAGTCGATTTTTGAATTCTTAATTGTTTATTTTTTTCCTGTTACTCAAAAAGTGAACAAATTACAATATTTTTCGAAAAAATCAAGTTTATTTCTTCATTTTTCCGTTGCACATGATCGAAATCAATTTGAATTGGTCAAGTATGAACAAATGCAATTGTTTATGCTAATAAATTTTTTAAGTTTTTGAAATAATGTACACTTGCGTTCATCGATGCCTTTGTCGGATGAACGTGTTGCACTCATAGAAATATATGAGTGCAACACGTTCGTCCGAGGAAGGCATGGATGAACACAAGTGTACGTATGATATAAATATTTAAAGTTTAAAAAATGCCAAAAATGTTTACAAATACAAAAGGAACTTGATTATTGTTTATATAATAGTTAATAACAATGATAATTTTTAACTTTAAAATAATAATTTTTTACTAAAATAGACATAAATTTAAACTTGTCTGCAAAAAAACAATTTTTTTATGAAGGAGGTCCAAAGTAATCTATTTGTTAATTAACATTGTTTGCAACAATTTAAATAAATTGCATTATGCATTATTAATTGTCCGGTGGTCATACTAGACTAATTTAAATTGATTTCGATCATGTGCAATGGAAAAATAAAAAAATTAACACGATTTTTTCTAAAAAATATTGTAATTTGTTTACTTTTTGAGTAACAGGAAAAAAAACAATTAAAAATTCAAAAATCGACTTTGATGGATCTCTTAGTATTTTTAGACCAAGAACATCGCAACATCCGATAAAATTTGTAGTTTCTAGACAATTTTGAATAGTAAATTGTAAAAAAATCCCACTGTTCATCGCGCTGGCGTGCGCGAGCGGACAGACAAATTTTACTTATTACACTATATCTTTGGCAAATTTTTTCGGCCCACTACTTACTTTTTTTAATCGAATAATTTAAGTAGAAACTACAAATGTTTAGAAAACGCATGTTTAAGTTTAAGCTGAAATTTCAACCCCCCACCCTTTTGATAGGGGTGGGGTGTTTGGACTTGTAAATTGGTGTAGTAACTAGTACCTACTAGGGTAACATATTTCCAAAGTATAAAGGAAACCCAAGAACTTTGTTTTATTTTTGGGTCAGTTCAGGAATAATGCCTCATTTACACGACGTGCAAATATGAAAGAAATATGGTAAAAAATTTGTTTAATATTTTTTTTCTAATTATACATATAAAAATAAACATTTTTTGTCCTTCAAGTTTTTTTTATATCAACTGTTTTTAAAAAATTATGTGTGATGACTTATTGTATATTGTATTTTTTAATATGGTGAGACAATGCGTTACTTTAATATTGTCACAGGGTGACAATTATTAATGTTAAGACAATATTGCCTGTACATCGACACTCAATATTGAGCTCAAATGTGCTGTTTAGGAACACATAACATAATATTATATATAATAAGTATATGTATAACCCCTGTACATCCGTGTCAATTGGGTTGTAGAAAATCATGTTCTTTAGAACATTTTGTATTTACTCTGACTAGATTTTTTGAATTTGTGAGCTTTTTAAGCTAGCAAAATAAAAATATTCTTTTTAATTTTTCAAAAAATATTGTTTAATTTTCTGTATTCATGAACATTATTTATCTTTTGATATCTGAAAGTAAAACACAGTATGGATTGAAAAATAATAAAAACTTAGTTTTAATTTGTCCTGGTGTTTTAAGAAATTTATGTAAACAAGGAATAAACTATATAGAAAGTTACCAAGATAATAATTTGATTAAAATGTTGTTTTATTATTTATCAATTGTAAAAAAGCATATCTATAAAGTAACATGACTATAAATTATTTTCTTAAATTGTTTATTAAAATTAAAGTCGAAGGTAAACGAATAGCTAAAAGTCGCTGCAATTGAATACATAATTGTTTTAAGGCTTTTTATAATAATCAAAGTTAAAACATTTTTCGCACCCAGTTATCATTAACTAAGGAATGAGCGCCACTGTATACCCACTACAGAGAATCGATACGCAGACTCCACGGTTTTTCGCCGGGTTATCTACACGCACTCATGTATCTCCTCAAAAAATACTCATTATATCCACTCTCCAGTGATTTTTTGGAAACTTTTTCATAATTTTGTCTGTGACCGATTCAAGTTCGGAACTTTCCTGACGGTTTGTAAAATTATTTGTCATTTTTTGAGAGAAAATACAGAAACCAACAAATTATGTCATTTTCATTTCCCGCTCATCAGGAGCAGTATAACTGAAAGAGTGCCCCGAGACTTGATCCATTTTTAAAACGATTTTCTAAATACATTTTTTTTAATTCATTTCATTTATAAGCTTTTCCTAACATATTAATATATTCTGTGACATTCATTTGTTTTTCTCGTAATTTATGTTTTTCTCTTTATTTGCATTTGATTGATACTCGAAACAGAGAAACTATTAATTTCTGTTAAAATTAAATCTTGAAAATAGTAAAAAAAATTTCTTATAATCGACTTTCATTTAAACATCAGAGCCCCTTTTTTGTAAACCGTCACTGTCAGCTGTTTTGCGGTTAGTTGTTCAGATTCTCGAAAAATAACAAAATTTGGACTTTAATATTTACCGGCTTAGCGGAATTTCGAGGAAATTTGTTTCATATCTGTTTACACACTTAACATCTGAAATGTGTTAAATTGGATTTTTCTCATTGCAACAAGTGACGCACTGCAGTATTAGAACATCAAAATTGCATATATTTTAACCAAAATCTGCTTCAGGAAAATTCCTCTATGTGCCACAGGAAATACTTTAAATTTACTGGCATGCATCAAGTATACGGCCTATAGTACTCGTTTGTACTTTATAATTGAGAAAATTTAAATAAGAGATGATTGTATTCACCTAAGTTATAAAGTTGGTAAGCGATGCTTTCTAAATATTGTTTAATCTTAATTCTGAGAGAACAATTTACAACAAATCTATTAGTTAATATTTTTTTAATGAAAAATCAATTTTTAGTATTTCTTGTAAAAATAATTTCACCATTTAAAACTTAATAAATTATCAAAATTTTGTACTAAAACACTTTTTTAAAAATAAAGAAATGAACTTCGAAAACCAGTGTCATTGTGAATTTTAATATATTTTTTAAATTTACTTTTTCGTCTAAAAATAAAATAAAGTCTACTATAAAGATTCAATAAATGTGAAATTAAGTGATACTTAATATGATTATTTTAATTATTTTTTATAAGTTAATTAAAAACATAAGTATTAAAATTCTTATTCAAGATTTTGTAAAATAAAATATTATTCAGACCATAATATTTTATATACTGTTTCTTTAATACGTATAGGTAGATATAATTAAACTAAATGTTTTGTCTGTTTTAACTTCTCATATAATAAAAAATTGTTTTTCCAGTTTAGAATATTTATAAATAATTTCTTTAATTTAATCTTTCATAGATTGTTCAAAGATGTCTAAATTATGTACAGAATTGGCATAAACCTTATTATATGTATCACAGATTTTTAAAATTGGTGCATTTTTGTCCAAATGACTAGTGTAAAAAGGTCTTGACTCTCGAGAATGATACTGAGGGACACAAAAAGGAACTTCAGAGAACAAATACAGACTAGAAATAATAAATAAATAATTTGTTATTCTGTCGAATTAAAACATTTAAGCTTAATTTAGAATGTCGAATATTTTATTAGAGTTTTGAAAATTTTTAATGATTTTTGTTTATGGATTCTAAAAGATTGACTTTAAGGTTATGTTATTCATTGGTCACGTTACTCATAGTAAAGTATATGGGGCACGTGACCACTGAATAACATAACCTTAACTGGTATGTTTTAAGAAAAAATAAATTTAAAAACATTTTTATTTTATGTAACTAAAGGGCTTGTGCTGGTTAATATTATGAAAAATAGATTTCATTTTTCAATTTGCATTTAAGTTGATAACCTATAATATAATTTTCTTGTTGAAAAATTTTGAATTAATTAAAAATTTAATTCATATAATAATTATTTTTATTAATACGTCGAAGTACACGACTAGGTTATAGGTTTCGGGGGGCTTCGACCCCCGACGCGACCAGTGGCTTGAGGTATTATAAAATGCGATTATATAAAATGTCGAAAATTGTTATTATTCTTTTGAGTTGGTTTTTTTGTAGTCGGGGGGTAAAAAACATTATAAATGACCATTTTCTACTGCATTTATGTTAAAGAAAAGTATCTCTTTTCCAGCAGCCGAAAAGTGGGGGGTCGAAATTCGAATTTTCACGAAAAGTCGATTACGGTGTCTAAACCTACACGGAGAGAAATTTCCAATAAAAATTACTGTGCTTGTCACCTGAAAGTATGTGCAAAATGTTTTTACTGAACTATTTGTATCGGATGAATAGAAATATTGACTTGCGCACAATTTTATTTCATATGGAAAACAGTTTTATTTCCAAAATGACCTCGGAATATTTCTTTAAAAGCACTGTAAATATTGCTGAACCAGGACTTTCTAATTTGGTCCTAAGCAAAATATATTAACCGTACCATGAAATAGTCATGCGCAGGTTAATAAAATAGACTGTGCTCCCCACAAATTTTTACTGTGCTGCCTGCATGAAGTCAAGTTGAAGAAGGCCGATGATACCCGAAGTATCACGAACATCCATTTAATATTGCTACGATTGCTACTGTCGTACTTTCCTCACCTGTTGGCAAGGTAAATTTTTGCGACGTTTTCGATTTTATGTTTCAATTAGTGATTTAAAGAAATATTGGAAATGAAATAATTTTTACTGTCCATGATTTCACTTAACCTAGAAATATTGAAATCAAACTTGTGTGCCTTGTATGCAATGCGTTTACTATGGAATTTCAACTTAACCTAGAAATATTGATTTGATAGTATCATGATATACATGGAATATAATAATCGCGTCACATGTAAAACAAATAAATATTAACAGTAATTAATTAACAAACATTATTTAATTTATGTTAATTCATTACATGAATTGTAAAAAAAGAATATCACATACACAAATAGCTTATGTCAAATTATTTTTCTGTGTATTTTCTTTGCTGAGGAAGTACAGTAATTTTTGTAGTTAAAGAGAAAGCAAATATTTTCGTTTTTTTAGGTATAAACTGTGTTGGTTAATGGTACATTCTACTTTGATAACAAAACGAACCTATTTCATACGGATGCACAGTAATTTTTTCCATAATTTCCTTACAAAAATTAACAGAAATTTCTTTCCGTGTACGTTTCTTGAGTCGCTATAACCAAAAAAGACTACCAAAATCAAATCCTTTCCACCCTCAACCCTCTACAACCCTCTGCAATAATTTTTTTCAAATAAAAACGGATCGATTTTTGGGAAATTGAAAATTAAATATTAATTATCAAAAATTATTGAAGAGGGTTGTAGGGAGTTGAGGGTGGAAAGGATTTGATTTTGGTAGTCTTTTTTGGTTTTAGCGACTCAAAAAACATAGGAATAGACACCCTATTCTACTTTTTTTTAAACTGAAATTCCATCCCTCGGGAGCAGGTGTAAGGGAGTGGTAGCGGGAAAATGGCCGATGAAAAAAATGTTTAATGGTCATATTCGGTTTCAGCGACCCCAAAAACATGGGGATAGGGGGGTGCGACCTCTGGGTTTTGACTTTTTTTTGTTTGCCTGTGTAATCACCGAAACAATTAAAATCATTAAAGTGTGACTTCTAAAGAGTCTCGGCAAAAAATGATTGTTTTCGTACCTCGAATGTTTAAACTTTTTCTATATCTATATCTCTGAAAAATTTTAAGGTGCCTATATGCCCCATTTAGGAAATATAGGGGGTCAAAATTGACCATGTCCAATAAAAAATATTTATCGATTTCACAGTTATACTCAAATATTAATTTCAAAAAATATTAAATGGTTCCTTTAAGTTTATTAGCAGCTGATTACAAATCTAAAGACAAACTGTAAGAATTCAAAATGGCAGATCTTCACTGCAAAAAGAAGTATCTTAATTTAAGATGTTTTGGTAGTCATTTCTAAGATGTTTTGGTAGACACTTTTTAGTTACTTGAAACATCTTAATTTAAGATGTTAAAAGTGTCTTCGTACACATTTTGTATGTTATTTTTGGGGCAAAAAGTTTTGAGGTTAACTATGGGCTCTTATGGAAAACACTATATGTATCTTAGTTTTTAGTAACTAACACTTATGGCACATCTTACGATTCTCAAGTAACTTATCGCTAAACATCTTATTGCAACAGAAACATCTTAATTTAAGATACTTTAAAGAACTTACCAAAGTATCTTACTTTTCTAAGAAAAGAAATATCTATAAATATATATAAATGGAAGAAATATCTTCATCACTAGTAAAACGTATAAAGCATCTTAAATATCAGTAAGATGCTTTAGAAAACATCTTATTTTAAGATGTAAGATACCATTTTTCCATCTTACATCTTATTTGAAGATATCAAAAAGGCACCTACTTTTGCAGTGTTATTTGGCATTCAAATTTTGCAACAATTCATCGGATTCACTAGAAACTTGTTGCTTTTTGGGGTCGCTAATTACGAATTTTATGTTAGATTTTAAAAATTTAAAATAGTGGACAAAATATGGTGGATCAGTTGTTACCCCTCAAGTATAAATATGAAATCGATAAATTGTTTTTATTGGACAGGGTTAAAATAACTTTTTACCTTTATTTTTTTTTATTTATTGATTTTAATTTTTTCGGTGATTTTCTGTCCCTGTCACATTTATTAAAACTAAAATTTTTTTCTGTTCATTTTTTAAAAGATGATAAAATTTTGAAAAGAACAAGATATTTCAGAAGTCGTTTGGCCAATAATTCATTCAGATATTTTTAAAAAATCGTCATTTTCAATGTTTTACAAAAATTTGAATAACTTCTAAAATAATGAACGCTTTTTAATGATCTTAGGCTTATTTTAAAGGTCATTTTCTACAAGATAATAAGAATTACTTATAGTAATTAACGTGTAATTTTTTTCTTAGAAAATCCAGGCCGTCAAACTTGGACCAACAAAATTTGAAACATTCTTATTATCAGAAAAATAATTTTTAAAATTCAAACGTATTTTTTTAATTTTCTTAAAAAATCTACACCATATAATGTTTTATATATTTTCTAAAATAGTTTTTAGTACAGAAAAAATGTTCCAAATTTAAAAAATTTTTTTGGTCCAAGTTTGACGGCCTGCATTTTCTAAGAAAAAATTACACGTTAATGCCTATAAGAAATTCTTATAGGGGCGTTTCATGAACAGGGCAACCTTTGAATCTCAGATTTTCTTCATAATTTGCCATTTTGTTCTCTTAGGGAACATACATAAGTTGCGAAAATAGTTTTCTAAAATTTCAATTATTTTGCAGGATATTGTTATTTAAACTTTTAAGTCACTTTTTTTCAACAATTTTTATTTCTAAATCTATTATAGTTACAAAAAAATGTTCAATATGAAAATTGTAGGGAATCTATTGAGTATTAATAATATTTTATTGGAAAATAAAAAATTAATTTTTTTAATTAATTTATTTAAACAGTAAATTTTTTAATAATTTTTTTTTACCAAAAGTCCCAAAAAAAATTTCTTAAAAAAATATTAAAGTGAAAGCTTAAAATGTCCTTAAAAATCCCTGAAAATTTCAGAGAGGTTTTTTTTTATATTCGTGAGAAATTAACTTTTGAATTTTGCATTGCACGGTCGTGTCCACGCGCCGAATGTGGCAGCGTCTGCCAGTTACTAAGTGTTGATGTAAAAAAGTCTTAAAACATTCAGGATGACAAGTTTAAATGGATATCTTTTTATTTGCATCCTTGTTTTTTTATTAATTACAATTTATTATAAAAATTTTTACTCAATTCCGCACCACCCAGTTTTTGACGCTTTTTTAAAAAAATGTTGTATACCATATAGGCCTAATCTACATATTGTTGTTCCTTGTATAGTTTATTGTAATTTAATGAAATTTGCTATAATAATTGTTTATATAATATCCATTATATTTCGATTAAAGTCTTCGCCAACTAATTTAAAAAAATTATAATATTTGGCAGGTAAGATTTTGAAGGTGGAAGCACTAAACAAAAAGAATTTTTTAATTTTTTAAAATATTTATTGTGAAATAACCATCAAAAGTATATATGAGGTCTCAAAAATTGTCACTTTTTCAAGTATTAGAAAATATTAAAGAAGGCACATAATTTACTATAAAAATGTAAAAAAAATTATTGCAATTTATGAAGATTGATTGATTTTAATAAAAAAAAATTATTTAAAATTTACTGTTTAAATAAATTAATTAAAAAAATTAATTATTTAGTTTCCAATAAAATATTATTAATACTTAATAGATTCCCTACAATTTTCAAATTGATCATTTTTCTGTAACTATAATAGATTTAGAAATAAACATTGTTGAAAAAAATGACTTAAAAGTTTAAATAACAATATCTTGTAAAATAATCGAAATTTTGCAAAACTATTTTTGCAACTTATGTATGTTCTCTAAGAGAACAAAATGGCAAATTATGAAGAAATTCTGAGATTCAAAGTTTGCCCTGTGCATGGAACGCCCCTTAGTGTAGCAAATGACCTTCAAAATAAGCCTAAGATCATTAAAAAACGTTCATTATTTTAGAAATTATTCAAATTTTTGTAGGACATTGAAAATTACGATTTTTTAAAAATATCTAAATAAAATATTGGCCAAATGACAAATGAACCATTTCTCCGAAATATTATTTAACAATAATTCCATTTAAGCAATTTTCTATATTACATAAATTTCTATTTAATAAACTTGAATTGAACGAAATTTCTATTAATACAATTTTTAATGGTCATTCTGTTCATATGCTAGATATTTTATTTAATAGAATTTGTGTAACACCTGTTGGAAAAGAGCTACTTTTCTTTATAACATAAATACAGTACAAAGTGGCCAATTTCTGCATACTTAAAACTGTGCAGAAAAGTGTACTATGCTGCTCACTTTTGACTACTTTGCTGCATACTATACAGAAAAGTGTACTTTTGTGCACACTTTTTTGTATTCAGTATTGGTTGTACTAGCCAATTCTGTTTTTCTCTGGGGCGCCGTCCAATTTCTAGGTTGGAACACCTATTTTACATAGTTGACTTGTAGTTACTTGTATTGTCCAACTGAATAGGTATAAGACCTACCAGCTTGGATGCCTTAAGCAACTGTATTAAAAGTTACAACTAGTACGTTGGTTACAGTGTCTAATGAAATTTATCGTGTAACTAATAAATAAGTTAATTTAACAGTATTTTATGGGTAATGAACCTTAACCAATATTTGGTATTTGGAATTTCATTATATACCTCGAACGAAATCTTTACAATTTTTTGTCAGCTCTTAGAATCTTTATAATTAACAATTTTTTTGAAATCATTTATAAATAAATTTTTCAGATTTATAGCAGAATATCTTCATAAATTAATTATTTATATAATTTGTAAATTGATTAAACTAATCCTGACACGTTCACACAGCATACCTAAATGACACATACACTTTGTCAGATAATCCAACATTTATGACTGGACTGAACGACATTTAATCCTGAATTAAAATAGCATTTGAGCGTCCATCTAATATAACTTCATAGGAATACAAAGTCTCGTCAAATCCTATAGTATAATATTCATTATAAATAAAACACGCTATGACAGACTTTATTTAATTAACAATTAAACTGCATCGACTGCACAATCAATCTCAAAGACTAAAACCACCTCAGGGGAAATTCCGCCCTGGAACCAAACCGACGGATGCGACGACGGCGAGACAGAAACGACAATTTCAATAAAGAAACATGACTTACCAAAAGTGACGAATTTGACAAAGGAACTTCCACACAAATTAATCCGGAAATTGACTTGACACAAATAATTGAATAAACAAAAGATTTATTGTCAAGTAATGCACTTACAACTGAACTTAACTGACTCTAATTATGATAATAATTAAATTGGCTTACGCCTCAAACAATACTTCAAAAATAATGACAACACGCAAAGTTCCTTTTCGGTAATGAGATGATAATGACGCCGGCCGGCTTATCCTCGCGACGGAAACTCCTTGGTCCAAGGGAAAGACAGCTAACCCGCTTCTCTGATTGGACACTCGAAACCGCTGCGCGAAACCAACTCAAGGGCCTCAGACCCAATCAAAACCATTCCCGCAAAACCCGCGAATATTCAAAATGAATATTAAACTTAAATAACTAAAAAGGAAAATCATAACGAAAATTAAATATATTTATTCAAAAATTAGTTAACACTTAACCAAGAAAAATCAAATTAAATTAAATAATAATAAAGAACCAAAAATAATAATAAAAACCAAAATAAACTTTTTTTTTCAAAGACTGGGGCCCCCATCCTATGGGAAACCTCTTCGCTGGCGATCCTGCCAAAAGGCAGTACGAGCCGCAATCGCCAATTCCTGCGGGAGGCCAACCAAAGATGCCTCCAACAACCGCAAATCGTCCATCAATCCAGTGGCCGAAGGCACTGGATCCGGAACCAACTCATCGGCTGACGGCTCAGCCGCTGAGCCATCCAATGGCAACCTTTCAGCCATTTGAACTGGAGCAAGTTGCCCCGGTTCATTAACCTCAGCCCGAACGACCACTGATGCCACTTTTTTGTGAAGGACGGCTCCCTTATTGCCGCCCTTAGACCCTTGACCTTTCCTACCTGACTCCGACTGGTCAGATTTCTCTAATGTCATCGACGACGCCGAACGCTTCATCCACAAACGGTAAGCCCGTGCACAACGCGGACAATCCTCCATAGTGACCCTATATCGGCCACAATTCCGACAAAACATGTCAATCGGCTCCGGGCACATTGCTAACTTGTGAGACATGCACCACCTGATGCCCGTCCGGAACCTGATGTCGTCCTATCACGCCAAAAATCACCCATTGCTTTTTTTTCTTAGAAAAACAAACCTTGGCTCGAACAATCTAAAACATTTAACAAATAAGTAACACATCCTCTATTATATTAAGTTGAAGAACGACCGACCGACCCTAGCCGTATAAATATGTATATATCTTTTAAAAACAATATTAACACATGTATACATATTTTCAAATCACGTGTGCGCAGTAGTGTTCTATCAATGTCAGGCATGCGCAGTAGTGTTGTGTCAATGTTACGCATGCGCAGTAGTGTTCTGTCAATGTTACGCATGCGCAGTAGTGTTCTGTCAATGTTACGCATGCGCAGTAGTGTTCTGTCAATGTTACGCATGCGCAGTAGTGTTCTGTCAATGTTACGCATGCGCAGTAGTGTTCTGTCAATGTTACGCATGCGCTGTAGTGTTCTGTCAATGTTACGCATGCGCAGTAGTATTCTGCCAATGTTACGCATGCGCAGTAGTGTTCTGTCAATGTTACGAATGCGCAGTAGTGTTGTGTCAATGTTACGCATGCGCAGTAGTGTTCTATCAATGTCAGGCATGCGCAGTAGTGTTCTGTCAATGTTACGCATGCGCAGTAGTGTTCTGTCAATGTTACGCATGCGCAGTAGTGTTCTGTCAATGTTACGCATGCGCAGTAGTGTTCTGTCAATGTCACGCATGCGCAGTAATGTTCTATCAATGTCACGCATGCGCAGTAGTGTTCTGTCAATGTTACGCATGCGCAGTAGTGTTCTGTCAATGTTACGCATGCGCAGTAATGTTCTATCAATGTCAGGCATGCGCAGTAATGTTCTATCAATGTCAGACATGCGCAGTAGTGTTCTATCAATGTCAGACATGCGCAGTAATGTTCTATTAATGTTACGCATGCACAGTAATGTTCTATTAATGTCAGGCATGCGCAGTAATGTTCTATCAATGTCAGGCATGCGCAGTAGTGTTCTGTCAATGTTACGCACGCGCAGTAGTGTTCTATCAATATTAGTCATGCGCAGTAGTGTTGTATCAATGTTACGCATGCGCAATAGTGTTCTATCAAATCACGCATGCGCAGTAGTGTTCTATCAATCCATTCTTCCACTCTATGATATTCAGTTGAAGAACGACCGACCGACATTACACAAAGTTATTTATTTTAAGTTCTAGTAAGGATAGAAAGTTAGTTAAGATCTTATTTCAAAGCTAATATTTTCTACTTTCATAATATCAAAATAATAAATTTGAAAAAAACATATTCTTCATTATTGTTTAAATGCAATTACCATTAAACAATTTTTTTAAATGTATGATAATTTAAAAACATATTTTTCTCATGTTTGTAGGTCATGTAAATCTCAGGGACCGATTCTAAAACGAAACTAAATTAAAAATTTGCGTTTAATTTAGTTTCATGTCAACTAAAAATAAATTATAATTCTATTGAAGTCTCTTCATACTACTGTATATCTATTATTAAAGTTATAATTCTATTATTTCTTTAAATATTTTATTGTTAACTGTGATTTCTTAATTAGAACTAGGTAATTGAGTTTCTCAGATATTTTTTTTTGATCTGTACTAAAATAAATTCAAGTGTTTAAAATCTAATTTATTTTTTTTAGTTTAGTTTGCAGTCGACATGAAACTAAATCTAATTTGTTAATTTAGTTTCGGGTCGACACGAAACTAAACCAACAAACTGAATTTAGTTTCGATTCAACACGAAACTAAACTCAGTTTGTTAATTTAATAGTTTTGTGCCAACTCAGAAACTAATTAGGATAAAACACATTTATCTAGCATAATTTGTTAATAACAATTTTATAAACAAAATACGACCTGGAGAAGAAAATAACATATACAAAACTTTCTTAATTTTCTACACAGAATCGATTTACGTTAAGAATTTTCGATAATTTTTAAATTTTTATTAATTGGTTTAAACAATTATTGTTAAATAATTGTAAATTAACAAAAACAAGTACATTTTTTTCAATTTTTTACTCAAAATGCATTTGTTTATGCTTAAGATAAAACATCCTATACTCAGCATAATTTGTTTATTTTTAATTTGTTTAAACAATTGGAAATTAAAAACAAAAAACAGGTCTATCTTTTTTTCAATTTTCTTATGAATCCAATTGTTACTTTTTAAATAAAACGTCTGGTTTCTTCATGGGACTTAATGGGTATTAAATTAAATTTTATATTTGTTACAATTCTATATTAAAATTTTAGTTCTAAATTTTACTTAATAAACTTTTATTTCACTAATTGTTTGGACATTTGCAAAAACTTTTACTTGGCGGATCTTTTTACATCAAAGATGTTTTTATTGGGATCAAAATACTTTTTGCATCATTAATAAAATTTTAGGGTATTTATGAAACTGTTTAGTACTTCAGGCTCTACGTTTGTCTAAATGTGATAGACTCCAATTTTGTTTAGAAAAAATTCAAATATTTCAAAAAATACTTAATGTATTGGAATTTCCTGGAACATATATCAGGATTTTAACCCAATTTATTAAATTCTAGAGTATTCAACAGCATGTGATTGTTAGGCTCTCAATGGTAATTTTTCCAATCACTTTTCTCTTCAAATATTTATAAATTGAGCTGAAATTTTGTACAAAAGTCTAAAATACAATAAAGAAGGTCAGTGATGTACAAAAGTATTACTATTTTTAAAATCAATTATTACAAATTACTTTAAAATTATCAGTTGTCACGGTCACTTCTAATCAATTTCTCGTCTTTACCGATTTCAAAGTATTTTATTATAATTTATTTTTTAATTATTAAAACTTTTGTACATTACTGCCCTTCTTTATTATATTTTTGACTTTCTTACAAAATTTTCAGCTCAATTTATTAAATATTTAAAGAGAAATGTGGTCAAAAAAATTACCATTGAATGTCTAAGAGTCATATGCTGTTAGCAAATCCGTTAAGGAGTTTAGTCTATACGTTTGTCTGTCAAAAAATCCAATTATTTCAAAAAATATTTAATGTATTGAAATTTCCTGAAATATATTATCGAGATTTTAAACCAATTAATAATATTCCAAAATATTTTGCAAATCCGTTTAGAAATTTAGTTTTCTTTGCTTTAATTCTATAAAATTTTAACCCAATTAATAATAATATTCCAGACTATTTTACATATCCGTTTAGAAGTTTACACCGAAAAAAAATATTCTTGTTTTGAGAGGACAATTCCTCTTCTAAAATCCTCTTACAATTTATTCTTGAATTAAGAATATTACTCTTCATTGGAGACTATTCCTCTATAAGAAGAATTACTCTTAACTGGAGAATAATCCTCTTAAAATAAGAGGACGTTTTTGAGCCATATACAAGAGGAAAATATGAATTGAAATAAGAGAAATCTTCTTAAGACAGAAATATTTTTTTCAGTGTAGGCTCTACATTTGTCAAAATTTTAAAAAAATCGAATTGTTTTCGGAAAAATCTAAATATTTCAAAAAATACGAAATGTTTTAAAATTGCCTGAAATATATATCGAGATTTTAAACCAATTAATAATATTCCAAAATATTTACAAATCCGTTTAGAAGTTTATTTTTCTTTGCTTCAGTTCTATAAAAGTATCCAAAATATTTAATAACCTTATCATAATTCTTTCTTTTATCATTCTTTATCCAACAAAAAAATTGAGCAAAATCAGTGAAGATTTACTCGAGTTATTCGATTTCATCGATAAACAGTTGATATTTACAAAAATAAATTTCTAATTCGTTAAAAAAATTTACAAAAAAAAGTAAGAATCCGACAGTAGTCGGCCACTTAAGGCAATCTTTTTAATTAACAATGTTTTAAAAGTGCCGTTTCATATTTTTTTTCGAATTCTTTTATGTAATGTTGTTCCTTACGATCACACAAAACTATTAAAACAATCATGTTTATAAAAAATAAATTTTTATTCGTTAACAAAATTAGTAAATAAACAAGTAAGAATCTGACAGTGATCGGCCACTTAAAAAAACTTTCAAAAACCGTACAAAATTTTTTTTTCAATTACAAAAGCTTAGATTTGTTTATAATCACCTTAGAAATGATTATCAACAAACAAAATATTTTTCTCTTATACGGTTTTATAGCTATTCAAAATTGAAAAGTGGCCGACTACTGTCTGGTTTACCCTATACACGGTTTTTAATTTTTACTTAGCGGCAATTCTCAACCACGAATCTTGATATAATTTTCTAAATAGTTTTTTATTAGGGGAGAGTCTCCAGTTGTGAGACAGTCAATTTTTTAACATGCAATATTAAAAAGCCGATTAGTTTATATAAAAACATTTCTTTTTATATGAGCCAACTTTTTCGTGTACACCGAAGCGGATATATAAACTGTTTTTGTTAAATACCAACACTGTGTGTGATAATCGACTAAAAAGCGTTTTTTCAATAAATGCAAAGTACTTTTTTTCCAAGTTAATTAATTAGAAAAGGTAAATGTAATGCATTTTCTTTTAGTGTTTTCTTTATATTTTGTGATGCAATATTGCATTGTTCCAATCTACGGTTGAAAATAATTTAATTTTCCTTTTTCAAAATAGCGCCAATTTCTGGGTGTGAGACACAGCATATCACCAGTTGTGAGACGGTGTCAACACCCATCTGGGCAGCATAAAAAATACGACTTTGCAAGCATGTCAAGTGGAAAAAAGTCAATTGATTCAGAAGAAATCAATTTTAATGCTCTTGTTGAAGCTATTAAATTGTGTTTATTTGATAGTCATATTTTGGCGAATAAATATTATTATTTAGTATATAATAATATATATTATTAATATATTTAATTATTTCCACTAAACATAACGTTTTATGTCAAACTTATTAAATTTTAGCAATTTTTAATGAGTGTCTCACAACTGGAGACATTTTTTTTTTTGACAAAAGCGATGTGCTCGGAAAATGTATCGTAACATTTTTTGCGTTCATCGAAACACTACACTTTCTTTTAATAAAAGTTGCGTATTTTCTTTAACCCTTTAACGCCCAAATGTGCTGATTTTTAACTTCGGTTTCAAGCTTATAATATTAAAAGAAAAAAATTATTAAAAATTCTACAAGGACATGTCCATATGTTTTTGGGGTCGCTCTTTCGAATGGCATGGTCAAAATTTCTAAAAAGTGACGTTTAACCCTTATTATTTTCAAAAATACTCAAAAAATATAAAATTTTGGGAAGTATTTTTTTAATCCAATTTTAGTTGTGATACCGATACAATTTTCCAAAGTTCTTGAAATCGCTTGAAATCTGTTACTTGAGGATTTTCGTGGTCGCTAATTACGAATCTGAAGTCAGATTTTAAAAATTCAAAATGGCGAATCCAATATAGCGGACAATAAAATTAAAAATGCATAGTATTCGCTTGAAATTTTTTTACTCGGGTGTTTTCGGGGTCGCTGATTACAAACCTGAAATTAGATTTAAAAAATTTAAAATGGCGGATCCAATATAGCAGACTAACAAATTAAAAATGCATCGCCTTCGTTTAAAATTTGTAACTTGGGGGTTTTCGGGGTCGCTGATTACGAATCAGAAGTCAGATTTAAAAAATTCAAATTGGCAGATTCAATATGGCGGACCACAAAATTAAAAATGCATCGTATTAACTGCTCATGCCCTGTTAAATATTGTAACATACGATAACGTCTTTGTAGACAATAGGATAAAGTTTTAATTTTATCATCAAGCTATATTGAATCCGTCATTTTGAATTTTTAAAATCTGATTTCAGATTCGTAATCAGTGACCCCGCAAAACCCCCAAGTAACAAATTTGAAGCGAATACTATGCATTTTTAATTTCATTGTCTGCCATATTGTATTCACCATTTTGAATTTTTCAAATCTGACTTCAGATTCGTAATCAGTCACTTTTTTTGACCATGCCATTCGAAAAAGCGACCCTAAAAACGTAGGGATATGTCCTTGTAGAATTTTAAATAATTTTGTTCTTTCAATATTATAAGCTTGAAACTGAAGTTAAAAATCAGCACATTTGGGCGTTAAAGGGTTAATACAAATTGAGATTTATTTGAATCTAACACTGCTTTGTTTTGATGCAAATAAATTAAGTATTTGGACTATATTTAAAGCAATTAAAAGTATATTAGTCTGAATTAACATAATAAATTATGAAGAATAATTGCATATTTGATACAAATAAGTATTTAGTTATTTTAAAAACAATATTTTATTGATGCAAATAAATATTTATTTGAATTAAAAACCATGCATTATTGAATCAAGTAATTTTCCTATAACTGATACTATAAATTAAAATATTTATATCTAGTAAATATTTACTTAGCACAAATAAATAGAAACAAAGAAATAAGTAAAAACAAATAAGTTTAATTACAACCGAACGAGCGTTAGCGAGTGAGGTATATGTAGCTAGTTCAAAATAACGAGAACGAGAGAACGTGGAGGTATAAAACGTTTGAGATCGGACACATGAACCTTGGCCACACGCCAATTATTTCCCGAACCCAATTCGTAAACCGAAGGAGACATTTGCCTAACAATTTCATAGGGACCTTTAAATTTAGGAGCCAACTTTGCTGAAAACCTATTTGCCGCATTCGACAACTTATGAGTCCTCCATAGAACCTGATCCCCCACATGAAATTTAGCCTCTCGTTTATTACGGTTATAATAACGACTCTGTTTTTCACGTTTCTCGTCAATAAACCTCGCAACCAAATCTCTCAGCGCGTCCAACCTACGCAACCTATCGCACCAAACCTCTGGATCAATCCTCTGAACCGTAACCTTACCTTCAACTTCTCTTCTCAAACTCTTAACCGGTTGAGGCTGACGGCCATAATTCAAAAAGGCCGGTGAAACCTTTGTCGAAGACTGTACGGCCGTATTGACCGCATGTCGGAACTCATGGACATGTTTGTCCCAATTCCGATGATCCTCGCCCACAAAAGTCGCAATCATCGTCTTTAAAGTACGGTTACTTCGTCCGACCGGGTTAGCCTGGGGGTGGTATGGCGGCATTGTTAAATGCCTGACACCATAGTCTTCCAAAATGGATTTGAGGTGTTGGTTGTCGAATTCCTTTCCGTTATCCGTTAACAGAAAGTGAGGAGTGTCCCACCTGAACACTACCAATTCCTCAAATGCCTTCGCAATGGATTTACCATCAGCAGATCTGATTGGTTTCACCCCAATCCAGCGTGTAAACAAATCCTGGAAAGCAACCAAATGCTTACACTGATTCTTGCTGGATGGAAACTCCATACAGTCCGCTGCAACCACCGTCCACGGTTGTTCCACAATCCTTTGACCCATTAACCCTTGAGGTCCTTCTTGCGAAACCTTAAACCTTTGACAGTCAGGACACTCGCGAACAAACCTCTGGACATCATGCCAAATGCCTGGCCAGTAATACTCTGCAGCCACCCTAGCATATGTCTTCTCTATTCCCAAATGACCTGCTGCAATTTCAGAATGAGCATCCCTGAGTATCCTACTCCGATGCTCCTCTGGGACAACCAACATCCAACCCTGTTCTTCGCCCGTGATTGGTAACAATAAAGGATCTTTCCTATGACGATATAACAAATTGTTTTCCACCAACCATCCTGGAAAACGTTGAGGAAACTCCTCGACCAATTGTTTCCTCTTGATGTACCACGGGTCATCAATGGTGCTGAAAGCCGACATCTCGTCCGTGTTATCCTCGTACATACGCGACAATGCGTCCGGTACGTGATGATTAACACCGCGACGATGAACAATGTCAAATTCCCATTGTTGCATCTCGAGTGCCCAACGAGCCAACCGACCAGACGGATCCTTAAGATTCCTGAGCCACCTCAGTGCACTATGATACGTGATAGCCTTAAACCGATATCCCTCTAGATATGGCCTGAATTTTTTAATGGCCCATAAAAGTGCCAGACACTCACGCTCAGTGACACTATAATTCCTTTCTGCCCCTGTTAAAGCCTTACTTGCGTACACAATTGGGTGTTCGCCATCCTCAGACTCCTGAGTCAACACTGCGCCAATCGCCGAGTCGCTAGCGTCACACTGAACAGTGAACGGTTTGCCAAAATCCGGCCGAGCCAAAACCGGGGCCGATACCAACTTTTTCTTTAAAGTTTGGAAAGCCTCCTCATGCTCAGCTGTCCATTCCCAAGCTCTTCCTTTTTGAAGAAGCCTCAAAAGTGGTACCTTGATCTCGCTATCATTCTCGATGAAACGAGAATACCACCCAACCATTCCCAAGAAACGCCGAAGCTGTTTAATATCATGGGGTGCCGGGTATTCTAAAACCGGTGCCACCTTCTCAGAATCAGGCCTCAAACCATCCCTATCCAACACATAACCCAAATAGGTTACCCAAGAGCAACCAAATTCGCATTTGTCTGGGTTTACCACCAAACCAGCAGACGCCAATCTCTTCAACACTATCCTCAAGCATCTAATATGTTCGTCGTAATCATCGGTGACAATTATGATATCATCGAGATACCCAAACACGACAGGTTCAAATTCCGGACCGAACAACGAGTCCACAAACCTCTGAAACGTGCCGGGGGCGTTTGTTAATCCAAAAGGCATTCTCTTAAACTGAAAGAGACCCAAACCTGGAACCGAAAACGCTGTGTATTTTTTACTTTCCACCGACATCGGTACCTGATGGTACGCCATTTTGAGATCGATTTTGGAGATATAATGAGCCTTCCTCAGTTTATCCAAAATAAAATTGATACTCGGTATCGGGTACACGTCCCTAATTGTCACCCTATTGAGGTCCCTATAGTCAAAACATAACCTAAGTGACCCATCCACTCTTTTTGACTATTACCGGTGCAGTGCTCCAATCACTGGACGCTGGTTCGATAATTCCTTGATCCCATAATTTTTGCACCTCCTTGATCAACCACTGCATAATCATCGGAGACATTCTCCTCGGCCGATGCGTGTGATCAATCAACCTAATGTGGTGCTCCGTCAACGACGTCACCCCATGTTCCTGACCTTGAGGAAGGACCAACTCATTAACCAAACTTTGAACCTTATTTCTTTGATCAACCGTAAGCTCCGAAATCCCTGCACATTCCGCGAAAATACCCTCAGAGTTTATTTCTCCATTATCGTACGCAAACTTATGCCACTCTTGGCCATTAATCCTCCAGAGACCTTTCCCGAGCTGGACATCCATATCCATTTTCCTACAGAAATCCATTCCCAAAATTAAATCCTTGGTTAAGGTGCTAAGGGCTTTCAGCTCGAAAGACTGCGCAAATCTATCGACTGTCAACCATAACCTTAATTTCCCTAAAGTTTGAGTGGATCCTCCAATGGCACTTTGGATTGCCGTATCCGCTTGTTCCAACCTTTCTCTAAATTTTTCAGCCAGTTTGGGACCAATAACAGAAACCATTGCCCCTGGATCGAACAATGCATAATATGGACGATCCGCAATGATTACCTTTAAAATGTACCTATTTCCAGGCCTAGTCCCATCGACAATCTCGTTTGAATCCGGAGAACCTACTGCATCCGATGCAGTTTCTCCCCTCTCCTGGACTTTCTTGAACCTTTTTCAACACTATTAGTCCCACTAATACCAGGGGCCTCACCAAGATTTTTCGCATAAACCACAGTTTTACCTAAGCCCACAGAGAATGAGTACTCCTCATTCATTTGACCAAAATCACTACTCTCGTTTTCGGTAACCACTATTGGCGAGCCATTTATTCCACCAGAAACGTCCCAAGTCCCGCGACGACCTGAGCATGGTTCAAGCCTAGCCCTACCGAATGTGCCCAAATTCTCGCTGACACAATTTCCAACTTTTGAGAGTGAGTTCTCCTCACTCGCAACACACAAATTCCCAATATTTGAGAGTGAGTTCTCCTCACTCGGCAACGAATAATCCATCTCTTGTACACGCAAAAACACTTCGTTACTACACACAGGGACCTCTAACCCTGTCCCTACTGTTTGGATTAGGGGGGGAAGAAGTTGTTTTGTCCCCCCCCTTTCGCGTTTTCCAAATAACTACGGAACTCCACACATCTTGGACATTGAGCAAAAACTGCTCCCTTAGCCCCACAAACCTGACACGAAACCTCAACCTGAGCTTGCTGTCTGCTTGGGCATTCTGTAGCAAAATGACCCTGTTGTTGGCAGCTAAAACAAACCCGATAAGGACACTGGGACAGACGATGTCCCACAACCTGACAACCATTGCAAATACCCATAAAAGGAACCTGACCATTACCCTGGTTTGCTACACCCGGTTTAGGCCTACCTTGTTGGGGTAATGCACCAGCCACTTGGCCGCCCGGTGCATTAGGTGGGGCTCTTACACCCCCACTTTGCGAATAGATTATAGGTTGTGCCGGCCCCGGAGCTACCTGCATTGGCTTGGGCCACCCTTTATTTGGTTGACCCCCTGCAGCTCCCCTAGGCCGACCCTGACCCATCCCAAATGCATCCACTGCATTTTCCTTATTTTCCGTTGTTTCTTGTTTTGCTTGATTTTTATTTTTGAACCCTTATCTTTTCCTTAGCCGGGGGTGGAACATATCTTTTGTCAATATTCCTAATTCGCTCGTATTTCCTCAGAATATGCTCTAATTCCCCAATATTTCCGACCTCGAAATTCGACACATACCTACGATAATCAGGTGTTAACCCTCAAAAAACCACACGCAAAAATTTCCTAGAGGAAATAGGATGCCTAAAATGATCGGCTATTGTGCGCAGACTCATAATATAAGTTGAGATTCTTTCTCCTTTAGCCTGAGTTCGAGCATTAAGCTCGTCCCAAAGGTCCTCATCATCGAGAACACTGGAGAATTCTCTCAAGAACGCCTTTTTAAACTGTTTCCACGAAACAATTTCGTTCCTAGTCAACCTATACCAACGGCTGGCTGCCCCACGCAACGCCGAAGGAACCGCCTTAAGCATTTCTTGACCAGAGAGATCATAGCATGTAATGCAATCCTCTAGCCGCTCTAAAAATTCTTCTGGGTCCTCCTTTTCGCCCGCCGAAAATTTAATTTCCCAGTCCTTAAGCGTCTTCGTTAAGTTCAAACTAGACCCATGGAGAGGTGACGCCACCTACTGCCGAACTCCAAACCACATTCGTTTCGGCCCTCCCGCTCGAATTAGATGTTGTGGTCACCACAGAGTTGGCCACTGACGTCACACAAGTCGTAACAGTGCTACTGCTGGCCGAAGCTACTTCGGCACTTTCTAATTGCTGTTTTCTCTTAAAACCCAAAAAGTAATCATCATTACTCGATAAAACCTGAGAATCTAGTTCCCCTAACAGATTGCCCTCATATGAACTCAAATCAATGGCCGCTTCCTGTTCTGTTTCATAACCCGAGTAATAGACCCTTCTTGCCCTACGAGCTGCAAGTGCCTCGCTCAAGAAAACCCTTTGAGAATTCTCCGCATCATACATTTCCAGCTATGAAACCGAAATTATTCCCGCTAAAATTTCCTTGGTCCTGAATCGTAATAAGCGTTCCCGTAGTACCTGGATTGACCCCTTTGTACTACAATTAGCCCTAACCAATTCCTGAACCACATCATTAACGGGGGTTCTTTGAATTTCCCTCCAAATGACCCTAGCTTGCCGACTTTCCAAAATTTTGAGCATATGCTTTTGATACGAATCCATAATCGACACGTTTATCCAAAATGCGAAAATTTATTAAATAAATCCACACCAAATCCAAAAAATTAATTAACAAAATTATTGTCAACCAATTTAAAACCTTTCAACAAACACCAAAAACAAAATAACACTCCAATAAAATTTCCAAACCCAAAAACAAATTTGCAAAATGTCACTTGGAACAAATCTAAATCCTCATGGATTTACCCAATTTGTTTTGACCTTTACGACCAATCGTCGTGCCAAACCCAAATTATTAATTCGCTAAATCCATAAAAAAAATTATTGTTTACCAACTAACCATTATCTGTCAAATAAAAAAAATTCAATATCAATTTTCCCGACAAATAATAAAATGATAAACAACCAAAGTGCTCAGTGACAATTAACCAAAAATTTTGGAAATTTTTACACTCAAACACAAACCCCAAAATTTTATGCTATCACACAAATCAAAAATAAAATATTTTTACACTTGTGAAAAATTTTCAAAGTCCCGAAAACTTTATTTTTGAGAAAAATAATAAAATAGAAAAAAATTATTTTGCCCACAAAATAGCATAAAATAAAAAAAAATAAAAAATCCAAACACAAATAATAATTTAAAAAAAATAACGTCACTCGAAATTCGGATTAAAATAATAATGAAAAAAAATTTCATTAATTAAAATTTTTGTTCAAAAATAAAACCAAAATATGGCTGCCACCAACGCTCAAAATTTTCCTACGGCCCAAAATCGCCGTCCTGTAAAATTTTTCCCGCGTTTATTGGCAACCTCGTCCCTAGATTAAATTTTCCAAAATTTGCGAAAATTATTTTATCTAAATAATACACAAAAAAAAACCAAAATATTTTAACAAATTCACACCAAAAACGTGACAAAACCCAAAACAATTCACGAGAATTATTTGTTTAAAATTAATTAAACATTAATTAATTGAAAATGGACGAGAAACAATTTAGAAAATTAACTTTTCTTTCCGACGCAATAGTATTGACCACACAATACTTAGTCGGCGTCGTTTGCCATGTGCTTGGTGCACTTGCACCCAACCATTGCTTCTTCGAAAAATTTTGTCAATTTTCCCAAATTTTTATTTCCCCAAAAATATTTTTCCAAATAAAAATAAAAGTCAATTTATCCAACTGTCGTAAAATAAATCAATTACTCGCGAACAATTTCGAGAAAAATCCACAAAGGTTCAACTTTTTGAACTAACAGCCAAAGTATTGACCTCACAATACCAAACCAACACGACAAACACTATGTCAATACTTTTACGGACAAAAAAAAATAATCCGTTCGATTTTTCCCAAAAAATTATCAATTAAATTCGCATCACTTGCCCAAATAATTTACCATCAGTAAATTCACTGCCAAAAATTTCAACTTATTACACTGCAATTCCCGAGATATTAGCCTCACAGAAAAACAATTGTCCCAACTTCGACATTTTTCAACTTTGCTTTTTACGCCTATTCAAAATGTCTGCCCATATATCCGAGCACATGTTTTCAAACAATTTTTCAAACCCATTTTTATCACTGAAAATAATCCCGAATATTGCCAATTTTACCATCAATAAACCCAAAAAATTCTGTGTCCAAACACAAACCTCTTAGCCTCCAAAAATATTATTTAAAAAAACCATAAAACAAAAATATGAAAAGCCATTATCGTTTTTGTCTCTCAGTCCAACGCTTTGCCCCACGTTGGGCGCCAACTTTATGACAGATTTTATTTAATTAACAATTAAACTGCATCGACTGCACAATCAATCTCAAAGACTAAAACCACCTCAGGGGAAATTCCGCCCCGGAACTAAACCGACGGATGCGACGACGGCGAGACAGAAACGGCAATTTCAATAAAGAAACATGACTTACCAAAAGTGACGAATTTGACAAAGGAACTTCCACACAAATTAATCCGGAAATTGACTTGACACAAATAATTGAATAAACAAAAGATTTATTGCTTCTCCTCGCGACGGAAACTCCTTGGTCCAAGGGAAAGACAGCTAACTCGCTCCTCTGATTGGACACTCGAAACCGCTGCGCGAAACCAACCCAAGGGCCTCAGACCCAATCAAAACCATTCCCGCAAAACCCGCGAATATTCAAAATGAATATTAAACTTAAATAACCTAAAAGGAAAATCATAACGAAATGATTCGTTACAACGCGTTTCCGCTTTCATTACAAAATATTTCATCGATAATCCCGAAAACAGGTAGATTGCATTTTTCATTAAAATTGACAAGAACACACATTCCAACCTGATAATGAATACCTTTGAATTTAACCCAAGACACTTCCAAACACGTATTCTTGATATCAGACATATCTTCTACAAGTAAAGTTGGACCTAATTCTAATCTTTGTTCACAACCTGTGTTACTTGCAGACCTAAAAGCTTGTTGTAGTTGTTCCTTCATGGCTGCAGTATATTTATTCGATATGCGCCTAATGGACCATATGATGATGTTTTGGTTTCAAAGTATCATTAAATAATCTACAATACATTTCGTGATGCTCTGATTGGAAACTCCGTGCTTCCTGTAATCGAATGACGAAATTCTATCGTTTAAGACATAATTTTGAAAAAAACGCGATTAAAGTTTTCATTACAGCGTAAACGTTATTGCGCAGTAGTGCGCGACCATGTTTGTACAATTCGAAAATTGCCTTTTCACTGGAGATATTGATATGTAACTAATGACAAATCATTTTAGTGTCCATAAAGATTATATACTTTAAGCAAAAAATTATTTTTTGATTTTTTGAAAATTTAAAAATGGTGTAAATAAACTACTTTTATACTAATTTTTTTGGATCCATAAAAGCAAAATCTATCCTACACATCATCTTTGTAACGTGGCGTTACATAGTTTCCCGCGTCTGCTGAGAATTGGGCAATTATCCCTGGAAATGACCGTAAATTTCCAAGTGTGTCAATCGCCAAGGCAGACGCGACACTTGTTTGTTCTTCGTTCGCGTATCTCCTAAGTCCGATCTTACCTAAAAGTAAGTGTTCCGCGATTGAACTGTCGCGTCGTCCACTATCCCGCTGCTTAGTGTTGTGCACCGAAGTGTATTTCCCAAATTGTAAGATCGATGGAAGTAAGTTTAATAAATAATTTTGTGTTTTAACTAACTTGTCTTCCTTTACTCTCCTTCCTCCCCCATTTTCACTAATTATAATTGGAATCTGGGCCTCTAGTTATAAAATTGGCACCCAACGAAAAACCCACCGGAACATTCCCTTCTTGCCTGGAAATTCCTGAAACATTTCGATTTTTTTCATGGTTTGGAAAATCGAAAAAAAAAATCCATTGTCACCGCATGGTCGACAATCAGTTATAAAATTGGCGGCCAACGAAAAACCCACCTTAATATTCTTTTCTTACCCGAAAATTCCCTGAAGAAATTGAATTTTATTGTTGAAAATTCGAAGAAAGAAAATTTTACCTGTCACCACATGGTCGCCTAACCTCAAAACCGAATCTTTTCTCTCTATTTGTAAATATCGAGAAAAATTTTTTTTATTCAAAACTGCTAAAAACTTTTAAAAAATTATTTATTTGTACTTCGTAACAATCACGAGACCAGTTGTTTGATTGCTTGTCTATTAACCAAGATCGTAGCATGTTTTCTACATCAGCGTTTGCTCTTTCGACACTGCCTTGTGTTTGTGGATGTCGTGGTCTACCGTGAACGATTTTGCATCGTTCAATATGCATGTGGCCATATTGAAACTAGTTCTTCTATCAGAGCAGCATCGAATTCTCGGTCATTATTACTCTGTAGAATTTAATAAGGTGCACCACACGTGAAAAAAAAATTTGACAACTCTTCAGCTACATTAAATAGCTTTTTTGGTTTTTAGTAGTCGCAGATGCAAAAATTTAGTCGCATGGATCCAGTAGTTAAATATTTACTTGTATTCTCCGCCTGAACTTGATTGAAAATCAATCAAGTCAACCTGTCCTCTCCTCTGCTGTTAAATACATCCGAAGTGATTGGTTTCACGACAACACCTTTTCTTATTATACTTCTTTTGCGATTGAAAGTTGTACAACATTGGACGAAAATTTCACATGCACTCCGAGATATACGACACTTCTTTTTAATATAAAATAAAATTTTGTCACGTCTTCCATGTCCAGTCTGAATGTGTGCTTCTAGTAATTTTGAGAAATAGTCTTCGAATTGCACCATATACACTAAATCATCGCACGGGCATTTTCGCTTTAAAATAACATGACACTCTTTCCCAATTTCTTAATTATTTAAATAACTAGCTGTCGTACCCGTCTTCGACGGGTTTTAGTTTCTACCAATACATTAAACCCATTAAGGACCAGCCGAACGAAAAATTTCAATTCACTTTGAGAACCTCGTTTTTTATTAAAATGCATATAAAAAAATTGGCACATACCATTTTTAATATAAAATTTACTCCTCTTTCACATTCTGCTGTTAAAATTTGTTTATACCAAATTGTTAAAAAGTTATAAACAATTTTTTACAAAAAAACAAGATTTTTCGAGAAAAAAAATTTCATTTCTGTTTACGAATATGATGCTAGTTCTCAAAAATTAAAAATGGCGGATCCAATATGTCGGACAAGTTTTGTAAAAATTTATTGGATTCACTTGAAACTCGCTACTCGGGGGTTTTGGGGTCGCTGATTACAAATATGATGCTAGTTCTCAAAAATTCAAAATGGCGGATCCAATATGGCGGACAAGTTTTGTAACTATTTATTGGATTCACTTGAAACTCGCTACTCGGGGGTTTTTGAGGTCGTTGATTACAAATGTGAGGCTAGTTTTCAAAAATTGAAAATGGCGGATCCAATATGGTGGGCGCAAATTTAAAAACTGTTCGAATTTGCTCAAAACTTGTCACTCGGGGGTTTTTGGTGTTCTAATTAACCTAAAACTTTTTTCTTGTAGGTTTTCAAGGTCGCTGATTACGAATCTTACGTCAGTTTTTTGAACTTTAAGTTGGCGGATCCAATATGGCGATTTTTTTAAAAAAACTTATCTAAAAAGCTTAAAATCCCTGTACAGGATCCTTAAAGGATCCTGTGCAGGATTCCGACCGGATCCTGTACACGTCCTGTACAGGATCCCGTACGGGATTTTGGGACAGGGTTCCTGTGCAGGTTTCGATTAGGAACCTTAGCTAGCAAAGGTTCCTGTACAGGAACACTTGCAGGATCCTGTACAGGAAACTTTTTAATTTTTTAAATTTTTATATGTTGTAACGATCCTTACGTTTACTTGCGGATCTTACCCGCGAATCGTTACAAAAATGGCAATTTACGGATTCCAAATTGCCGAATTATAAATTCCACACTTCGAACTTATAATACACCATCGATGACCCGTTTTAGGGAACTTCCCCGGCGCCAGGTAGGTAAACTACCCGGATCACGATGCTGTAACAAAATAAAGAACTTTCCCGGACTAGCTTTTACCGAGCTCAATATTTTATTTACGAAGTTACGTTTTATATTGAAATAATAGGGCGCGAGTACCGCACACAGAGGAGAGAGACAAGTTGAATTTAACACACAAATAAAACAAATGAATAAAGAAAATTATAAGAACACACAAGCAGATTATTTTCTTTTAAATCACTCTTCTTTTTATTTTAAACTTTGAACTTTGAGAAGAGAACTGAGAACTTCCACACGCCGGTGATTGCGACGGTCGACCGAAAATGGCGGCGTCCTATCGGCTTGCCATGAGGTCTTCCTTCTCGATACTATTTCTCGGTCACACCGTACACCGGTGATATTCCCAAGATAACGAGGAAGATGTGCACTGGACACTAACCTTTGATCCGGTCCAGACGAGCAAGGAAATCCATCTTTGATTTTTAACAATGAAACTGATCAACCGCGGTGTCACCGTAATTACCAATCGGCAGCCAGACACGAACTGTCGAAATTAGGTTAATTGACATCCTGCTTCGGTCCCGTATATATGTCATGCGCACCTTGGGTTCGCCCCAGCAGCATGATAACAGGCCCAACATCTATGACAGGTGGTTGCCAGTTGACAGTAGATTTGTGCCGATTAATATTAATTGTTGACACATTTTCGGTCGGTTGATAATTAAATAACAATAAATAACATTGTGTTTTCTAATCAACCAAAACGTGTGGAACTCTCTTGAGATAAACAATATGATTTTTATACAACTCAACATTTTTGTATTATATTGATTCTATACAATTCAACAAGATAATAATAAAGTAAAATGTTGAGTTCGATTCTGGCTACCGCATTTAATTTATAATAATTAATCAAGAATTAACTGAATAAGTTTCGGCGAAAACTCAATTCGGTTTTTATAACGTGATTATTTAAAATCAACGTTACAATGTTAAGCAACATTTGACATACATAGACTTCATATTTCAATATGTTAGGCTCGTATAACAATGTTGGACAGAAAAATGTATTGCGCATTCGAGAAACTCAAAGAAAACTACTGCGCAGGAGTTAAAAATATAAATAAATTAATTGAGGAAACTGTGTAGGATCCTTTACGGGTTCCTTCCAGGATCCTTTATACTTAAGTACCTGCAGTTTACAAAACTGTAAAGGGTCCTGTCCAGGATCCTTTACAAAGTTTCCTGTACAGTAACCTTTACAGGGACCTTTGATAGCTAAGGTTCCTGCATCGGAACCTGCACAGTAACCCTGTCCCAAAATCCCGTACGGGATCCGGTCGGGATCTTGCACAGGACCTGCAGAAAATATCCTTTAAGGATCCTGTACAGAGATTTTAAGCTGGGATCACCCTGAAACTTTTTACTTGGGGGGTTTCGCGGTCGCTAATTGTGAATCTGACGTCATTTTTAAAAAATTCGAAATACCGGATCCAATATGGCGGACGAAAAATTTTAATGTCGTCTATTTCACTTGAAACTCGTCACTCCGGGGTTTTCGGCGTCCTTGATTACGAATACAATGTCAGTTTCCAAATCAGCAACCCCGAAAACCCCCGAGTAGCGAGTTTCAAGTAAATCCAATAAATTTTTACAAAACTTGTCCGTCATATTGGATCCGCCATTTTGAATTTTTGAAAACTAGCCTCATATTCGTAAACAGCGACCGCAAGAACCCCCGAGTAACGAGTTTCAGGCGACTTCAGTGACTTGAAAAAGTTGGAGCACTATGTTTTTATATGTGAGCCATTTTTTTTAGTTTTTGCCGCCATATTAGCGTCCGCCATTTTGAAAAAAAAATTGGTCGCTTCAGGGTTTTGTACTTGAGGGTCAATGGACGCGATGTTTTAAGCTTTTGAGAGTATCTACCTACTTTTTTTGGTGAAAATACATCTAAAATGAAATTTTTTTCTCGAAAAATCGTGTTTTTTTGTAAAAAATTGTTTATAACTTTTTAACAATTTGGTATAAACCAATTTTAACAGCAGAATGTGAAAAAGGAGTAAATTTTATATTAAAAATGGTATGTGCCAATTTTTTTATATGCATTTTAATAAAAAACGAGGTTCTCAAAGTCAATTGAAATTTTTCGTTCGTCTTGTCCTTAATGGGTTAACAGTGTTTCTACCAATCTGGAAAATCAAGAAATAGCCAGAAATTTAATTTGACCGGAAAAAAATAATAATTAGTTACCATTAGCTATTTCGGTAGGAAAATATTACTATTTGAATAGTCTCCACTCTTTGGTAAAAAATAAAAAATTATCAAAAATTCGAAAATCCGAATTTCTTAAAATTCAACATTTTTTCTTCTGTTTTATGACATTTAGCTTTATTATTTTTAGGATCTTCAAAAACACTTTACTTATTTAATAGTTTCTATCCTATGGTAAAAAATAAAAAATTATTAAAAATTATCAAAAATTCGAAAAACCGAATTTCTTAAAATTCAACCTTTTTTCTTCTGTTTTATGGCATTTAGCTTTATTATTTTTGGGCTCTTCAAAAACACTTTTCTTATTTAATAGTCTCCACCCTTTGGTAAAAAATAAAAAATTATCAAAAATTCGAAAAACCGAATTTCTTAAAATTCAACATTTTTTCTTCTCAGTTACTGCATTTAGCCTCATTATTTTTGGGCTCTTCAAAAACACTTTACTTATTTAATGTTGCCAATGTTACTGGAACATTACGTGCTACTGGGGAAGTAGAAGGAAAATGATTATTAGATATCAATATTTTCATTTCTATAGGGGAGAGTGGGACAAACCGGCCATACTAACGGTTTTTTTACTCTTGTGACTAAACAAATCAACCGTTTTTATTTTTCGATTGCTTGTTTGAAAGATCATTTAATTGCGCAACTTTTTCTCAGAGACACCTATACTTTATCTTTTATTGTTTAGTTGCTGTGTTAACTTATAAAAAAATTTGCAAACTGGCCGGTTTGCCCCACTCCCTGGGGTAAACCGGCCATTTGGGTTTTTGATCTATAATATTGAATTTTTATAATCTACAATAACAACAAACAAAGAATCATGTGAACAATGGTCGTAATAATATGTAAATAATAATACGGGATTGAATTTTAATTAAATAAATTATTTTTTTTCATAGCAAAACAAAAATGTTTGAAATTATCAGGGAAACAATATTAAAAGGTCTCATTGGAAGACAATTATTTTTCATTGAAAGTAAATATTTTAATGAAAAAAACATTCTAATTAATAATAATTTTCTTGAAACTCTGATACAATGAAAATATCCTATGGCCGGTTTGCCCCATAGGCTCATTTTGAGAATAAATATTTGTTTAAAAAAAACGCTTTGCAAATTCATCAAAGTTTTTTGTGGTAAATATTCCTGAGGTGTGAACCTTCAAAACCTAAGACCTAATATTTGGAAATATTACACGATTTCCTCAGAATTTCCTTAAGAAAAAATTCGTAAAAGTGTAGAAAAAAACTTTTGCTCTCAGCGTTGCACAAACAAAAGTAAAAAATGTTAAATTGAAAAAATAAGGTATACTACACATGGTTGTTTCAAATTTCTAAATAGCACTTTTGACAATTTCGCCATTTCGGAGATATTGACACCTGGCCGGTTTGCTCCACTCTCCCCTATAGGTATAAAAATATTTGAACTTTTAAATTTTAGATTTAAAATTCCTAATTCTTTCTATTTTTATGATAAAATTGAAATTAGAATGACCAAAAATACAAATTAATTAATTAACCAGAAAATATCAATACCAACTTGATGCAAGAATCAATCAATATTTAACCCTTTGAGGAGCAGTGATACATTCAATTCATATGATCATTTTTTTGTTAACTTGTGCATAACTTTGTTGATTTTAAAAACTGAATATTGAAACAATATTTTTATCTAATGTAGCAAATTTCTTATTTTACATACTGGTCTTTAAATAAAAAACTTTAATAACTTTTCCTGAAAAGCTTGCTTAAAAATTAAGAATTACTATTTTTTTAGAAAAAAGTTGATCTAAAAAAACGAAAAAAAATTTCAAAATACGTCTTTTTTTAAAATTTTATTGTAGAAATGTGTTGTATTTATCTTAAAAAGTTAGCTAAGGTGTTTTGCATTCCCTTTACAAAAAATAAAAAATTTGTTTTTTTTTATTTTTCAAATCTTTTGGAAAAATGTCATAACTTTCGTTCATGTTAATATTTTTTGATCGGATAAGGCTATGATTTTAAGTGACGTTAATACCTAATAGACTGACAAGTTTCAGTTTAATTGGTTGAACCGTTTTCAATTCATGCGCGAACAAAGTTTTGCATACAGAAAGACAGACAGACAGACAGAAGGACAGACGCGTTCCTCGTTCGCCAATCAATTTATGGAGAACTCAACTTTCAACTAGGAAAAAGAAAATATTAACAAAAGGTTTTTACCTTTTGTCTATTAATAGTAGTCTATTAATAGTAAATGGATCTTCAAAATTAAATTAAATAACGAAGGTAAAGTGGATTGCTACATGGCAAGAATGCTGCCGTCCAGTTTAAAAAAGGCACTATCTACATATTTTATGAAAAATGAGTTCTTTATACGGTTGGATTCGTAATGAAAAGACGAATCTAATAGTCGTATTCGTAATTGAAAATTTTAATTAGATTAGAAGATAACACAGCCACACAAAAAAAATAAAGTGTCTCGATCTAGGGTCGAGACATATGTATTCCGATGTATTCCGATGCGCTGAATCCGAATCTGCCATCAGAATTTGGCCAATGGGTCCTGGTTCCGCCCTAACCTCAAAAAATACCCTAATATCGTTAAAATGGTCACTTTTGAATTATCAAAATTGAATCTAACCGCATATTGATAATTTTCGAAGATCCCTTAATTTAAATAAACTATTCTATAAGCTTTTTATTTGAAAATTCATATAAAACATTAAATCTATCGAACCTAACCTCAAAAACACATCTAAGATTCCAAACAAACAAATTATACCATACACAGCGAAATAAAAAATAGGTAAGCTCATGAAAGTTACAACTTAGGTGTTTTTATGACTGCTGATTACAAAGCCGGTGTTAGTTAATCAAAATTCAAAATGGCGGATCCAATATGGCGAACAATATAATTAAAAATTTGTTTGGATTGGCTTGAAAATCGTTACTCGGTGGTTTTCGGGGTCCCTGATGACGAATCCCATGTCGGTTTCTAAAAATTCAAAATGTCGGATCCAATATGGCGGTCTTTATTATTTTAACGATTTTTTTAAATTTATTACTCGCGGTTTTTCGGGACCTTTGATAACGAATCGTATATAAATTTTTATAATCTTACTTTATTACTCGCGATTTTTCGGGACCTTTGATAACGAATTGTATTTAAATTTTTATAATCTTAAAGCCTTAAAATATTAAGTTAGAAAAAATTGTTAGAAAACAATTCGTAAGACTTTAAGATTATAAAAATTGATATAGGATTCGTTATCAAAGGTCCCGAAAAACCGCGAGTAATAAATTTTAAAAAAATTGTTAAAAGACATATTAACAAAAGGTTTACCTGCAAGTCAGTTTGATAAGTTACGTTCTGAATTGAGTTTGTATGAAATTTAAATACAGCTTGAATTCTTTTTAATACGCGTTATTAAAATTATGTGACATATTTGATTCTTTATCTGTTACATTGAGACGGAGTGTTGAAAAAGATACAATTTAACTCTGGGCATGTATTCAAATTACTTTACTCAACGCAGCCAATGGCGCTGTCGTTACTATGTATTTTCTCTGCTACTATTCTTTCTCATACTACCTTTGCTGTTGGTACGTGACTTTTAAACACAATACGTATTTTGTACTATTTTTGCTCAAATAATTATCAGAACTTAAGCTAATTGTTTGAGACACTTATGTCATAATAAGACACTCATCGGCGAGCAGTAGAACTCGAAGAGTTTTCGTCCGTTTGGCCTGAAAATTTAACTGTAGTATATTAGTTGCCAACAGCTACGTATAACCTCTTAATAAACGCAATTATTACTGCTTGTATATTTCTCTTTAAGTTTCTAAATTTGTCTTGATTGTCCTGTAAAGAAATAAATAAAATATTCGAGACAGATTAAACATTAAAACATCTATACTTATTAAAACCATTATAAAAATTTGTGAAACACAATTTTTTTTTTTTAAGATTGTATTTAAAATTAATTTATATTTATATTGACAATGTCGATCTCATTCGATAGAAAATTCAAAACTATTGTAAATTACATACTGATATTAGATATAAAATATATAATTACTAGTTTCAAGCTGGGACACTCATAACAACAAATATACAGATACATTTTTTAGAAGGGTAAACAATTACATAAAGTTATCAGCAGTTGATTTTCCTTAAATATGGAAGTTTTGGTTAACTATAAAATTTTGTTTCATTTGCTACATATGAAAATTACAAGAATATATTTATTTGAGACCAAATAGTTCAGCCCTGAACATGGGACACTCATGACATTTTAACTAAATTTTTATTATTATATACATCTTTACATTCATGACAGTTAACAAAGTATTTTAAATAATTGCATTTTATGAAACAAACAAATAAATTTTACCATAAATCTTATGACAAAAAGGTTTTATTGGCGAAGGACACAATTATGACAATTTAAGTGAAATGACCCTTATTTTTTTCAGAGCAAGATATATATATATATATATATATATATATATATATATATATATATATATATAATATATATTTATTTATTAATCTATTTATTGTATAGCCTACCTAATTCTACAAAACGCAATTGCTAAAAGTGACTTATGTTTGGGATTTTATCTAACTCGAAATCTCATATTTAAAAACTTAATTAAATTACGATAAATAATAAGAATAATAATTTATTACTTCCAAAGTTATATTAAAAATTATCAAATTTCTATACATTTTTTAAGCTCGTTTATAAAGTAAAGTAAAAGTTCTCTTTTTTATCAAGCTGTAATTTAAACGAGATTTTTGATAAAAAAAAATTTTATGGTAAAATGAAAACAGGGCGTTATGAATTTCTACAAAAACGTTTCCCATTTTCAAATGTCCGGTTATCATCGCGGTTTTTCATAAAGTCAGCTAATTACGCAGATGAATCGACCTTAAATATTTATTTGTCTTTTGACATACATTTTTTTAAAACATTTAAAAGAATTTAGGTTTAAATATTATTTATAAATGAAGATTAACACCAGTAAATATAATTTACATAATAACATAAATAAACGTTTATATAAAAACGTAAATAAAGATTTAGAATAAAAGCAAACGTAAATTTAGAAAAAAGTATAAATGCATAAGATTATAATTACCATAATAATTATGTAGATGCATAAATTAAAAAATATATATGTATTTAAATTAAAATTTACTGAAAACACTACAATAGATATATTTATTAAAATTTTAATATGAATTACATATTTGTCTTATAGTTGTATGATTTTTAAAATTAAGGATAATTTTTTATAATTAATAATTTAGATTATCAAAGGTCGATTCGATCCAAGAATCTTTGGCGTGACAGAAACGCCGTCTCGCGATTTCTTTCTCGATCTATGTTCTCATCTTTGCTCGCATAATCCGCCCATGGCTTATTGCGATCGAGAATCAGGCACGAGTAGGACTAGATTAAAGCGAAAAGGTATCTCGTCCATCTGACAACCAAGGTTTTTTCTGATACTTCTTTACTTGGATTTAAGTTCTTTCGTGACGGACGACAATTTTTCTTTGCGATAAGCTTGTCTGTAGAAGTCTGAAAACAAGGCGAAGAAAATTGTTGAGTGAAGTAAGAGAAGAGTAGCAACGAGTTTCGGATATCCACAATCGAATACTAAAGCCTGAGCACTGTGGATGAACACCAAGAAGAACTGGACCTGTAAACAAAGAGATTTTTCATTATAAACACCATCGAGCTTTTAAAAGCATGACAAATAGTAGTTTGTTATAATTTTAACAAATTTAATTAAAAGAACTTTTTTAGAATTTATATATAATATATTGTGTAATTTTATTTTATTTTAACTTGAGATAAACGAAATTATTTCAATATGATATCCAAGTTATTTTTGAAATCTTACCTACTTTTTTCTAATGTTTCTAATATTCTAAAGTTTCAAAATATAAATTTTTTTTACCATGAATGATTTACAAAAAATATAATTTTAAGTATTAGTAGTAAATCAGAGATTTAGGACCTCTGTATTAAGTCGTCCATTTTGAAATGATATTTGATTTTTTTATTGTAGATGATTCTGCAATGAGCTACAATGACAACCAGTAATTTTTCACAGTAAACAAAGCGCCCTCTGTAGAAGAAAGATACTTATACTTTCTCAAAATTAAAATTCTTTTTTTAAGACTTCTTAACATACACTATGACATGTATAAACATTTGACCAATTATATTTTAAAACTTAACAGCAAAATTTTTTTTAAACTTTTGATTTTAGGGCCTAAAAAAGTTGCAAGATCACTTAACATTACAAATTTTTAAAAAGTGTCTTTTTGTAGTTTTTTGATTTTTTAAAATTGTGAACACGAGTTTAGTCTAAAATTTTAGTAATTTTCTTGGGGTGAAAACAACCCTTAAATAAAAAGTGCCAGGATATCCTTTAAAAAATATTAATTTTTGATGAAACTTGATATCTAGGGGTTTTTGGGGTCGCTGATTACAAATCGATGTCACTTTTTCAAAATTCAAAATGACGGATCCAATATAGCGGACAACTGTTTGAAAAATAGATGCAGTTTGCCTGAAACTCGTTAATCGGGGGTTTTTGGGGTCGCTGAATACGAATCTGATCTCAGATTTTCAAAATTACACAATTAAGTAATTAAATTTGTGTACGAAAACAGTATTTTTTGTTTATATACTTGCCATTTTTCGAAAAAAAACGATATTTTCAAAATCCCTTACGTGGTCTACTAGTTTATGGCATATATTAAAAGAAAATTTTTGGTTTTTTATTCCAGGTTCAAATTTGTCGGTACAGACATTCCGCCCATTTTGGGCCTCCAAAAAACGTCATTATTTAAAACTGATCCTGGAGCAGGGCATTTTATAATAAAAAAAACTTTGTTTAATATATTTTTTGGTACATTTTGAGATATATAATAAAGTACTGAATACGAAAATTTAATAGCTTTTAATATACTCTTTGAAAAAATTCCCAAATTTGACCATTCTGTTTTACACGTGCTTGGTGGCCTGACCCCTTAATCGTATCTTTTTGTACAATTGAGATTTCTTACAAGATTTCATCAACATACATTTGTTTAGAAACAGCAAGTGAATAAAGTTGCGTTAGAACAATTGGAAAAATTATAATTACTTTTAAGATGTTAAAAAGGAATTAGTGAAATTCGTTATTTCAAAAAAATGTTTAAACTTTGAATAAAGTTTCGGATTAAGCATATATTTGATTCTTAAACATTATTTTTCAGTTGTAGAAGTACCTTCAAAATTTTTATATTTTTTTCTTTCAACTTTGGTCACTTGCATTTTCTAAAGAAATGTATGTAGATAAAATCTTGTAAGAAATCTCAATTCTACAAAAAATATGATTAAAATGAGCCTATGAACATTAAAAAACGTTAATTTCTTTGGAAGATATAAAAAAGTTAGTCAAATCACTGAAAATAATGTTTTTGTATCAATTACAGAATATTAGAAAGAATTTGATAACTTTTGTAAGAACATTGAAAAACGTTAATTTCTTAGGAAGATATAAAAAACTTATTCAAATCACTGAAAACTAAGCAATTAAAAAACTGTAATTTTTAATAGTTTGAATTCATTTGCAAGTTTACAAATTGACTATTTTCAACTTGCAAACCTTCATTTTATAAGAATTT
Source organism: Leptopilina heterotoma (assembly GCF_015476425.1). NCBI lineage: Eukaryota > Metazoa > Arthropoda > Insecta > Hymenoptera > Figitidae > Leptopilina > Leptopilina heterotoma. Next base: position 1,484,889 of record NW_025110834.1, read on the forward strand.
CCCAGAAATTTTTTTGTTAATGTATAATTACAAAATAAAGGGATCGATTGTCATTAATCAGGTGAAAAAAATTCGTGAATAAAATTGTTTTAAAAAAATTTTAATTTTAGAAAGAAAATTGTAACATTTTAGAATTTGAATATTTACCTCGAAGAGCAAAAAGAATATTTTGATACAAAAGCAGGAGAAAGCCCAAGGAGATAAATTAAAAAAAATTTCATTTCTTACAATAATTAACATGTTTAACAAAATTTTCAGTACCATTAAAGTTATTTTTATCTCAATAAATTTTTACAGTGCAATAAGACATGATTAAACTTATTATTAAAATGTTTAAATTTGTAATGAACATTAAGCGACGTTGCTACATCTCTAATAATTCCTGCAATAAGGAGATAATTTTCAATATACTTATAAGAAGATATTGGTATTAGTGGGTATATGCAATGCTATACAAAAGTATAGAGTAGGTAGATGAAAGAGTAATATGGACAAGTACTTTAATACGAAATAGTATAATAATAATTAATTCTATCTACGGCTGCAGCCGATATAATCCCTTAATTTTCTAAGATAGGTTCATAATTTATTTTTAAGCATTATTGAAATTATGCTTTTTTACATAAATAATATAGGCAGACATGCCAAAGCAGAATGTCACATAGCTAAGCTGTAATTCGGTTCAATTTCTGAATATTTATCTTCATAATTTTAGTTCTGCATATTTTAATATACAGAACTAAAATTATGAATTAACTAAAATTATGAAGGTTTGATTTTTCATTTTGAAAATGAATCATTTTGTGTGCATCCGTATAGGGAAATTTTTGCCAATACTTTTTTAAATCCCTAAATACTTTAATTTTATAATACTTTCTGGTAATTAACTAGAGCATTTTATGATGAGATTTAACTATAGATAAATGGTGTGTTTCTTCGCGGATATCTTGAAGATGAATGTCAACAAAAAATTAAAAATACAGGGTGTCAATAGGATTTAGTAAATTTTGTTAAAAAATGCACCATGCGAAAAGATTCATAGGAAAGTTCCTCCTTGGAAATTCAGATCCCATCGTAATTATGACGATATTTAACTTTAATGAAATATTACAATATTACAGTATTAATTAAATATTATAGTAATATTACAGTAATTTTACGTGCTACTTGAACGTTAATTAAATTTCATTTTATTCAATTAAATTTCTGCATTACATACAGCATCAATTTGCGGTTTAAGACAGAAGAATAGCTTTGCATTTGGCAAATATTCTACAGTAATAGAATAATGACAACTATCTGCGTGGTACAAAATTACTTTACTGATATTACATAAATTTACAAATTAGCTATACTGGTAGAATAGAGTTCAATGCCAAATGTTGGCCTAATACACGGATTTCTAAGTACTGACATTATATAAAATTACTACCGCCTTTGTACTGTGCCAATGGTCAATTACATCTAAATTCTACTTTCTTCTCATGGTCAGAAGAATTAATATTAATTAGATCGTTGAAAGTGGATAATAGAAACTTTTCACAGAATTGTGGATTTTTAGTTTTCTGAATAAAATTCCAATAATATATTTTCAAATATATTTATAAACCAGTTGCATGATTGAAAAAGTACTTAAAATTTATCCTATTCATTTTTAATTGAAAAAATAACACATTCTTGACAAGTTAGTAAAATCTATTACTATCTATTAGTCATAAAATAAATTACAGGGAAAAATTAACATATTAACAAATTTAAAAAAATTAATTTTGTGACTCTGAACATTCATGTAAAGCGAAAATATAAGAACTGAATACTAAATCATATTATTGTAATGAAATAAAACATCCACTTTTACACTAGGGTCCGCGGTCTTTCAAGTCCACTTCAGGCACTAATATGTGTTTAATCATTGAAATGCATGTGTTCTTTCTGTCAGTTGTGTACACATATATTGGAATGCCAAATTATTGCGCCACCACACATCGCAGTCGCACCACGAGTCCTATAAGTTGCAATTGCCCAACGAGTACTTTTCACTTTCCCCTCCCCTCCATCGGTAAATTTTGCTTTAACGACCTCAGAAATCGGCCAAGAGTCCACCACGAAGAAAAAATTGAAACATTGTGTACCATAGGGTATCCATAGAGTACTAGCTGATCACTCTTCGTATCACACGTTCTCTTTTTATTTCTACTACTTATATTTAAATCCTCATAAGCATCCATACCCTTCTCTTGATTATAAAAACTCTCTCTCAATTTAAAAATTAATGTGTAACGCTTTCTAAGGAAAGATATACCTACCCCACCCAAAAATACTTGAAAGTGTAATAACATTTTCAATATTGCCTCAACGTTTCTATGGATTTTACAATATTACAGCAATATAAAATTATTAAGGTACAGGCAAAGATTGATAATATTTTTCTATTTTCATTTCAAAGTGCAATTCTGTGCTGAAAAAAATTTATCTTATCCAAAAAAATGATTTATTTGTCTATCTTTCATTGAATTAAAATATCCATGACTGAGACTGAACCTCTGACTAGTAATAATTATACGTCTCTCACGGTGTGTTTTTTTCGATTTAATTGGAAGGAAAATGTACCTCAAATTTTCTTGCAGATTACATCAAAGTATGAAACTCTACGAATTTTAAGACCATAAATAAAGAAAATTTAGCATATAATTAACATGAAATAAAATTCAGATTAGTTTTTAAAGCCATGTTTATTACGAATGCTTACATAAAATACTAATCCGCAGTTATTTTTTAAACAAAATTGTGGAACATGATGAAATAAAGCTTGGACTTTTGGAATTATTGATGTTGCAAGATCGAGGTAGCTCTTCTTGAATTCTTCGATGCCATCTTGGTACGTGCTTTTCAATTATGAAGAGAAGCAACTGTCCACAACTTTTTTTAAGTCTTCTAAAGCTTTTACAAATTTAAGGCAACCCAAGCTACATATTAATCTTAATTTATCGACACTATCCAAAAGTTTCTTACATTGATTGCCTTTAAAAAAAGGAGAACTATAAATTAGCGACCTTTCAACAAGACAATCTTTAACCCACTGCAAACTTACATCTTCATACTTTATCATCAAATTATTAAAGTAATAATGCTTGCTAATTTAAGATCAGTTGCAACAGTGCCGATAAGATCATTTATTTTCAAAGATGACCAAATGAGCTTAACGTTTGTAAAATTCTCTTGAACCTGAAGCGCAGCACATAGAATGAAAACTTTTTTTCTCCAAAACATTTGAATTCCTTTTCAGTTTTTTTAACTTTATTGATTTCGATTTATCTTTAATCTGTAATGAGACACATATTTTTAAAAATCTTCCTCCTCCATCGATTCCAAATTTAAAATGTAATGAATCAGCCATTTATTCGCGCTCTTCACATACGTATTTTAAGAAAACCTTTGTATCATTACAAATTATAACTCGCTCTAGTACTTGATTTGTATTCTCAGCTTTTTGATTTATAAACGGAAAATCGCGTTCTTCAAAAAATGAATCCAATTTGTGATTTCTTTCGAAAACTCTTTCGAAATCGGTAGAAATTTTTAAAGTTTTCTTTTTTTTGGCTAAACATCTACAATTATTAGTTTGCCACGAGATGGTGATAGTACGACCGTATTTTTATCATCCATGTTGTTTACAGTGACATTGTTGTTTACACGACAGCTGATAGCTTTTCATCATTTGGATTGTAAACACTGCACAAATTACAAAATTTTGTTTTTGTTGCTCTCTTTACTTCATAAAGGACTTGAGATTCTTTTAAACAAATTAAACACACTCTATGCCAATTGAGGAAAACAACTTGTGTTTAAGGTAAACATCACATATAGGTATATCATAATCAACGTTGTCAATGTTAAACATTTTGATTGTCTTACAGATGAATTGCATATATATTTCGTAAAAATAAAAATTTTCGTTTTTTTCATTATTCTCAAATAGCGCTCGGCGGATTTCTTTGGTTTTTGGACTTGAAATTTATAGAATTTTATACTTTAATGTAATCTGTAAGAAAATTTTAGGTACATTTTCCTTCCAGTTAAATCGAAAAAACACACCGTGCTCAACGTCTGCATCTCCAGTACACACGTTAAATCATATTCTGATGATCGAAATTATATTTATTTCTTTTCATAAAATAATTAAGTAAGGGGTCAACCATAAAGCACGCAAAGCTTAATTTCGGAAATTTTAACCCCTCTCTCATCATAATACCACTTTACATGCCTGAAAATTTAGCTCTTTTGTAGAGAAAAATTTATATTTTTTCTTACCAGTTGTACTGTTGTTAAATGCTTTTTCCACCAAAGATATTTCTGGTACTCAGGTCCCATTGCTGATAACATGTAGTACAAATACATCACCACGTGAACAGCGTTGTTTATTAAGTTTCCGAGAGTACCGTGACCACCTGGAATGAATTTGACACAAATCCATGTTTCGAGGGGTGTCAAGGAATGATGATAAAGGTGCAAAAAGGTGACTTGACTGTCCTTTTTTCGTAGGATAAAAAATATCTGAAATATGAAAATCTTATTTTAGAAAAATTACCATATTTGCAAAAATTTTCGAGTTATATGAATTTTCGAAATTTTGAATTTTTAAAAGTAGACCTATTTTCAATAGCTTAGAAGTTTAAAAGTATTGAGTTTAAAAAAAAGTTGTCAAAGAAAGAAAATTTTGGTTTTTCTTCAACTTTTAAGTAATGTAAAATTTTTTTTTTTTATAAACAAACTAATTTTTTTTAACTTTGGACCAGATTTTTTTTATTTTTTTTTTATTTATACTTTATAATATAGAGAAGATTTTCCAAAAAGTCGCGAAATGGGCCTGATGTGTTAAATGAGTTTAAAAACATTTTCAAAAATCACTTGCAAGCATCACAGTTGGATTTTTTTACAATTAGCTATTTAAAACTGTCTATTGTGTACAATTTTTAATCTATTTGAGTGTTCTTTGTTTCTAAATTAATGGAGAATAATTTCTCAAGACCCCTTGCATGCAAACTTCAAAGTATTCAATTTTTTAAATAATTTTTTTTCAACTAAAAGTTAACAAATTAATACTGTATTTTCATGTAAAAATAAACGTTTATTTTCTTATTTCGTTACTGCACATGTCCTAAATCAGTTTTAATTAATATATACCTAATATAACCTCCAGATAAATGGTAAAGCATAAAATAATTTATTTAAATTGGTAATAAACAATATTAGTTTATTATTCTGAAATATTTTTTTTAAATTGGGTAAAAAACTAAAAATTTTGAGCATCAGACTTTAAATTCGTAATCAGTGACAAAAAAACTCTCGGAATTAAAATTCTGTTAAAATCCATCGACATTTAAAATTTTTCAAAATTTTTGGCTGCCATATTGAATAAAAAACTTTTTAAAAAAATTTTATCTGATTTCAGATTCGTGTTCAGCGACCCAAAATACCTCTTAGTACCAAATTTTGGAAACATACATCCAGTCGTTTACCTGTACTGCCTATGACGTGTATACGCACGTCATACACACCTTGTGCCGTTTTTCATGACGTGTATACAAGTCATCCACACGCAAGGGGTTAATTAAGGTAAATATAACACAAACATAACCTCAAAATAGATTTGTAAGTTTTACTGTTCATTGCCTTTATAAGTATAAGTATAAGTGAATTTAATATTTCAAAAATTATTAAATGACAATTAAAAACATACCGTATCGGCAAATTCCGTAAATTTGCTTATGAAATACCACCAACAAAGATTAGCCATTCTAAGGGCTGAAGGATTGTGTGAGTAGTCGACTGGTTGACATTTGTAGCTGTATTCTAGCAACCATCCTGACATTAAGTGCTGCAATCATAAAAATAAGAGTGAAGGTTTGGACAAAATTCATGTTTGTATGTAATTATTTTTAAGATTGTATTCTTTATAATAATGCAGTGGTGTAAAAGTCTATGCAAGGAAAAAATTATTTTACTATATAGGGTTCCTAGCAGGTACGGGACCATAAAAGTAATATGAATTACGTAATGAAAGTGTTGGTAATAAAATAATTATAATTAAAATATAGGTAATAAATATTTACTGTACATTAATTCTTCACATTATTCACAGTCTTTTAAAAATTATTAACGCTAATTTGTTATCCAGAATTTTTATTCTTCTGATATGTTCAAGGAATCGATTTATTTTCTCTATTTAATAAATTGATTTCTGATGCTACGACTAAAGTTTCTGAGATTACAAAAAACTTTGTTCAAGAATTGTGAATAATCATTTCTGAAATAAAATAATCCCATATGGTTTGAAAAAATTTGATGAAGAAAGAAACTAAGAATTTGAAAAAGAATTGATTCTAGCCTTCTCCCATTTTTTCAAAACTTCCCATGGTTTAAATAATGAAAAAAATTGATAAAAAAACTAAAACATATAAAAGAACTGATTCTAGCCTTCTCCCATATTTTCAAGACACTTCCCATGGTTTGAAAAAGTAAACAAAATTTTGATGAAGAAACTAAGAAATTAAAAAAGAATTGATTCTAGCCTTCTCCCATGCATTTCTAGTCTCTTCGTATGCTTTGAAAAATTGAGAAATTTGCTAAAAAGTGATTGTAGCCTTCTCCTATACTTTTCTAGACAGTTCGCATAGAAAAATTTTAAAACATTTATGAATATCCGTGTGCAATTGAGTTTTAATCGAAAAACTGACATGGCGGTGAGATTACCCGTTTCCGGCCTGCTCACATGGGGGTACATTCTCTGAATTTGTAGAATTCATTTACTGTTGATGTTTAGTTGTCTTTTAGTGAAAAGTCCTGGCACCACGACAAGGTCTACCGAACATACACTGCAAAAACAAGTGTCTCATTTTGAGACGTTTTGTCCCATATTTGAAACACATAAGATGTCTTAGTCCACATATTTGAAACAGATATGTGTCTCATTTTAAGACGTTTCAAAGTGTCTTACACATTTAGCAATCCATTTTGAGACACGAAATGTGTTTCGAGTATCCGTCTCACACTAAGAAGACGTTTTACGTGTCTTATACGCATTGAGTTACCTTTAATGTCTTAAAATGAGACACGAGATGAAATTAAATGTCTCAATATAAAACAGATCCATGATGTTTTATGATTATTATTTATCCAATATTTTATTATTACTAATAATTATTATTATTATTATTATTTGCTTATATTATATTTAAAATTTTTTTAATGTAAAAAGTAATATAATGATAATTTATAAGTTTAATAACAAAAATTGAGGCGCAAGAATAGGCCCTAAAAGTAATTTTTGAGAATTCTCAGTTGTTAGAATTTTATTAGACATAATTTATTTTTGGCTAAATCTTAATCAGACAGAAGTTATGTTTAATAAAATGAAAAGTAATTTTAATTTCTAGTAAACAGAATAAATAAACACATACGCTCAGTCCGAAAAAAGAAAAGTTCGAAATTATTCGATCAAATTTGTAATTTCAAACTTTTTGCACACCTTTAGCAAAAAATTAATTTCTATTGAATATTTAAAAAAAATATAATGCTTTTTTTTAAAGAGAATTCAGTTTATTAAAGAATCAGAGGTTTATCAAGTGCATAAGAAAGTTAGAAAAAACAATTAATACTTTGAAATTTCTTGGCCTCTTGGTCGTTTTTATAGTTTGTTTAATGTACGCAAGCTGCATTTAGCTATTTCATAGAGCGAGAGTGTGGACCTTGGCTTATGGAAAGTAGTCGAAGGAAATTCCTCGAGGGAAAAAAGAATCATTGCACAAACTCTCGAAAACAGGATGCTTCGCCTTTAACGAACCGCTCTCCCGAACAAATCTTCGTTGGGCAATATGTTTCGACGTCGATGAGCTGATAGGTTATTCGCGAATTCAAAGATTTGTACATCCTTTACTTAAAATGATGACCTCAGATAAAACAATTACTAGATTTTTATCTTACTTTATATATTTGCATTGACCACGATACAATATTTTTGTGCTTTTCATTTCATCACTTCCTAAAGTAGTTTTAATTTTTTATTGCGGTGTATACATACAAATTTTTACTATTAAATCTAAAAAAACTATAGATTTTTAAAATAAAATTTTAAAAACCTGATTTTTTAGTTTTTTTGAATATATTTAAAGAGTATATTTTAAAATAGTCGAATTTAAAAAAGGCTATTTTGGGTACGATTTTCAGATTTCAGACAATTTTTAATTTTCATGTCCGCCATATTGGATCCGCCATTTTGAATTTTTTAAAAATAACCACAGATTCGTATTTAGCGATCCTAAAAACCCCTAAGTAACTATTTTTAAGCGAATTCAGTCGATTTTAAATTTTCATGTCCGCCATATTGGATCTGCCAGTTTAAATTTTTAAAAACTGACCCTACATTCGTATTCAGCGACCCCAAAAACGTCAGAGTAACTATTTTTAAGCAAATTCAGTCGATTTTAATTTTTCTTGTCCGCCATGTTGGATCCGCCATTTTAAATTTTTAATTAGAAGAACAGACTATTTAAGATAATAGCAGGGACATGGAGAAGTTGAAATAAAAAACAGAGCATACACTGTAAAAAAAATTAGGGAGTTGACGGTCACTCGAGTTGAGAGTGAAATTTTTCGAGTTAAAAATCAACTCCAATAGGGAGTTAATTATTAAATTAACTTACTTTTGGAGTTGCTTAATAAAATTTAATAATTAACTCCAAAAGGGATAAAATCATGAGCATTGTCAGTCAAATTTAAAAAATAGAGATAAGTTGCTAATCCTGAAATAAAATAAATATCTACCTAGGAAAAAAATACAATAAATTAACATAAAATTAAAAAAAAATTCAGTATAATTTAGCTAAATGACAAGATAATAAAAAACATTTTTTATACTACGACAGATCTTAAAATGTAAATTTTAAAATCTTAAAGGCATTGTATTAAGGATTGTCACAGCTGTGGTGAGGGGCAAGGGGATTGCTCCCATTACTCCCATGTAAAATCTTGCATGTTTGCAACCTCAAAAAAAATTTCAGTTTCATAATTTTAATCAAAAATCCTATATATTTATTTTATTTAAAGAAAAAAAAAACATTCAAAAAAGATGTAAAAATTAATGATAAAATTTTTTCAAGACTAAAATATTAAAAAATGTATTTAATTAATTTTTTGAAAAAGTGCTAAAAACCATTACACAACATAGTCGACATATGGTTGGTACGACTGGAATATAGTATATTGTCAGAGGTTAACCTCAAATTTTTTAGTGTTGAGAACACGAAAATTACAATAAACAAATGTAGAATATAATTATGATGCAAAAGAAACATAACAGTTATCAACTTATGTTTAAGGAATATTATTAATTTCAAATGTACAGATCAAATTTGTATTTTTTTGAGGTTGTGTGTTGTTGCGATGTTGCCACATTTTCATGTGTTTTTGTGTTTGATACTTATACAATTATTACTGTTCTGAAAACTAAAACTTTAATAATTATTTATTCATTAAATCTGCGGTAAACTTTTTCTAAAATCTTCCAGTTTAAACTTTTTGACATTGTCTATCCATATACAAAACCACAGAATTTTCTCTCATTTCCTTCACACTTTTTTTCTAAGATTTATCTGAGCTCCCATAAGAGCCTATGTTAAATTGCAAATTTATTTTATTTTTTTAAGAAAAAACTACGTAATAAAAAATTCTGAAAAAAATCATATGTTTCTAAAATAATATAAAGATTAAACTGTCAAATTTTTATAATTGTCTCTCATTTCCTTATATTGCCGGTGACAATCCTTAAATACAAATAAGTCACGTACTACACCGAAAAAAATCTCGATGATATTATTATTAACTATGACCCTATAGTTAATCTTAACCTAGTAAAAGTAATAAGGATTCCTAATCATTATGGTTAGGATCGCTAGGTTGATTCAACAAATTCAAGCCTGGCAAAAATAACCCTGCAAATCCTAGTCAAATTGACTAGGATTTTAGTAATTTTGCCTATTTCCATAATGCGCACGCGTCTGCTTCTGTTCTGACAGTGTTTACCTCTATATCTTTCGCGTCATTTATCATGATTTTGTAAAACGATTTTTTATCATTACTCGCGTCTATTTTTTGTACATAAAATGGAGTTCTTATACATACATCAAAATTGCTGGTTTCTCGGAACCTCTGGAAATATAGATAGTCCATGTTTTAGAAAGTAAACTATTTAATTATATTAGTCAATTCTTTCAGACTTTTTTGGTTAGGTTTTGATATAAATCGTCGAAATTTTTACGCACGTGGTGACAACATTTTTACTATTTTAATCGCGCAGTGTGTTTGAAAATTTACCTTTGCAATAATTTGTGTATTTAAATTTATTTTCATTTAAATGGCATAAATAATAAAAAATAAATAGTTTTTGACAAGTGTATAAAATTGTGTACTTGAAATGTATAAAACATCATCTGATTAAGTATTGTATTTTGACTCGAAAATCTAGTGTCTATTAAAAAATTAAAATACCAAGTCGTGTTTAGTGTAGTGGTTATCGTTCCGGGTTTCAAAGTGCGTATTCGTTAGGTTCGGGTGTTCGCGTCCCCCGTGCGTCAAATATTTATTTCATAAGTTTAAATTAATTCTTAGGTATATAAATACAAAGTCAAATATAAATATGTTCAAATACAATAATTAATTTTTTTCTTTTTTCTTTTAATTAGTTTTTCTCTTTTATTTGATAGTAAGAATTTGATTAGCAATTTCAAATAATTATGATACACAGTGTAAATCTAATGTTATTCTCCTAGTCAATTGGACTATTTTTTCCTAATTACATCGACTAATTTTCCTGGTCACTTTAACTATGCTTGAATTTTATTACTTTGACTAGGATTCTATAGTCGGTTCCTCTCGTAACTAGGAAACCTAGTCAATTTCTGGTATACGGGTCCTAGGCATTTTTTTCGGTGTAGTCATAATTACTTTCTACCATCTGTAAACTATACTGATAAATATAAACATAAAAAAATATTATTAAACAAGTAAATAATATATTATATTATATTAATAATAATATATTAATTCAGGGTGTCTACAACTAATCTGAAAAAAATTTCCCTGACATTTCCAGGTTTTCCAGGCCTTCTAAAATTTTTTTTCCATGTTTTAAGAATCGACATAATAAGGGGTTACAAAAAATGCAGTGCTTAGATTTTATTTGATAACACTTATAAATGACGTGGGAGAAGTTTACAACGTTTGTCATCAACGATTTGATGAAAAAAACTGTTTTTCACTCAGAAAACAATATTTTACGTTTACAAAATTTTCTTTTTTAACTATTTATTCAAGAAATATTGTAAAAGTTTTATTAAGATAAAAATTTGAATAGAAAACTATTTTTTCTTCTAAATCATTGTAAACGTCACCAACGTGATAAATTATGAATATAAAATGAACATTTTTAAAAAAATTATCAGGGCTCGAACCAAAGACAGTATTCAAAAATGATTGTAGGTCAAAAGTTCCAAATAAAAAGTTCTATACCAAATGTTTCAATTTTACGAATTTCAATTATTCGTTTATTCTTCAATTAAATATATATATATATATATATTAGAAAATAAAAACTTTAAATAATATTTATAAAATGCAATTAACCTTCTTAAAAAAAATTAATTTCAAAATTCAATTACTTATTTATAAAAATTCATGCTATATTGCTTTAAAAAATTCAAATAATTATCTAAAATTTAAACTGAAATTCATTTTTTAATCAATTTTTATTAGAATTAATTTAATCAAATACAAAAATAAATAATTTATTGAATTATTGAATGTTTCTTAAAATTTAATTTAATTTAATTCACCAACAAATTTTTAAATTGATGATGAATTTTAATAAAATTTTTAAGGATAATTACATTTTTCGAAGAATTCGATTAAAATTATAGTATTAAAAATAATTGAAATTCCTTGATAAGTTTTATTATTTATGAAAATAATTGAATTCCTAAAAAGAATTTTATTATTTACGAAAATAATTAAGGGGCTGGATGCTATAAGGAGATACGCGCAATGTTAAGTAAATGGCGCTTATTCCCTTATAACATCCAGCCCCTCAATTAAATCCCAGTAAAAATTTTATTATTTATGAAAATAAAAAAATTAGATTCTTTTGGGAAAATTTTATTAGAATAGTAGATATTGGAAAACATTAAAATCAGTAACATTTTTGAAAATAATTGAAATTTTGCCAAGAATTTTAATAAAATTTTTGAAAATTATAGAATTTTGGAGAAAAATTTTATTATTTATAAAGATAATGTGAAATTTTGACGAGAATTTAAAAAAAATTTGAATATAATTGAATTTTTGAGAAGAATTTTATTACTTTTGAAAATAATTGAATTTCTGCAAACATTTGTAATTTCTATAAAATTCCCCAAATATTATATCGTACAATTTACAAAATTCTCGTCCTTTTCCAATCAAATTACGGACTTTACGGACCTTTTTTCAAAAAAACTGACTTTTATGGACTTGAAGTAAATTGACGGACCTTTACGGGATTTATGGACCTAGTTCGAGCCCTGAATTATGTATTTTAAAAACAAATTGACTTATTTTACGAAACAAATTTTTTCAATGACATTATTTCTGTTTTTCTTTTGATCTATCAGAATTTTAAGTGGTCAATATTTTTCAATTTGATTATATGTCTGCGTGGTTCATACTATTTATCAAAATAGAATTGCAAATTGGAAGGTCAATATTAATTATTACTATTAATTTTTTGAGGCGCATGATTATTCCCCGAATGTCATTTGACCGAACTGTCATTTTACCGAATTGCGTTTATCCGAACTGTTATTTTAACGAAATGTCACTTTTGCGAATCGCCATTTTTACGAGTTGTCATTTTTGCGAAATATCATTTTTACGAATTGTCATTTTTACGAATCGTTATTGTTTTGAAATGTCATTTTTTCGAATTGTCATTTTTACGAAATGTCATTTTTGCGAATCGACATTTTTACAAATTGTCATTTTTGCGAATTGCCATTTTTACGAATTGCCATTTTTACGAATAGTTATTGTTCCGAATTGTCATTATTACGAAATGTTATTATTGCGAATCGACATTTTTACGAATTGTCACTTTTTATAAGTCATTTTTGCGAATTGCCATTTTTACGAATTGACATTTTTACGAATAGTTATTGTTCCAAATTGTCATTATTACGAAATGTTATTATTGCGAATCGACATTTTTACGAATTGTCACTTTTTATAAGTCATTTTTGCGAATTGTCATTTTTACGAATTGTCATTTTTACGAATTGCCATTTTTACGAATAGTTATTGTTCCAAATTGTCATTATTACGAAATGTTATTATTGCGAATCGACATTTTTACGAATTGTCACTTTTTATCTTTGATTTTTCCTTTGTTTGAGTAAAGATACCTTCTATCAGGAATTATTAATTAAATAACAATTTAAAGAAGTAATTCACTACCATTATAATAATATTCAGTTGTCTGAAGGACAAATTAACATATTAAATTGGCATGTCAAATTGACTACAAGCTTACTTGACTGCTAGTCTGTATCTTAGGAATAGAATTTAGATAATTAATTAATTATTCTAAAAATGCAAATAAAAATTATGTTATAACAGTAAATTGATTGACATTGTGAAATTTATAATTACCTCGTACATCATTCCAAGTGAAAAGACTACTTGAAAAGCGTTGTAAGCAACAAGTACGTTCCTGAGGCGAAAGGGTTTTCTGTTCACCATAATTCGTGGACCAAGGATCGCCACACAATACAAATACAAAAGCACAATAGCAAAAGTTGGAAATGGGGAATCCATTAGGGGCCAATTGCTTACTCTTGGATCAGAAGCAGTTGTTAAAATTTCAGTATATTGCTCTAAAGCCATTCGAACAAGGCCTTCTGCCCCTACGAATGATCTGTTTGTGTCCTTAATTATTTCATGTCGTGGCACAGATTCTCTTTCAGCTACCAGTTCAGCAGCTGCCGACGCCATTTTTACTGAAACAGAAAAATTGTTTCCTTTAAACATTTCGGGAAAATCAACATTTTAATGAATTTTTGTAGTTCTCTTAAAGTCTCCTCAAGAAAATAATAATGAACTGGATTTAATGTTAAGAAAAAATAACAGAAGAAAATCATCTTACTAAAGATAAAAATTAATCAACAAAGTAATCCTACCATAGAGCGGTGATTGAACTCTAATTGCTGCATAAAAAGAGATAAACTTCAGTATAAATTAAAATTGAATTAGGAATAGCATTAATATTAGTTAGTAAATATAAGTGAAAATCATAGGAAACTAAGCACACATATAGTGATTACAAATTGAAAGGCGGATTTGTTGTTTAACTAAAGAAATTAATCTTAAAATAGGATAACTTTCTAATTTTCCAAAAGAAGAGAAATTTCTAAAATTATTTAAAGTACAATCTATTTTCTGATTATTTTTAGGTTAACGCTTTGTTTTATCACATATTACATTATTAATGTCATTGAAACAGAATAATAAGCTTACAAATTTTGCTTTTAAAATATAATTTAATCGCTTGTATTAAGTGTTATATCCGATTAGATTATCATACAAAGAATTACCTAGGGGAGAATGGGGTAGCCCCGAACACTTAAACTTTTTAGTGAATAATTTCGGTTCAAATTTTTAGAATCCAATCAATTTTTCGAAAATACGTCCGCCATATTTGGACCGACATTTTAAATTTTGAAAAACTAATTTCAGATTCGTAATCAGCGACCCCAACAACCCCCGAGTAAGTATTAATCGAATCCGATGAATTTTAAAAAAAATATTGCGCCATATTAGATCCGACATTTTGAATTTTTGAAAGATAAGTTCAAATTCATAATCAGCAACCTCGGAAACCTCCGAGTAAATAGTTTCAACTGAATTTGAGCATTTTTTACAAATTTCGTAGACGAGGTTGTTGTATTAAAAGAAAATTGACTTTTGGTCGTCATTTTTTATCCGCCATCTTGAATTTTAAGCAAATAAACTTGACCATCTAAAAGCTTGAACATTTTTGACGCGATATTTCAAGGTTTTATGAACTTCTTCGAACTCAATGCCTTTGAAAAAAATTCATTTTGGAAAATTTTTTTTCAAAAAACAACATTTTTTCCCAAAAAAATGTCCGTAACTTTTTGGTTTACGATTTTTCTAAAATTTTAAGAGCAGATTCTGAAAGAGCGATGTCTAAGACGTAAGGAATAGTTACTCTGGATTTTATTAAACCCCTGGTCGACGAGAAAATAACCGTCAAAAGTTGTTTCAAAAATGTGTCCGTCCCGTCCTTAAAGGGTTAAATAAGGAAAATGAAAAAAATGAGTCAATAATTCAAAAATAAAAGTTAAACTGTATAGTTTGTGGCTTCTAGGGCTAAAAACAACCCTTAAATAAAAAGTGACAAGATATCTTTTACAAAATATTAATTTTTCATGAAACTTGATATCTAGGGGTTTTTTGGATCGCTGATTACGAATTCAATGACAATTTAACAAAATTCAAAATGGCGGATCCAATATGGCGACAACTTTTTTAAAAATAAATTCAATTTGCCTGACACTCGTTATTCGGGGATTTTTTGGGTCTCTGACTATGAATCTGTTGTCAGATTTTCAAAATTCAAAATGGCGGTTCCAATATAGCTGACAAGCTTTTTAAAAATAGATTAAATTTGTCTGAAACATACATATTCATTAAATATAAACAAAAATTTTCTAATCTTATTAAAATGGATAATTGCACCCCTATTATTAAAATTTATATTAAACCACTGTAAATAGTATAATCAACAAATTTCCATCCCTCACAACACCAGGTATTTCCTAAAAGTTGAAATTAACTTGACTGTAATAACACAGCCACACAAAAAAAAAAGTTCTGATCTGGGGGTCTCACTATGTAGACTTTATGTTTTTTGGGTCGCTGAATCCGAATCCGAGGTCCATTTAACCTCATCAGATCAGGATTTTGACATAACCTCAAAAAACCAATATGGCGGACACATTTTTGAAAAGTTCATTGGATTCGCTTGAAATTCGTTACTCGGGGGTTTTTGGGGTCGCTGATTACGAATTTGAAGTCTGATTCCAAAAATTTAAAATGGCGGATCCACTATGGCGGACACGTTTTTGAAAAATTCATCAGATTCGCTTGAAATTCGTTACTCTGGGGTTTTTAGGATCGCTGATTACGAATTTGAAGTCAGATTTCAAAAATTCAAAATGGCGGATCCAATATGTCTGTGTCAGCCATATTGGATCCGCCATTTTGAATTTTGAAAAACCGACATCAGATTCTTAATCAGCGACTCCAAAAACCCCAGGGTAACGAATTTCAATCGAATCCGATGAATTTTTCAAAAACGTGTCCGCCATAGTGGATCCGCCATTTAAAATTTTTGAAATCAGACTTTAAATTCGTAATCAGCGACCCCAAAAACCCCCGAGTAACGAATTTCAAGCGAATCCGATAAACTTTTCAAAAATGTGTCCGCCATATTGGTTTTTTGAGGTTATGTCAAAATCCTGATCTGATGGGGTTAAATGGACCTCGGATTCGGATTCAGCGACCCAAAAACCATAAAGTCTACATAGTGAGATCCCCAGATCAGAACTTTTTTTTTGTGTGGCTGTGTAACCTTTTGAATCCTTAGTCCCCACGAACAAAGAAGAAAATTAGAAAAGTTTTAAAAATCAAAATGTATTTATTGCTAAAAGAGATGTTTCTTGAGGTAACCCTGGGAGGATTTTTTTATTTATTTTTTTTATTTATACAATTTTACATACTTGAAAGTCAAAAAGATGTTTTTTTAAAATAAAAAATCGGTTAATTTATTATAAAATTAGTAATTTAAAAAAAATAAAAGTTTCCAGGGAT
This sequence comes from Leptopilina heterotoma, assembly GCF_015476425.1. NCBI lineage: Eukaryota > Metazoa > Arthropoda > Insecta > Hymenoptera > Figitidae > Leptopilina > Leptopilina heterotoma. The sequence continues at coordinate 1,501,866 of NW_025110834.1, forward strand.
ACCTGAAGAATTATGTAGGGTCAAAGTGGTGTAACCCCTTAAAATGAAATTTTAAAAATTTGGTAATTGACCACAAAAAATTATCCAAGTCAAAAATCTCTTCATTTTTAGCTGTACTACAAGTCAAGCACTTTTACAAAAATTTAAATTTGAAAATTTTCAAAATTGCGTTTATCAAGAATCTAATATCAGAGATTAATATTTCAAAATATCCGCCATTTTGAAAATTAAATTTTTGTAAAAGTGCTATCTTGTAGTACAGCTAAAAATGAAGAGATTTGTTACCTGGAGAATTTTTTGCTTAAAAATGTAAAAAATTATTTTTTTTAAAAGTACATTTTTCCCATGTATTTTCAATGGGAAATTACGATAGATTACCGGCACGTGTTAATATTAACCAATCGGCTTCGGATTTTCGGAAATTTTTTTTTCTCATATTATATTGGCGCGGCGTAAACAAAATTCGAAAAAATAAATTTGCCATGTATCTTAGGGACACCCAAATAGGGATATAGTACAGTGGTCTGAATCTGCAATTTACTGTTCGAAAAAGTCTTTAGTCCACTGATTATGACAAAATCTAGCAAATTTTTTCTTACAAAATACTCAAAAATAAATTTTTAAGAACCTTAAGGAAACACTTTTTTCAATTTCAAATATTTATTACTTTTATTTTAATGCAAATAAATTAATGATGACAATTTGTAAAGTTGCTAAACATTCTTAGTATCTTCATAAACAAGTCTAAACATTTGAAAGTAAAAAATTTTTTTTAATTTTTTGAACTTGGACGACTACTGTATGTCAAAAATTTTGGAATATACAGTAGTTGGACAGTCAACGATTGTACATGCTAGTATGCAATTATAACGATATTATATCAGTTTTGAATAAAAATGTCAAGGAAAAATCAATACAAACCACCATTTTGAATTTTTAAATACTAAATTCAGATTTGTAATCATCGATCTTGAAAACCCCCAAGTAATGATTTTCAAGTGAATCAGATGAATTTTATAAATATTTCTGCCTTATTGGATCCGCGCCAATTTGAATTTTGAAAATCTATCAGATTGAGAACCAGAGACCCAGAAAACATAAATATGCAATGTCACGATAAATAAATCATGTAATGCCATAAAGATTTAAAGAAAGAAATTTAAAAATCAGTAAAATCGAGACATAATTTTCCATTATTATAATAACAATTATAATAATGCAATCCCTTCCAAATAATGTTTTTTACTATTTTATTGCAATAACTTATTTATTTAAACAATCAAAGTAAGTATACCATTATGACCGCAAAAAAGTAATTTTTATAATTATTTTTAGACTTTTCATTAAAACTTTATTAAAATAATAAACATTGCATCAGATAGTACATGGTTTTATGAACTTTTAGCAACTTTGAAACTTAAAAAATATTAATATTTGTGCAAACAGTAGCTGTTGCCCAACAAAATTTTTTTAAAAACGGCTTGCGGGGTTATTGGGGCAACAGGTGGTGTATTCCACGTCAGTTCAACACAAAAAATTTTATTAGGTTTTGGGATTCGGTTGAAATTGGGTAGATTATATCCTCTGGTGGTAATAAATAAAATCCCCAAGCGATTTTAAAAAATTTAATAAATTGGCGGACATATTGGATTTTTAATTTTTTGTACTTTTTTTGAAAAATATATATCTCTGCTTCTTCTTAACGGATTTTAGTTTATGACCTCTTAAATTGTTCGTATTGAAATATGCTTTTATTTAAGAAATTAAAATTAAAAAAATTATTTAAATTTTTTGTTTAAAAAATTAATTTAATTTTTTGAAAAGACATAGAAAAAAAATGCTACCTTCAATTTTGATCATTTTTTTACCATTTGTAGCCATAAATGTGTTGAACTTGTCCTGAAATTTTCATCGTGGGACAGCCAGTAGTTTTTGAGAAAAAAAATAAAACGTAAATCCTCGCATAGCGCTGTAGCGCTCAGTTTTAATGCCGCACGATTGTAAATGGAATTTTAATGAAAGTACGAGTTTTTATTAACCCTAGAACTAAAATATGATTTTTTTATAGACTAACGAAAAACTGGGGTGGATTGGTACCCCAGATTTGAAACAATTGTAAAAGGTTACCTTTTTGTAATTTTTTTAATTTGTCAACAATGTGGCTAATTTGAAAAAATTAAACGGATTTTAAAAGGTAAATAAAGAAAAACTGTAAGACCTCGGAAACTCCGCCGTAAAAAATAGAAACCTCCTTTGTAATAAATGATTTTTATTCTATTTTAAAATCATTTAACATTTGTATATATTGTAAATAATATTTAAATTTTCAAGTTGCCTTAATCAAAATAAAATTGTCTCTATTTACCTTTTAAAATCCGTTTAATTTTTTCAAATTAGCCACATTGTTGACAAATTAAAAAAATTACAAAAAAGGTAACCTTTTACAATTGTTTCAAATCTGGGGTACCAAACCACCCCAGTTTTTCGTTAGTCTATAAAAAAATCATATTTTAGTTCTAGGGTTAATAAAAACTCGTACTTTCATTAAAATTCCATTTACAATCGTGCGGCATTAAAACTGAGCGCTACAGGGCTATGCGAGGATTTACGTTTTATTTTTTTTCTCAAAAACTACTGGCTGTTCCACGATGAAAATTTTAGGACAAGTTCAACACATTTATGGCTGCAAATTGTAAAAAAATGATCAAAATTGAAGGTAGCATATTTTTTCTATGGCTTTTCAAAAAATTAAATTAATTTTTTAAACAAAAAATTTAAATAATTTTTTTTATTTTAATTTTTTAAATAAAAGTATATTTCAATACGAACAATTTAAGAGGTCATAAACTAAAATCCGTTAAGAACAAGCAGAGATATATATTTTTCAAAAAAAGTACAAAAAAATTAAAAATCCAATATGTCCGCCAATTTATGAAATTTTTTAAAATCGCTTGGGGATTTTATTTATTACCACCAGAGGATATAATCTACCCAATTTCAACCGAATCCCAAAACCTAATAAAATTTTTTGTGTTGAACTGACGTGGAATACACCAGGTACAGTTTGCACAAATGTTAATATTTTTTTAGTTTTAAAGTTGCTAAAAGTTGATAAAACCATGTACTATCTGATGCAATGTACATTATTTTAAAAAAGTTTTAATAAAAAATCTAAAAATAATTATGAAAATCATTCTTTTTTTGCTGTGAAAAAGGTATGTAACCCCTTAAATACATTCTTTGTGATCAACTTGCAAAAATACAGTAGTATACCAATTTTTAGCTAATTAGGTAAATAATTTATAAGTAAGGGAAAAAACATTTTTTTTTAATTTTGTTAGTTATTCCTTGGCAATGGTATATGGTCATTATTGCATATCAAGTTGTCTATATTTTTTTGTAATAGTTGCGTTAAAATACATCAGTATGACAAATTGTAGCTCTCCATCGTAAATAATTTAGAAGTTAAGTGGGGATTGGTCACTATTTATGCATTTTTGGCAAAAAATCGTACAAATTTCTTGACAAGGCTATATCATCTCCAATCACATTCTCTATATTTTTCCTGTAATCTACTTGTGAAAATACATATCTGTACCAAATTTAAGCTCTCTAGGTCAAATAGTTTGGCTTTTTGGGGGGGGACGCAAAATTGGCTAAGGATGCAAGTCTTACCAGTGGGGTTCTGTCGCTACATCTACCGTGTACAGAACCCTAAAAATTAACAAAACAATGTACTTGAAATGCAAGCCTAGAAAGTTGGTACTTGTCAAAATCATGAGAAAAACCATGTATTTTTTATCTTCAAAAATTCGTAACAAACGCAAAAATTTTTTTTTACAGTAGCCTGGAGTTATCGGAGCTACTATTTTCAAGCTGTTTTAATACAATACAGACAATAGAGAAAAATTATCAAAAAAAGTTTCTAATAGAAAAACAAGTGTTATACATTAATTTATGCATCAGCATCTACTAATACTAAAATGTCATATGTGTGCCTTGACACTGAGAAGAGTTACACTTGCACATGCTATTTATTCATGATCATACCTGTAATTTTAATCACACATATATGCAAGAAAGTAAACGTAACCCAAAAATAGTCTTAAAACTGGCACTCGATTTCACTTCCAATTCGAAAGCCTTTAACGAATTAGCCACGTCACACTGGACCAATATCAACTTTGTATCAAGTTATCGAAAGCTGATTGATACTATGGTATAAACACATAGTGCAATAGTCATCGTGTGACATGTACCTTGAGATTTCTAGTTCGACGAGCGAAAGTAAAAATCAAATGAAAAAATAACGGACCCGAAGGAAGGTAAGGTGAAAATTCCATATGATGGGACACAAAGTCGCTTGGGTAAATGAGCGTAGCGGATTCTGTAATAGGACCCATTACTTATTCATCAGGTAGTGTGGTGGATGGCCCACTTACCCACTAACGCAGAGCGCTATTGGTTCATTGCTAGTCTCCTTGACTGCTTGTAAAGCTATACTGGTGAGATGAAACACCCTCTGGGTCACTAACATGCCTTGTATCTCGAGAGAAATGAGGAAGAAGAGAGGCCCCTGTTGAATGAGATCAAAAGGAGATGCAAAATCTCACCAAGAAAGAAGCGGCCTTTTTCTCTCTCATTCTCTCCCGCCGCTTAACTTTCTCCATGACAAGTACCGTTCGTTTACCATCTGTATTGCCGTTGCCATTGCCGTGAATGCACGATCTCCAGACCAATCGGAGGTATTATGATGGTCATGACCTTCGAAACCGAGACCTTTGGATTTCATTAAATCCCATCCATCCATTTGTTCATCGTCATTTAAAGGAAAACAATTCATTTATTTATTTGTTGAAATAGAATTTTGATTCTTTAATTGCAAAAATATTCTATATTTTCACAAGAAAAACTAGTTTCTTTTTTTTATTAATGCAATGGAAAACTTTTCTTCTGCCACGAAAGAAAGCAATTTATTTCTTCTGCGCTGAAATAAATAATTATGAGGTTCTACCATAATATTATAATAGTGCTTCTGTCATTGAGTGGTAATGATTTTATACTTAAAATTGAGGTTAAGATGTTTTATCGCACCAGTAATACATTGATGTTAAAATCATATTAGGTTCAAATTCCACAAATTCTATTGCTAAACACCAATATTGTTCTATTAGTTCCAACTGATCCTGATTTACAAAAAGAAACATGGGTTCAAAATGATACCACTTGCACTCATTTTTTGTTTTAGTCGGAAAATTTCAGAATGAATCATATCGGGTTCTTTTGGAGTTAATGATTAAATAAAAAATTTGAATGCATAACAAAATTATTTAATAAAGAAACTATTTCTACTGTTTTATAGATGAAGCGTATCTTAGCTAAAGAGACTTATATTCTTCAAGTTTTCTGTATTTATTAAATTAAATAAAGTACATAAGATTAGAAAATTTTAACAGATTCCAACCATCTAAAAACCATCCAAAAGTCTACTGACTAGAAAAATAACATTAAATTCATTTGTTTTTATTTTCTATTCATTAATAAGTATGTAATAAATTATTAAATCCTTACAAAAATTATATGCAATAAAAAAAATATAATTCGAAAGCTTATAAAGTTCTATATTAAGTGATATATTAATAATAATAAAAACTTCATTTCTATTGGAAAGAAAAAAAAATATGGGATTTTATTCTAATTTCATGGTTCCTTTCCTCATTCCCATCAAGTGTCATTCTATCATTTGAAGGTCATTTTTAATCATTTACCTAAATATTTTATTGATTTTCTACAGTGGCCCAACTCTGGCGACCATGATCAACTCTGACAACATTTTTTTTTTTTTTGAATTGCTTATAACTCTGAATCTTTTGGTCAAATTTTTTTACAATGTTCAGCAAAAACATTGCATTTGAGTTGATCTTTCCAACAATATGCACGAAATTGCGAAATTCGTTCTACAGGGGAAGTTATGAAGAAAAGTCAAAACTATGCCCAACTCTAACAACACTCCCCTAATTATTTGAATTTTCCCAGAATTTTTCACAAAAATAATAATTAAATAATTTAAATTTTAATAAATTACATAAAGATTTTAGCACTTGACAAATTTGAAAAAAAAATTTCTTACGGGACCATTCAAGTATTACGTAAGCATTTAAGGGGGAGGGGGTTCAGCTATTGCTTAGTTTCAATAGAAAAAATGGCGCTAATGCATATAAAAAATCTTACGATGGGGGAGGGGGGGTCTAAAAACCTAAAAAATATGCTTACGTAATATTTGAATGGCCCCTGACATTTTTTAAGGGGAGGGTAAACCTATATTTTCAACTATATGATGAAAATATTTTTTATATTTAATAAAATTATTTTTTTAGTAATTTTTTGAGAGGAATTCAATGGTCATGAAAAGAAATTGGTCAGAAAATATTTTGACCTATTTGAATTTTTATTTTTTCTAAAAATTAATATATTTTGAAATCCATACGTAATATTCTAGAAAATATGTTTTTGTATCCATAAAAAAATTGCTGAATGAAAAAATTAATATTTACAAAAGTTATAGCATTTAAAAAAAAAATAGTTTTCAGGTTAAAAATTTAAAAAAATATGATTATTATTAAATTTTCTTATATGAAAACTCATTTGTTTTTTTTTCTAACTAATTTCAGAACATAAACTTTTTAAAAAAAATGTTTTATCGAATAAATTTTTAATAATTTTTTGAAAAAGTTTATGTTCTGAAATTAGTTAGAAAAAAAGGCAAATGAGTTTTCGTAGAATAAAATTTAATAATAATCATATTCTTTTAAATTCTTAACATGAAAACTTTTTTTTTTTTTTTTTTGAAAAAATGCTAAAACTTTAGTAAATATAAATTTTTTCATTCAGCAATTTTTTTATAGATACAAATATTTTCTACAAGATTACGTATGGATTTCAAAATCTATCAATTTTTAGAAAAAATAAAAATTCCAAAAAGGTCCGAATATTTTCTAACCAATTTTTTGATGATCATTGAATTCCTCTCAAAAAATTACTATAAAAATAATTTTATGAAATATATTTAAAATATTTTCTTCATATAGTTGAAAATATAGGTTTACACTCTCCTTAATAAGTATATAATCAATTAATTAAATCCTTAAAAAAATTGTATGCAGTAAAAAAAACAATTCGACAGCTTATAAAATTATATATAAAGTGATATGTAATTAAAATTTTAATAAATTTATTACTTTTTGAAAAAAAATTTTTTTTTGTTATTTTTTAAACAATTTTATATTATTTTAAAATTGGAGAAAAAATTTAAAATTATTATAAATGTCATCATTAAAGTCTCATCTTTAATTTAAGACCAAAAAAAGTTAAAAAAATCTTATTTGGTTGCAAGATATTATAATAAACATCCGAGCATTTTCATTCAAAAAACGTACAAAATCGACTAATTCAAATGGAGACTGTTTCAAAAATACAAAACATTTTTTTTAGAAAATATAAAGTTAAAAAAATATTTATTTTACTAAAATTTGTAAAAATCCATAATTTTGATAAAAGTTAGAAAATTCTTAAAAAATTAAGATTAAGAAATCGAAACTATATTTTGCATATTTTCTGTTTCTCAATCACAATTTTGTTTACAAAATTATAAGTTTCTTTTTGATACAGTAGAAAATTTTTTATAAAATTTCTATTTCTTATTACAATTTGTTAACAAAATTATGATCTTCTTTAAAAAAAAATAATTTGCATCATGTTTAAACAAAAATTAATTTATTTATAAAACATTTGTTTAGAAAATTTCAAATATCTTTAGGAAAAAGATTCTGATATAATTGTTATTTGTTAATTACGATTTTTGAATAGATTATTTTTAAATTTTGTTAAAAAAATTGTATAATTTCTATTTTTTATTATAATTTTTTAACAAAATCTCAAGTAATTTTTTTTAAAGAATTAAAAAATGTTCGTAAATTTTATTTTTCAATCATATTCCTACCTATTGGTCGTTTTTACAAAAATTGAATATTGTTAGAAATTTTTTTTTGAAAATTACCTTTATTAGAAAAAGAAAATTAGAAAAAACTTTCTTAGAAAGTCAGCTTTATTAGAAAAAAAATTTTTAGAAAATAAAAAATTAGAAAATATATTTTACAAAAACTGTACCCCAACCGTTTTATCTTTCTTGGTCTTAATTCAATGATGAGACTTGAATGATATCATATCAATATAAGTTTTAAATTTTTTCTGCAATGTGTAAAAAATATACAATGTTTAAAAAAATTCAAGGTTCATTTTGAACAGTTTGAAGTTTACTGTTAAATCATTTTGATACGAAATTCAAAATAAATAAAACTTAGGATGCAGGCAGTACAAAGGGAAGAAGAAATTAAACTTGAATTTAGAAATTTTAAGAAAAATTTAACAAAAATGTATTAAGTTTAATTTCTTTAAATAAGAAATAATTTCGTAGTTTTCATAAAAGTTTTTATATGATTCGTTAGAATATTTTTTCTTTATAACTATAGATTTATAGAAAAAAAATTAAAGTTAAGGGAATAATTTATAAGTTAATTATATTATTAGATAATAATACTCTCCAAATTTGAATTAGTTAGAAATAACTAATTTGGAAGTATATAATCAGTCATTTTTAACTGAAAATCAGTTATTTTTTACTAATTGAAGACGTAAAAAGTGATTGTCAGTTCAATAGTGATTTTTAACTGATTCAAATTTAGAGAGGAACTTTGTTTCAATTTAAAAAATGTATAATAGAAAACATTTGAAGTGTTGTAAAAGCTTTAAAAAGACGTCTTTTTGAAATCTTAATATATATTTTTTGGATGTCTTTTGACCCAGACTTTAAAAGATTTAAAAACATCTTTTATATTTTTGATATTTATTTTATTCTTATGCAAAAAAATAGGTCCTTGTATATTACAATATAAAGACATTATCTTGATATAAAAAATTCATATCTCAAAAACAGAATATTAATTTTGTAATAAAAGTTTTCCTGTTAGCAAGTAACTGTAAACCTCTAATTTATATTATGTTAAATAAAGAAAAATAATTTCTATCACAATAAAATATTTTAACTACATTGTGTAATTTTTGAAAGTACGGGGGACCAAGATTCTGGAGAATTTCTATTTAAAAGCGATTCCAAAGGTAATTTAAAAAGCTTGCAGGAAATTTGACTCAAGCTTACATGTTATTTATTCAATACATTTAAATAATTTCGTTGTCAATTATTGTATATCCTTTAATTAGACAATTTCAAATTTATAATTCAATTATAAATTTATGTTTCCTGTTTCACAAATGTAAGAAACCATTTTATCATTAAATATAGAAAGAGCGAAAATGCGTAGAAAGAAATCCTTCTACAAATGTTTTTTATGAAGGAAATAATTCGCACCAGATTGGCAAATATTACTAGAATTAAATAAAATTCATCCAATTAATTAAGAAGCTTAGTGTAACATTTGTGGCAATAATTCTAAACCATTCAATAAAATTGTGAAGTTTCTTGCGAAAAATAATGAGAATTCAATGGAAAAATTTTCTATTTATAATCAGCTTTAATTATCTTGAGGATTTCATTTATATTGGATTAATCTTCCTATCTGTTCGTTTCAAATATTACGATATTCAACTTTCATCTTGTTTGTTTCTTCATCCCTAAATAACATTTTCTAAACTAACGATTTTTATAAGATCGCGAAACATTAATTTTTACATCACCCTTTTTAAAATAGAAACAATTGATTTTGAATAAAAATATAATATTAATTTAACTATTATAATTTAAACAAATGTAATTTTTAATTATATCCTTATTTATTATTGAACATAGGTAATTATTATTTTTAATTGAAAAAATTGAGTTTGAAAAATTAAGTGTATTACTTAATTACACAAAATGAACATAAGAATTAATAAAATTTACTTACATGATCTAGAGTACAGTAAGTATCGATTATTACTAATTAATAAAAAATAGGAGTAAATAAAGTACATAATAAGAAACTTGACTTCTCTTCAATATGTAGTTAAAATCTAAAAATTTAATTATTAATAATAAATTCGTAATTATTGCGTAATTATTGCTTCAAATATTACTTACTACGCTTAATACGTAGTTTTCGTAAAAAATTAAAATTTATTTTTTCTATTATTTCTTATCATGGGAAAAGTATGAAATAAGTTGAAGTTTCCATTGTGCATCTTAGAAGTTTGCTCTCGTTACGCACTGAAGACAGTAGTAAATAAGTAGGCTAGAAAAATTACTAATTGAGATATGTTTACGTACGAAAAATATGCAAAAAAAAAATAATTAAATAGATCTCTCCAGAGTCTGTAAAACTCGTCAATAATTATCTATTATGGTTGCATCTCTTGTTAGTAGCATAAATATATTAAGAAACTGTTATTTATATAAAGTGTATAATATTAAAAAATCCTAATATTATTTATAAAAAATATTTGCAGTTCAATAACAATTCTGCTGTTTTTTTAATTTTTAAAATTATTTTTATTCCCCTATAGTCAAATGAAAGACTGCGACCCCATTATCCGGACTAATTTTCGGTTCCCCTTTCACTTTTATTAATTTTCTTAAAATCTGGTATCTTGAGACTGAAACTAAAAAAAAATATAAACAATTTTATCAAGTTATAATACAAAGTTAAATTTAAAAAAATTTTAACTTTTTAATACAATAATAATAAAATAAAAAAGCTTATTTGATGCTCGGATTGTCTGTCCTAACCGCAATATCTACTTCGAGTTACGTAGAGAGAAGTTAGTCTCTTTAATATTCATACCTTGTCACCATCATCTAGTAGATTTTACACTAATATGCACTATTGTATGGACAATAATCGATTCATGAAAAACAACTATAATTTTTTTTTACTATCATTTTATTACATTTTTATACCACCAAAAGAGTTATACTACACGAAGAAAGAAGAATAATTATAAAATTACCCTATAAAGTGTAAAATTTGAAAAACTTTACACTACTCGGGGTAAGTTATAAACAGAATAGAATGTAAATCTTGTCAAGTTTTACAATCCTCAGGGTAAGTTTAATTATCCTTTTTTCCCGTCTGGTGATAAATTTAGTACTGGCCCAATATTGGTTTTGTATCAAACTTTAATTCCAATTTTAAAACCAACACAGGAATTATACCGGCATTAAAAATAAGTATACCGACCAAGGACCGCCTCGGTACCTAAGGGGCTGACCATAAATTACGTAAAACATTTTTTTTTGAAAATTTGACCCCCTCCCCCCTTGTAAGATATTTTACATACATTAGCGCCATTTTTTCTATTTATCGTATGATCTTGCTGACCCCCCTCCTCCCCCCTAAATGTCTTACGTAATTTATGGACGGCACCTAATATAACAACCAATATAAAAGTGTTCAGTAAAAAAAGTATTCAGTAGAGCAAAATTGTATTTACTGCAAAATAAAGTATCTTAATTTCAAATTTTTTGCTAGTACATTTCTTTAGAAACTGCAAATGACGAAAGTTGATAGAAAAAATTATAAAAATTTTGAAGGTATGTACTTTTACAACCGAAAAATAATTTTTAAAAATTAAATACATGTTTAATCGAAAACTTTATTTAAAGTTTAAACATTTTTTTGAAATAACGAATTTTACTCATTGATTTTTAGTATCTTAATAGTAATTATAATTTTTTCAATTTTTTTTTACGCAACTTTAATCACTTTCGTTTTCTAAAGAAATGTATGTATAGATAAAATCTTGTTAGAAATCTCAATTCTACAAAAAAAAATTTACGTTTAAAATGAGCCTTTGAACGTTGAAAATCGTTAATTTCTTCGGAAGATATAAAAAAATTAGTCAACTCACTAAAAATCGGGGTTTTCTTAAATATCTTATTGAAAAAATTAATATTTTATTGTTGTTAAGGTGTCATTTTTTTCAGAATTTTATACGTTTATTGAAAATAAAAAGGAAAAATTTTTAGTTATTATATTTTTCAAGTTAAAAGATATTGAATAGTCATAAAAAATGTAGGGGTCGCACAATTACCGCCGGGAGGTAGTGTATATAAAATAAGTTGTTGAATAATTATAAATAATATATAATAAATATTTATATTAACTGATATTAAATGTTTATGTTTGTTATATTATTATTATTATTCCCTTTTCTCCGTCGATTTTAAGCATTTAAATAACAAATATAAATATATATATGGGGCATTCCAGGCTAAATCGGAAATTATTTTGCTTTTGCATCTCAAATTTTTTTAAACATTTTTTTTCTTTTAGTACTCTTTGAAATGAGCTACCTCGATTTTTTTCAAATTTTTTCATAAAGCGGTTCAGGAGATACAAATTTTTGAAAAATGACGTTTTTTACGTAAATTTTTTATTTAGATGCTTATAACTCGGTCAAAAATTGATCAAATTGGACGTTATTATAATGAAAAGTTTTTTTTTCACGCGTAGTTTTTAATAAAAATATTTTTTAAAAAATTTTAAATAATTTACGATAAGATTTTTAAATTTTTTAAATAAAATTTCATTTTTAACAATGTATGTATTGATCAATTTTTTTCAAAATTTTTTGTGAGAAACTAGCACTAAATTAACAATTTTTAAGCCTTGTCCGATGGTGGGCAAGCGATGGGATCTATATATTTAAAATTTTTTTATTTTTATATACACAGTGAAAACGGTAGGCCTAACTTGTCATTTCACCAAATCACAATTTTACACAGAAAGAAGGTTAAGTTTGGAGAGACTCAGTCTGAAAACACATTTTCTGAGAAAAATTTGTGTGATTTTGTCAAATGGCAAGTTAGTCATTGGCCACCACTGCGTATGTAAAAATTAAAAATTTTTAAATAAATAGATACCATAGTTTGCCCACGATCGGACAAGGCTTAAAAATTGTTAATTTAGTGCTAGTTTCTCACAAAAAATTTTGAAAAAAATTGATCGATACATACATTGTTAAAAATGAAATTTTATTTAAAAAATTTAAAAATCTTATCGTAAATTATTTTAAATTTTTTAAAAAATATTTTTATTAAAAACTACGCGTGAAAACAAAACTTTTCATTATAATAACGTCCAATTTGATCAATTTTTGACCGAGTTATAAGCATTTAAATAAAAAATTTACGTAAAAAACGTCATTTTTTAAAAATCTGTATCTCCTGAACCGCTTTATGAAAAAATTTGAAAAAAATCAAGGTAGCTCATTTCATAGAGTACTAAAAGAAAAAAAATGTTTAAAAAAAATTTGAGATGCAAAAGCAAAATAATTTCCGATTTGGCCTGGAATGCCCCATATATATTACATTGTTTATCATGTTTAAGCATTTTATTCTTTAAATTCACTTTTGTTTAAACTATTTAATAATAATAAGTCTATAACAGTTTAAATAAATTATATTATGCTTTACTATTTGTCTGGATTGTATTAATTTAGGACATTTGCAGTTCCAGAATATGAAAATAAACGACCATTTTTAAAAGAATGAACAGTATTGATTTTTAAACTTTGATTAAAAAGATAATTAATAATTGTATGTTGTAAATATTTTTGGGGCCCCAACATTTTTAAAAAGTAAATTTATTTAATCGCATTAAATTAAATACTTAAAACTCGACAGACAATTTACAAGTGAAATTAATAAATTATTTAACAAAAGGATCATGTTTGAGGAATCAAATATTTTTTTATACAATTTAATTGATGTGTTTATATATATAAAATTATTTATGAAATTCTGAAGATCAAAGAAAGTGCTACTTTGACCGATATTGAGATTTTTCTAGGACACGCTCACACGTTGTTGCACCTATTCTATAGATTAAACAGTGTGTAGATGAGAGTACTATCTCTATCAAGTACCGTCAGATGCTGTTAACCCACTTAATGGCGAGGTGCACAGCATGTCTCGACTTTCGATAACCGAGCTACGTATAGCATGCCTCTCATTGTCGTTTCACGTTGTTCTATAAATGATATTTAACTTTATATTTATTTCATATACTGTACGTTAAGTTGACCAAAATTGAAAATTTTTTTGCTTCAATATTTAATTATCTCTTATTTAGAATATAAAAAATTTGTTTTTGACAATTTTTTGTTATTTATTATATAATATTAGGTTTTTAATATTAAATATACACTTCCTTGACGGTATGTTGTTTTAAGAAACAAAATTAATATCGAAAAATCATATTTTCACAATCACTAATCCATTTTTTGTGGTATTTAGGTACTTTATGTTTAACCCATTTTTTTAAAAATTGTAACCAATATTTGACCCAATTTTATTAATTAAAAGAATTAGTAAATAAAAAAAGACTCAACGTAATAATATGAAATGTAATTTTAATAATGTAATTAACCCTACAAAACAAAGTAAATAAGACATGGAATTTTTGAAATTTTAAACTTTTATATAATTTGGAATTTGTTGTATTACTTTATGACATCAGAGAGATTTCCAAATTGATTTTCTAAAATTACTGATATTTCAATAAGTTTTTTTTAATTCAGAAAAAAATTGATAGAAAACTAATCGAGCTAATAAGACAATTATATCATGCGATTGAAGTAAGAGTTGAATGACTCGATTGTGAAAAACGGTATATATGTATATCAGAAGAGCATGAAATTTAGAAACCGTTCCAACATGGAGTTCAAACATTAGAAAAACAGGAATTACAGGTTCTAACTGAGTAAAGCAATCGATGAAAAGTGACCGAAATTCTTTCGGATGCTTCTTCGACTTCACCGAGAAACACACCTTCTGTTTAAAAGCATCTTTTTACTTTCATAATGCTTCTACTTGGAGCCAAACGGGACACGTTAGCGCCTTTGCACTCTCGCGTCCTCCTTTAACTTTCTGATCAATGGAGAATGAGAATTTTAGATGCTACCTTCATGTATATACGTGAATCTCGAAACGTCAAAATGAAACGGTATTTAAGAAAGGCCTCTTGACTTTCGGATAAGGACCGTCTTAACAAGACTAATGACGTGACCCAATAGGCTTCAAGCGAAGAAGTGAAAACACACTTCTCATTATGATTTTAACGTTCAAGGAAAAAAATTTGTTGAATTGAAGAAAACTTTTTTATAACAGAGAAATTTTTTTCATTTTCTGATATAATAATGATATAAACTTTTTAAAAATTACTTTCTGTGGTTTAATATTTTACAATGTAAAAATAATATTTTAATTAACAAAAATTCACGCACAACTGACTTATCTATCACTTTTTTTTAAAAATAAAATTAGCAATTTTAAAAATAAGAGAACGTAAAAATTTTTAATTAAAAATTTTTTTTATAAAAATAAAATATAAATTGGAATATATAGTATTAATATTATTATAAGTATAATAGGTAATCACATATTCTGACATAGGGAATTCAGGGAAAAGTCAGGAATTTTTAATAAAAGTACAAACAAAAATTAAATTTTTAGAATTCATAAGAAAATTCTGAATTTTTGTGTCTTTTTTGTTTGACTCATAAAATATAAAATTACCACGAATTCTAATACAAAACCTTTTTTTTCAATTTCTAATAAACATTTCTTTTTAAATAACTTAAATCTTGAACAACTATCATAAAATAAATCAATTATTTAATGAATAATTTTATACTTGAATATTTTAAAATTTATTTTAAAAGAGTTGCTTTTACAAGTTTTATAAATAAATGAACTTCAAACGGTTACAATTTGAAATTTTATAAAATTTCAATTTTAAGTGAACTTTATTAGTTTTAATGAACTTAGATTTTTGAAAAATTTTAATAATTCAAAATCTTTTAATAGTAGTTTTTGTCAAAATATATTCAATTATTTATTAAATATAATAGATTTATAAAAGAATTTTAGTTAAAACCACTAAAAAGTTGAATTTTGAAGAAGTTACGAATGATTACAGAAATTCAATTATCTTCAAAAGCAATAAAATTCTTATCGCAAAATTCAATTATGTTCAAAATTTACAAAAAAATCTCAACAAAATCCCAATTATTATCTTTATCAATAAAAAAATCTTTTTTAAAATTGATTTATTTTCAAAAATTTTAATAAAATTCTTGTCAAAATTTCAATTATTTACAAAAATTTTCCTTATTTCAATTATTTTCAATATCTACTATTTTAATAAAATTATCCAAAAAAATCAATTATTTAAAAACAATTTTAATAAAATTATACGCAAACATTTAATTATTTTTCTAAATAATAAAAATTTCACAGGGATTTAAATATTTACAAATTTTTTATAAGTTTTTTCTGAATAATTCAATTATTATTTTCAGTAACAATTGAACTGCGAGTGACTTCGACTCGGAGTAATCGTTATCTTTATGTTTTATAACAATATTTTTAAAGTTGATTAATTTCAAAAAAAGTTTAAATTTGAAATTTTTGAAAAACTTAATACCTATTGAAAAATAATAATAATTAAATATTTAAAATATTTAAAAAAGAAATTATTATTTTCGAATAATTTTACAATTAAAGATATTCGCAAATAAATTTAACAGAACATTTTTTTCAATAAAATTTTCCCTTTCTTTTCTAAAAATTCAAAAATTTTCAGTTTCATTTTCAATTAAATTTTCTAATTGACAAATATAATTTATAAACATTTTTTTTTATTTATTTTTAAAAAACTTTGAATTTTACTAAAACAGTTGAAATTAAGCAATAGAATTGATGCAAATTATTTCTTTATGAAAATTGAGAATTTTCTACAAAAATATTAAGTAACTGGAATATCTAATGATTTTCTTTCCAAAAGAAAAAAATGAGTTTGTAAACAATATTGTTATTGAGAAATAAAAAATTATGCATAAAATGGGTACATTTCTTACTTGTTAATCAAATTTTTTTAACAATTAACAATTTTCTAGTATTTTTTATAAATAAAAAGGAGAATAATTTGCATAATAATTTAGATCAGTCAAACGAAATTTGTTATAGAAAAAAGCACATAACAAACAAAATGGGTATATTTTAATTTGTTAATCATCATTTAAAAAATTTTTTTTTTAATATATAGACAAAATTATGTTTCTAAAAATCTACCAAATGTACAAGTTTAGTAACTGAACATAAATCAAAATGTAAAACAATAATTTTTTAAAAAATGATAAAACCACCTGTAATATTACCTAAAGAGGTTTTTTTTTAAAAATATTTTTGCAACATTGCTAATATTTCATGCTACTTGGTTAATATTTCTTTTGTAGGATGATTTAAAAAATATAAAGTTATTTTTATATTACCTAATATATTAAAATTTTGAAATACTTTTTGCAGAGATAGATAGCATGCTGAATTTACCAGAAAATTTGCTACCGAGTATTTCGACACCGGTGAGTTTAAAATAGACTAAAAGTTTTACTTTCGTTTTTGCATATATTTTTACTATGTGATGTTGAATTTATTGGTCAATGACACTTTTTTTACAATACGAAACTTAGATATAGATGCATTAAATAATTATTTATCTGATAAGTTATTTACAGATAAATAGTTTCAATTTGAGTGGAAGTTTGCATTTTAATCTTTCTTTATGAAATATTTTTATCACATCCTAAATATCTTATAATGAGATTACTAAGACTTTAGATTACTATTTACTAAGACTCTGTAGGAAATTTTATTTTCTTTACTTCTGTCAATCTTAATATGAGAATAATTGACGTTACATGAAATTTTTTCACAAACTCATTGTTTTAAGCAAATCAATAGAATAAAGTCACACATCGTACACATATTTGAAATTCAAGGAGAAATGTTTTACTTTAATTATCATTTTGATTACATGAAAGAATTTACGATCAACAAAGTTGTAAAATATAAAATAAAAAAAATTCTTGAAAGCTCATATGTTTTATATAGTGTAAGACGGAAGTCATTCGAGTGATTGAATTGAAGGATCGCTATCAGTTTATATATAGAATGACTTTCAATTTATATATATATATATATATATATATATATATATATATATCCTTATTAATAAAATCAGACTTTTGTCTGTACATTGCATAGAATTCAAAATTTCTATTATATTCCTTCTTTTTACACTCTAAGGAATGCGAAAATACTATTAAGAAAATTATGTGTGTATGTGTATATGTGTGTATGTGTGTATGTGTGTATGTGTGTATGTATGTCCGCAAATTTTCGACCGCGTATCACGGAAAAACGGTTCAATCGTTTGAAGTGAAACTTGGCAGTCTTTTAGGCATTAGCCTAACTTAAAATCCTAGCGATAGTAGATTAAAAAATATTAATATGGACGAAAGTTATGCCATTTTTTCAAAAATTCGAAAATTCGAAATTTTTAGTTTTTTCATATACTTTAGTGAATTGTACTTAAACTTGGTAAAGGGTTAATTTTAGTGTTTTTTATGAAGATTTAATCGTCAGAATAATAAAATTTTGAATAACAAATAAAAAGTGTTAGATTTAAATATTGAAAAATTAAAAAGTTTAAAAATTGAAATTTTTTTGTAATTAATTTTTATACGGTTGTATTTCTTAGGTCAACAATAAAAATTTGTTGTTGAAATCATAAGTTTACTTTCTTAAAAAAATTCTATTAGGTCAGAATATTAACAATATCCATATAATTAATATGAGACTTTTGTCAGTATGTTGCACAGAATTCAAAATTGCTATTATATTTTATTAATTAATGATCAAAAAATGAAAAACTCAAATTTCATTCTGATGACTAAATTGTAATAAAAAATACTAAAATTAACCCTGTATAAAATTTAAGTAAAATTAATGACAATAATTATTTCAAAAGATAAATTTTGAATTTTAAAAATTTTGAAAATATATAGCACTAGCTGTCATGTCGTACCCGTCTTCGACGGGTTTTAGTTTCTACCAATACATTTAACAATGTTTCTACCAATCTGCGGAAAATCAAAAATACCCGGGATAAATTAATTAATAATTAATAATTAATAATTAATAATTAGTTAATTAATAATAATTAATAATTAGTTAATAATTAATTAATTAATAATTATTTCTTAAAATTTAACATTTTTTTCTTCTCTTTTATATCATTAAGCTTCATTATTTTTGTACTCTTCAAAAATACTTTACTTATATTTAATAGTCTCCACCCTTTGGTAAAAAATCTAAAATTATGGAAAATTAGCAAAAATTCATAAAACCGAATTTATTAAAATTCAACATTTTTTCTTCTCTTTTATGGCTTTTGGCTTCATTATTTTTGGGCTCTTCAAAAATACTTTACCTAATTTGTTATCTCCACCCTTTGGTAAAAAATCTAAAATTATGGAAAAATAGCAAAAATGCAAAAAAATGAATTTCTTAAAATTAAACATTTTTCCTTCTTTTTATGGCATTTAGCTTTATTATTTTTGTGCTCTTAAAAAATACTTTACTTATTCAATAGTCTCCACCCTTCGGTAAAAAATCTAAAATTATGGAAAATTATCAAAAATTCAAAAAACCGAATTTCTTAAAATTCAACATTTTTCCTTCTTTTTTATAGCATTTAGCTTTATTATTTTTGTGCTCTTAAAAAATACTTTACCTAATTTGTTATCTCCACCCTTCGGTAAAAAATCTAAAATTATGGAAAATTATCAAAAATTCAAAAAACCGAATTTCTTAAAATTCAACATTTTTCCTTCTTTTTTATGGCATTTAGCTAATTATTTTTGTTTAATGTAGCAAATGTTTTACTTTACATACTGATCTTTAAATAAAAAACTTTAATAACTTTTCCTGAAAAGCTTGCTTAAAGATTAAAAATCACTATTTTCTTAGAAAAAAGTTGATCTAAAAAAACGAAAAAAAATTTCAAAATACATCTTTTTTAAAAATTTTATCGTAGAAATGGGTTGTATTTATCTGAAAAAGTTAGCTAAGGATAGTTTTTTCATTCATTTTACAAAAGATAAAAAATTTGCATTTTTTTGTTTTTTTGAATTTTTTGGAAAAATGTCATAACTTTTGTTCAAGTTAATATTTTTTAATCGGATAAGGCTATGATTGTAAGTTACTTTAATACCTAATAGACTGCCAAATTTCACTTTAATTGGTTGAACCGTTTTCAATTGATGCGCGAACAAAGTTTTGCATACAGACAGAGACAGACAGACAGAAATTTTTTTTACATTTTTAGAATTCTAATGTCTCAAAACGAAAAAATATATAAAAATTTTCAAGTTTGGAGCAATGTACAGATAGTAATCTGATTTTATTAATATAGATAATGTTCGTTCACATTAATAACTTTTAGTTTACTATAGCTACACTAAAAAAAGTTATATGATTCAAGTAATTATAATTATTTGAAAAATAATATCTTATTTAAAAAGTTTTTATTTCGATCTAATAAGAATTTATTTCGTTTAAATAATTTTATTTAGTTGAATCAAATAAATCTTAATTGGATTAATTAAATAAATACTTGACTCTAATAAATAAATTTATTTAACACAAATCATTTCTAAATTTTATATTTTTTCATGGATTGCTTCTAAACTTTCTATAGTTGAGTATTACATGTTATTTAGTCACATTTTAGCATAATTTTTCAAAAATACTTTCTTATAACGAAGATGTAAGTATAAAAATGTTTTGAATATCAAAAAATTGAAAAAATTATAATTGATACCAATTGCTATGAAGCTTAATTCAATAGTATTTGTGGGCTCTCTGATTTAACTTTTAGAGATATCTTGATCAATGTAAAGACAAAAGTTAAACACGGTGTTTATTTTGGTTTCAAACAATTTCCGGCTTTGTCCAAATTTTTCCTGGTTTACTGGACGGGTTTTTTTTAATAACCCAATGGGAAATTTACAACTGGCGTAGTACTGCGCCAGCACTGGCAGCACTGGCGGCAAGGCTGAGAGCCAGCACTGTCATGGCACTGGGATGATAACGCCGTCTGGCGCTGCCGAAGTACTGTCTGTCAGTGCTGCCAGGCAGCGCTGGCGCAGCACTGGACCAGTGCTGGCTGAGAATATTGCCGCAATAAATGCCGTATTGTTATTAATTAGTCGTAAATTCATAATTAATTTATAAATAATTTAACAACAAAATGGTAAATAATATTAATAAACAGTTATTATTATTAAAATATTTCTCTTCTTAAAGAAATTGTATTAAAGATGGAGACTAACAATATGGATATAGTAAATGAAGTAGAAAAAAATTGTTTATAACATTTAAAAATTAAATAATAAACAATTACAGTAAGTGTGCATTAGATTTTCATATTTTAGTACCTAACGATTGGAATCTAGAAATATCGCAAACCTATGAAAATAAACAAAGTTGCTGACGAGGGGAATCGAACCTACGACCTACGGACTAACAGACTAACGCTCTAACCACTATGCTAACGACACATGTGTACAGTAAAGTATTAATATCTCAGTATCATTCAGACATACAATTATTGAGTCAAAGATGAGAAAAAAATAGGAATACGTTAGAAATAATAAATTGAAATAAAATAAATTAAACTAAATTTTTAATAATTAAATTACTTTACTTATTGCATTTAACATTTTACGTAATTCTTAAATTACGTGGTAATTTTTTAATAATTTTTTATTCATAGTAAGAAGTATAATAGTATTTTAATAGGAACCAAATTATTATTGAGATTAAAGTTTAAATTTTGTTTATAATTTTAATTGGTTTAAATAATTTATTATTTACAAAATTAGACAATTGTGTTAAATTGTTATTATTAAATTTAATAAGAATAAAAAATGAACAACCAAAAAGTAAAATATTAATTTTTTGAATAAATTTATATTTATAAACATTCATAAACTTTTTTTATAATTTTTTTCAAGTTTATGTCAAAAAAGCAATGTTGGCAAAGAGCGTTGTGAACAATTTTTCTATACTCAGCCAGCACTTGCCGCCGTGGCTTGTCCAAGCTTTGGCGAAACAAAAATTCTGTACTGCGCCAGCACTAATTGTCGAGGCTCGGCTAGACTACGCCGAACAATCGTCTGAGTACTAAACCAGTGGTGAACATCGGCACTACACTGGCATTTCCCATTGGGAATACATTTAACAGGGTGCTTACCAACCAGAAAAGACGTAAAATATCAGGGAATTTAATGTAACCAAGAAAAACTGGATCTACTTGCTATACAATTAGTTCGAATTAGACTGTACTATAACTCAAAAAACTGGAGGAAATTTTAGATTTATTTTAATACATTATATTGATTGAAGTACTACAAATTGAGAAATATTGTTTTCTGCATTTGAATTAGTTAAAAATAACTAATTTGATAATAAAAAGTCGGTCACTGTTTCAAATGGTATTATTTTCCTAATGAAATAGACAATAGTAACTAATTATTATTTTTTCCCTGTCAAATCAAATTCCCGGCTATTTTCCGGTTTTCTAGGTTGGTAGATACACTGTTAAGTGCATTATCAGAAACTACAACCCGTCGAAGACGGGTACGACAGCTAGTATATATATATATCATCATTCTACCAGTTTTTGACGGTTTTTTAGTTTTGACAGACAAATTTTTAATTTTGTCTTTAAATATTGCAAAAAATTGTCAATAAATATTATTAATCATACCTGGACAAAATATCTTCAAAAATAAGAAAGATAGGACCTTTTGCATATTTGGAATTTTTACTATACTTAAATTTGGAAAATATATCGCGAATTTCTAAATATTATATATAGACTAAAGTCTAACTTTGATTATAGACATACTAACACAATCCTTTTGTCCAAAAAAAGAATTTTTAACTGTTATATTTAAAAAGCTAAATGATTTTAATATTAATTCACGTTACATTAGTCTCAATATCTTAAATGCACTGTAAAAAAAATTAGCTTTTGCTAATTTCGGTATTAAAATAGAACCAAATTACGGTTTAGTACCAAAATTGGTACTAAATGAGTACCTTTCTTTTTACAGTGTGAGCTATAAGCTTATATGTTATTTAAATTATAGGCCTTCTTATGGGGCATTAAATAAGAGAACATTTCAACCCGATTTATACAGAGTATAATTATACATTTTCTTTGCATTTTCCATTTTGAAAAAAAAAATGTTAGGACACTTATAATTATTTTTCTTTGATTTTGTGGTTTTCTCAGAGACATTTATTGATCTATAGAACTTATCATGATTAAATGTAACAATAAAGTTATTAATATTTTAAAACTTTGAAAAATTCAATTTTTTGAAATTCTTGTTTAAGCTTTAATGTGTCAAAAACCAGTTTATAGAATATTTAAAAATGAATCGGTTGACCTGAATTTCACAACGTTTTGACCTGCTTAACGAAAGCTAATAATTTTCAAAGAATTGGAAATTTTTAAAAACTAACATTTTTGTGATAATTATCAAAAAACAATAATGAAAGAAAACCATTTTATATTGCTTTCTAAGCATTAGATTTGTTTTGACACATATCCTAATCGGGGGATATGTCATATGATTTGACCTACTTAAGACCCCAAAATAGGGCCAAACGGAATCTCTGGAGACTTATACATGATCAAAGGATAGTGAAATGTTAGTCCTCTGTAGGCCCTAAAGTGTCAGATGTTTCCAATTAATTTTGCACTTTTCAAGATAATTTTTTGTAACTTACTCTAGTACACTGAAAAAAAATTTATTTGGTTCAAATAACCGATTAATTGACTATTATCAATTAAATATTTAATTGAATCAAATAATATTTATTTGAGTCAATTAAATGGTTTAGTTTATATTTGCTTCAAATACTGAAATTATTGGTTTAAATACAATTTAATTGACTCCAATAAATATTATTTGATTCAAGTAAATATTTAATTGATAATAGTCAATTAATCGGTTATTTAAATTAAATAAATTTTTTTTTAGTGTAATGGTAAATAGGATGATGATAGCTGTTATTATGATAAGAAAAAGTGTTACTTATTTATCTGTTATTGTAATTTTTAGGAAACAGAAGTCAGACTTCGCACTCGATAATAATTAATTTTAAAAAAGTATCAAAAAGTAGATTTCAAACTAAAAAAAGTAGTAAAAAAGCACCTAGCTATCAAAAAATTATACTTGACGACCAAAAAAATAGTTGTTTTAGACACTTCACAAAACTGACAAAAATTCCATTCTATATTTTATTTTCCTGACTTTTTCCTAATTTTCATCAGAAATATTTACTTCCTTTTTATCCTGCTAATAAATTGAATTCCTGCAACAAATTTTATTATTCATGAAAGAATTTAAATATTTAGAAAAATAATTTAATTTTTGTGAATAATGTTATAAAAAAATTTTAAATAATTGATTTCTTTCAACTAATTTTATGCAAATTCTAATTTAAATAATTTAATTCCTGAAAACAATTTTATTAGAATTTTTTAAAATAATTGAATGTCTGTGTGACATTTTATTACATTTTTTTGATAATAATTGAATTCCTAAAAAGCATTTTATCATTTATGAAAATAATTGAATTCTTGAGAACGATTTTATTAGAATTTTTTAAAATAATTGAATTTCCAAGAAGAAATTTATTACTTTTAAAAATAATTGAATTCTTATGATGAATAACGTGAATTTATGTAAATATTTGAATTCCTATGAAAAACTCTAATATTTTTGTAAATAATTGAATTTTTTAAAAGAATTTTAAACAAATTTTTTTAAATAATTTATTTTTTCGAGGAATTGAAATTAAATTTTTAAAAATAATTACATTTTTTGAGCAATTCCTGTAAAATTGTATTAAAAATAATTGAAATCCTGCAATGAATTTTATTATTTATGAAAATAATTAAATAGTTGCTAAGAATTTTTTTAAAATTTCAAAAATAATTGAAACCCTGAGAAGAATTTTATTATTTATAAAAATAATTAAATTATTGCGAAATATTTTATTAAAATGTTAAACCATCTTGAATTTCTGTGGAAAAATTTGTTATTTTTGAAAATAATTGAATTCTTGCTTAGAATTTTATCAAAACATTTTTTTAAAAATTGAACTTCCATGAAAAATGTTTATTTTACTTATATTATTTTATATATATATTTTTTAAATTGCTTAATTACCCAATGGGAAATGCCAGTGTAGTGCCGATGTTCACCACTGGCTTAGTACTCAGACGATTGTTTGGCGTAGTCTAGCCGAGCCTCGACAATTAGTGCTGGCGCAGTACAGAATTTTTGTTTCGCCAAAGCTTGGACAAGCCACGGCAGCAAGTGCTGGCTGAGTATAGAAAAATTGTTCACAACGCTCTTTGCCAACACTGCTTTTTTGACATAAACTTGAAAAAAATTATAAAAAAAGTTTATAAATGTTTATAAATATAAATTTATTGAAAAAAATTAATATTTTACTTTTCAGTTGTTCATTTTTTATTCTTATTAAATTTAATAATAACAATTTAACACAATTGTCTAATTTTGTAAATAATAAATTATTTAAACAAATTAAAATTATAAACAAAATTTAAACTTTAATCTCAATAATAATTTGGTTCCTATTAAAATACTATTATACTTCTTACTATGAATAAAAAATTATTAAAAAATTACCACGTAATTTAAGAATTACGTAAAATGTTAAATGCAATAAGTAAAGTAATTTAATTTAATTATTAAAAATTTAGTTTAATTTATTTCATTTCAATTTATTATTTCTAACGTATCCCTATCTTTTTCTCATCTTTGACTCAATAATTGTATGTCTGAATGATACTGAGATATTAATAATTTACTGTACACATGTGTCGTTAGCATAGTGGTTAGAGCGTTAGTCTGTTAGTCCGTAGGTCGTAGGTTCGATTCCCCTCGTGAGCAATTTGGTTTATTTTCATAGGTTCGCGATATTTCAAGATTCCAATCGTTAGGTACTAAAATATGAAAATCTAATGCACACTTACTGTAATTGTTTATTATTTAATTTTTAAATGTTATAAACAATTTTTTTCTACTTCATTTACTATATCCATTGTTAGTCTCCATCTTTAATACAATTTCTTTGAGAAGAGAAATATTTTATGAATAATAACTATTTATTAATATTATTTACCATTTTGTTGTTAAATTATTTATAATTATGAATTTACGACTAATTAATAACAATATAGCATTTATTGCGGCAATATTCTCAGCCAGCACTGGTCCAGTGCTGCGCCAGCGCTGTCTGGCAGCACTGACAGACAGTACTTCGGCAGCGCCAGACGGCGTTATCATCCCAGCGCCATGCCAGTGCTGGCTCTCAGCCTTGCCGCCAGTGCTGCCAGTGCTGGCGCAGTACTACGCCAGTTGTAAATTTCCCATTGGGTATAATTGAATTTCTGTGAAAATTTTATTATTTATAAAAATAGTTGAATTTTTGATGAATTTTATCAATTTTTTTAAATAATTGAATTTTGTATGAATTTTTTTTAAAGAATTGAATTTTGGATAAAGTTTTTCAATTTTTTTTAAATAATTGAATTTTGGATAAATTTTTAAAATTTTTTTTAAATAATTGAATTTTGGATGAATTTTTCCAATTTTTTGAATTGAATTATTGTTTTGCGAAATTTTATAAAAATACATAGATATTGGAAATAATTGAATTACTTTTAATTAATTTTTAAAGAATTTGATTATAATTTTTGAGAATATTTTTTTGAATTCTATAGTATTAGCGAATTTAAAGTACCTAGTGAAAATAATATAAAAATATTAAAATAAAATAATATAAATTGGCCCGTTTGTCTATATCATGCGCAGATGTGCAAAAGTCCTCTTTTTAGGGCGAAAGCGTATAATATAAAGAGCTCCCAATGTTTTGAAATTATAAAAGTTATATTATTGTAATAATACTACTTTTTTACTTGAGTTTCTGTCAAATGGAATATCTTTCCACATAATAAATGATATTATTGTAAGCTTACTTTAAACTTACAAAATAAATTTATGAAATTTTCTTATAAACTCAAAGTATAACTAATAAATAATCAGATTTCTTTCCACATAATACATTACATTATCTGTAAGCTTATACCCTAAACTTACAAAATATATTTGTGAAATTCTCATATAAACTTGAAGTAACAAATAAATAACCTGATGTGTAAAAATAGTTAATTAACTTTATGAAAAAAGAAAAGAAATCACGATGAAGAATATTGAGCAAAAATTGTATTTTTGTTGTTAAAATTCGTACTCGCATGAGTGAATCAGAAGTGACGAAAGAGACAGGAAAAGTGTTTATTATTAACGAGATTAAATTGACGAGATTGATCCAAATATTCTCGGCCCGTTCTCAATCGATTATTTATCACGTAAACTCGTTTCTTTAGCGAGAGGTCGACTGATATTTTTTCACGCGCTCTTATAGACGGGTCGTGTGCCAATGCACCGAACTTGTAAGTTATATTGCAAACTAGTTTTCAACAGTCTCTAGGTTAGGCTACGTTTTCTTATATTGCAATAATTAGAAAAAGTAATCTATCGTAATGCCACAAAAGCGAAAAACGTTCATCAAATTTTATGATCACTAACTATTTATATGATCACATATAATATGAGAAAATTAAATTATTTTATTGCTATTAATGCACTATTTTGTTTATTCAGAAACTGCCAGTTCTTACAAGTTGAATAAAAAAATATTGCGAAAAATTCATAAAATTAATTTTGGCGTATAAAATCCACTGGATTTTTATTAAAAGTGCTGGAAAAAAATAATTTTTAAAAGTAGTTTATAAACTACCTAAAATTGAAAAGAATTCTAGTACAAATCCTTCAATTTTTTCTATTTCTGATAATAATTTCTTTTTAATAAGTTAATTCTTGAAAAACTATATCATAAATTTATTATACTTATAAATTATTTAATAAATAATTTTATTTAAAAATTTCAAAATTAATTGGATTTCAAAAGAGTTGCGTTTACAATCTTCATAAATAGATAAACTTCATTCAATGGTTTCAATTTGAAATTTTAGAAAATATAAATTTTCAATGAATTTAAATAGAAATTTTAAGAACAACTGATTACAGAAATTCAATAATTTTCAAAAGTGATAAACTTCTTCACATAAATTCAATTATGTTCAACAATTTACAAAAATTCTCCTTAAAATTTCAATTATCTTTATAAATAATAAAATTCTTCTCCGAAATTCAATTATTTTCAATAAAAAATTTAATAAAATTCTTGTCAAAATTGTAATTTTTTTCAAAAATTTTCATCATTTCAATTAGGTATTTATAATATCTACTATTTTAATAAAGTTTCCTAAAAGAATTCAATTATTTAAACCAAATATTAATAAAAATTTCACAGGAATTCAATTACTTGTCAATTTTTTATAAATTTCTTCGCACCAATAATTCAATTATTTTTAATTTTTAAATGAAGTTTCTCGAAGGAATTAAAATATATTCAGAAAATTGAAAAAAATAGTTCTGAGATATTCAATTATTTCGAAAAATTTAAATAAACTTCTTTTAAAAGTTCTATTATTTAAAAAAGTGTTGACAAAATTCTTTACAAGATTTAGTTAATAAAATTGCAATTTTAATAAAAATTTCCTATACAATTCAATTATTTTCAATACAATTCTTCTTAAGAATTCAATTATTTTCACAAATAATACATTTTTTATGGGAATTCAATTATTTTCATAAATAATAAAACTTTTCTCGAGAATTGAATTATTTAAAAAAATTTGAATAAAGTTTTTTTAACAAGAAATTATTTTCACAAATAAAATTCTACACAGGAATTCAATTCTTCAAAAAAATTTGTAATAAAATTCGTTGCAAGAATTCAATATTATTCTCATAAATAACAAAACTTGCAGAATTACAATTATTTTTTGTACAATTTTAAATAAAATGATAGAAAATTTCATTTATTCTTAAAATTTTTTTTATAATTCGCCGAAAGAATTCAATATTCATAATTAAATTCATAATTTTTTAAAATTTTTGATAAAATTCTTCATAAAAATTCAATTTTAAGAAATATTCAAGTACTTAATAAATTATTTATTTTTGTATTTAAATAATTAAATTCTCAAATAATTTACTATAATAAAAATTAATTAAAAAGTGAATTTCACTTAAAATTTTAATATTATAAATGAATATTAAAAGCATTATAGCGTGAATTTTTAGAAATAATTGGATTTTGAAAAGGGTTCAAATTAAAATTTTTGAAAATTTGAATTTATAGTTACAATATTCTGATGATATAAAATAATGATTTTATCACTCTGTCATCTTAAATTTTATTATAAAACAGAAAGGAATCGATCAATCCGAGTCAATTCCGTTTGAATTTGAAAATCTTTTAATTCCTATAGAAAAATAATAGGTAATGATTAAATAATTATTTAAAAAAGAAGTTATTAATGTTTTTGAATAATTTTACAATTAAAGAAACTCATAAATAAATGTAATACAACCTTTTTTTAAAAATCCAATATTTTTTGGAGTTAATCAGAATATTCTTCAGGGTCAGGGAAAAAGTTAAAATTTTTTCTGGAAATCAAGGAAAATCAGGGAAAAGCAAAATTATATTTTTGTGTCAACCCTGAATATAGAATATATGGAAACAGAAATTAAAAAACTAATTTTAAAAATAAAATTTTCACTGAAACTTCCAGGTAAGGCTTTATGTTTATTAATATTTTGATGTAAAAAATCCTTCTTTTTATTCCTGAATGTAAATAAAGTCTTCAATCAGTACATTGCATAAATTTTTAAACATTTTATGTATGTATGCATGCTTCCGCATACAATTAAAAAAAATTCTTTCTGACGTTTGAATATTTCTAATAAATTGTATACTTTTATAGAATAGTTTTAAAGTTGTGCGATTTGAGGATTCTTCTGTCAAATGATGATTTTTTTATATTTTTTTTTTCATTATAAAGCATATTTTTATATTTTCAATAATTATTTTGTTTTAATATTTTAATTTTATTATTATTGTTAGAAAAAACTGACAACTTTCTGTTATTACAAATATAAAATATTGAAATACTGTTTGTTTGATTCGGATTTTTTTTTATTTTAACTTAAGACACACAAAAGTCGGAGAATTAACTTTAAAAAAAGTGTTGTTTACTTTCTGTTTGCTGTTAGGTCTAAATAATTCATTTAGTGAATTCCGAAGTCAGAACGAGCATTCTGAAATCGTTAAGAAATACATGCTGAAGAAAACGGTCCAGCGACCTTGTGCCAAATATTGCTACTCGTTTTGGTTAAGAGTTGTGCAATTAATGCAACGTCCAGTTGTTTAATTCTCAATACAACTGAGGCAAAGGACCAGAACTTCGATCTTCTCATACATAAATTCTAACAACATTACTTTCAAATTCTATAACTAATTAGAGGAGAAAATAAGCGTCTGAATCGAATATCTCGCCCTACGCTCAGCTGCACACGCATCAGTACAACTGATAGCGTATAGAATATTTCAATCAAGACACTTAAATTTTTAAAACATATATTGTCATATTGTATGTTTTTGGGGTCACTGAATAATCAGTCGTCGAATATTCAAAATTCAAAATGGCGGTTTTTTAATTTTTAAGTGAAGGAATTCGTTAATTAAAAAATTTTTTTGGTTGCTATTTTGAATTTTGAAATTTCGACCACGGATTTTGATTCAGCGACCCCAAAAAACCCCGAGTAGACATTTTCAGACAGATTGGTTGAATTTAAAAATTTTTTGGTCGCCATTTTGAAGCCGCCATTTTGAATTCTAAAATTTCGACAACGGATTTGGATTCAGCGATCCCGAAACAGTCAGTGACAGTGAAAGGGGTTAATACAGTGATAAGAAATTTTGAAATATTAAAATTTTTAAAAACTTCGCACAAGGGTTTTTAGAGAACTTTCAATTCGAACTTGAAGTCTACCACATAATCTTTTCTTAATGTAGGCCATACATGTTTCTTTCAATACAGGGAAAGTGATCACTTTCTTCAATTTAATTTTGTTTTCCTTATTGCCTGTATAATTATATTGGAAACGTAGTTGGAGTATTATTGAAGGACAAGGTTCAATGTTATCTAGTATATTACCAAGTAGAATATTGAAATTTTTAATTCATAATTGCATTAGCTTTCTGAATAACAATATATTCTTCTTTTGGTTTAAGTAAATGTTGAAAATTTTTTAAAATTATTAGAAACTAATTTATTGCGAATCAAGAAATGTTAATACTTTGAAGTTAAGTAGCTTTTGTCTTTTTTTAAACAAAACTAAAGACTTATTTTGAAAATTTAAATTCTCAGGAAGTACCTTTTTATAGATTTTGATAAAAAAGTTTAAATATTTATTTAATGAATAATATACATTTTTTTGTTTATTTCTATTTGAAAAAGAAAAGTCTTTCTAAATTTCCAATATTTTGTTTTCTTGAAAACTTGAAAATATATTTTAGATTTATTTTATAAATATATAAATATTAACTAATTGTGGTTAAAAAATAGAAAATTGATTTATTTTGAATTATTTTTGTCTATGAATCACAATTTTTTTTAACAAAATTATTATTTTGTTTTAGAAAAAGAAGAAAAATATTTGCACAATTCCTATTTTTAATCTTATTTTTGGAAAAGGATTTTCCACAGGAATTAAAACATTCAAAAATTTTAAAATTCAAACCTTTTTTAAATTAAACAACTTATAAAAGTATTGTTATAAGACATGAAGATATCGATTGCTCCGAGTCGAAGACTTGGAGTGATCGTTTTCTTCATGTTTTCTTAATAATTAAAGATGACCGAGAGATAAAATCATTATTTTATATTATAAGAATATTGTTACTGAAACTTCATCAAAATTATTTTCATCATTTTAATTCAATTATTATTTTCTAAAATTTTAAATTATTTTTTATAAATAAATTTATGAATAAATTTTTATGAATATAAATTTTTCCTTAAAAAATATTTATAATTTATAAAAATAATTGAATTTGTGTGAAATTTTTATTATTTATGAAAATAATTAAATGTTTGCATACAATTTTATTAAAATTTTTTTTAAATAATTGAATTCTTTTTGTGAAATTTTATTAAAATAGTAAATATTGAAAATCATTGAAATTAGGAAAATTTTTGAAAATAATTGAAATTAGGACAAGAATTTTTTTAATATTTATGAATTTTATTTTTTTAGTGTTTTCAACAAAAAGTATTAAATTAGAAAATTTTAAAATTACATTATTTTTAAAATTGTTAATTTTATTTAATAAACGTAGTGAGAAGTTAGTTGTTGCTAGTATTTTAGATATTATGTAAAAAATCTTTTGATTTACATGTTTTCATTAAAAATTAAATAAATTTGTTGAATATTTTTAAGTTGAAAGAAAATTTAAAAGTAAAATTAATTTTCATCTGGGATGAAATAATAATTAGCGAGATTTACAATAGTAAACAGTTTTCTATATTATCAAAAATTTAAGAAATTGACATTAGATTTGAAAAGCATTCAAAAAAAACTTTTTAGAATTTTAAAAAGAAATATTCTAAATGAGGAAAAGGAAATTTGAAATATATTTCAAAACTTCTCGATATTGCGCTGCTAATTAATTTATTATTTACTGCATATTTAAGAATTCTTTTAAAATTATAGGTTATTTTTTTTCTTAACTTTTCCATCGTTTTTAAAAAGTAAAAACTTTCTGTTCAATAAGTAATACGCAACGACAATAATAAAATTTTTCACAGTGGGCAATAACTTGTAGAAAGTTTAATTTTTTTAATGAAAAAAAATAAAAATTATTTCAATTAGTAATTACAAATTTATTTTACTTTTTATAAAACGAAGTTTAAGTTTTAGAAGAAAAATAAATTTAAGGAGCATTTTATAAAGAAATAGGTTGAATCTTAGAAAAAATATTTTTTAATTGAAAAAAAAGAATAAAAAATCGAAGAACAGAGGAATTAAAATTTTTTTCAAATTTTGGGACGAAAGAAGCTTTTCTAAGATACTATTAATACTTTCACTTTGAGCACCACCATGAATCATATGGATGAACTTATCAATATCAAAATAAAGTAGTGAATTACACTAATGAATTGTAAGTGAACAGGTTCCTTAGACAACGAGTTTCGATATTCCTATGACACTAGAGATAGTGACGATCGCACCTGCTTACCTTTTATTGAATGAAGCTAATTAGTCCTGATGAAAAAGTTGTCACTTCACTTAAAAGTCTATTCGTGGTCTCACTAGTTTCTTTAAACTTTTTTTTTTGAAGAATTGATATCAAGAATGTAAACACCCCGATTTCACTTTTAAAAAAGTCACCAAAAAAAACGTTCGTTAATTAAAGAAAGTTTTTTTATTTTATGTTTAAATAAATTTTAACTTTTTTTC
The DNA here is from genome assembly GCF_015476425.1 of Leptopilina heterotoma. Classification (NCBI taxonomy): domain Eukaryota; kingdom Metazoa; phylum Arthropoda; class Insecta; order Hymenoptera; family Figitidae; genus Leptopilina; species Leptopilina heterotoma. Next base: position 1,535,304 of record NW_025110834.1, read on the forward strand.
TTCTTAAAAAATATCACATTAAACAATAGAGGGAGGGCAGGGGTGAATATTTTCCAGGGTCAAGATGGCACGAGTTCGGAAAAGTCCTGATCGTTCTTATCCTTGTGCCGATTCGAGTGGATTGGTGAAAACATTCGGTACGTCAGACTTTTGTTCCGAAAATTTCAATATTTTTTTTTTATTAGATGAGAAGGAAACAAAAGCAGCAGCAGGTGAAAGGGGGTGTTTGTAGCATCCAAAGAAAAAAATAAGTAATCACGGAAGACACTGTGAAGGAAGTGACGTTCTCTCACACACGTGGTGTAAATCTTAACAGTCACGTGCCTATCGAACGATGCTGCGCGAATAGTCAGAGGGACTGGAGACTCAGGGTTTATGTATTGGGTATGCGAGTGGGGTCCAGAGAGCTAAGAAACGCCGATATCTGGGCCTTCCAAAGTTGGAGAGAGGGAATTGAAGATTCTCGTGGACCCATGGATTTTGATCTTTCCTTTGCCTTTTCATTCACACTTTGGACCAATTTTGAGGGACAGTCAAAGTTCCTTAAATGAACCACATAATTTCTTAATAAAATTTATATGCATAAATTCAAAGCTTTTCAATTTTAAGGGATAATTTCTTGTTCGAGAACAGTACATTTTTTAAGATTAATTCGAAACTTTGGTAAATTGTTGCTCTATTATAAATGAAAAATATTCCTAAAATATTAGGTCATTTAAGAAGGAACTATAAAAAGTAGTGGGAGTTGAACTTTTGAAATTTGAAGTTACACTGTTGCATTCAAATCTTTATCACTCTGACAAAACTTTATCAATTTTAATTCGTATATAGGGCTTTTTGAAGGATTTTTAACGTACTTATTAATAGTAAACAATTTCTACAAAAAAATATTTTAACTCTATTTATTTCAAAATTGAAGTAGTTTTAATTTTATTTTATGAAAACCTTCAGTGTCCGGTACTAGGGGACTTCCCCCTACAACTTTGAAACTTTATAGCATTTTTTCTATGAAACCACATAACTTTTTTTTGGTAAAAGATATTGATGTCAATTTTTTTAAATTGTCAAGAAAAAGATACACTTTTCACTAAAAAATTTTAAAAAAAAATTTATTCGATGCTTTGTTGATATTAAAGAAAAAGAATATTATTTTCGATTTTTTATAAAACTCTTTTCCGAACGAATTCTGTACAAAATGCGTGCGAATTCCAAAAGAATTTTTCTATAATTTTTGGTCAAAATTCCGCAAGGTATCCGATAGTAATTCCGCACGTAATAATTGCAGACAATTTTTTAAAAATAATTTCCGGCCTCTTTTCCGAACTAATTCTGTACAAATTTCGTGAAAATTCCAAACGAATTTTTCTATAATTTTCAGTAAAAATTCCGCCAGAAATCCGGTGAAAAATGTTTCAAAACGGCACACGAATTCATATCGGAACAAAAATCAAGTCGTTTTTGAGATATTATAGTCGCCAGTTTAAAAAAAATAGTTTTGAGTAAAAGGCTTTGAACGCTTTACCGCGCCTTAACTCATTATTAATGGTGTAATTGTCTTAAGAAGTCAAATATCAAAAAAGCGCATTGTCATATATCATAATGTCATCTTTTACCTTACTTAGGTTTTGTAATTTTTTATACATATTACACTAACTTTTTATTCATTGCATTTAGTGACGCTTTTTCATATACATATATGTAAAATTTTTTATATTCTGTAATCTAAAATTTTGTTTATTAATTTTTAATTATTATTTGCATTTCACATGGTGATTAGGAAAAAAGTTGTGGCTTGTCTAAAATGGCGATAAAAACTAACAGCTAGAGGTTTTACTTTTTAACTAAAACTATCGAAAAATCGTAGCCAAAAAATCAAAATTTCTACTCTTTGATTTTTAATGAGAATTGAATTATTTAAAAAAAGTTTCAGAAGAAATGATTACACAGCCATACAAAAAAAGAAAAGTGTTGAGGTTAGGGGATCGCAGAATACCCTTTCCATACGTATTTTGACGTGCTTAAAACGAATCTAAAGTTCATTTTGTCCCAGCACGTCAGGATTTTCCCTAACCTCAAAAAATGTATGGGATTTAATATGACAGAAAATTTTTTTTTAAATAATCATGGATTTGCTTGAATCTTCTTACTCGGGGAGACAGGCGGAGATTCCAGAATCTCCACCTGTCTCCCCGAGCAAGAAGATTCAAGCAAATCAGAAACCCCCAAGGGTTTCTGAGGTCGCTTATTACGAATCTGAAGTCAGATTTTCAAAATTTGTTATTAGCGATCGGAGAAACTGCCAGATACCAAAATTTATGAAAATCAAATGGATTTTAAAATTCTTGTCCGTCATTAAAAAAAATAAACAAATACAATTTTTAGCTTCTTTGGCCATAATAAAGCTTTTTCTCGACCAACAGTGGTATCAAACCATTTTAAAAAAGATGGTTTACAAATCCCTGCATCAAATGTAACTAAAAAATTACACATTTCTCGAGGACACTCATTTTATCTCTTTCTTCAAAAAGAGGTGTCTGTTTATTGTGCTATTAGTTTGTAGAAACATTTTTTTGATTTGACCTAATCAAAATTTGAAGGTCAAATTGAAAGAAAACTATTTTTTTTCGTCACCAGCTTACAGCTCGTGAAAAACCCTTTAAAAATCACTATTCATGTATTAAATTTGATTAATTTTACTTATCAATATATTAAATCGAAAAAAAGATATTTTCAAAAAATCAAAATTTTGAAACTCCATAACTCAAAAAATATTTTATCAAATTCAAAAAAAATTATATTTTAATAATAGTAACATTTTAGCAAAGTTTAGAGAAAATTCATTTTTTGACCTGGGCAGTTGAGGAATTTTGCCTCATCATATATAAGTATTCCTTTTTCCCAAAAAGGAAGGACTGGGATATCATAAATTGTCCTACAGGTGAATTAAAGCTAAAATCTTCGAGGAAGCTTATGTCAAGTAGCGAAAATTATACACAGAATATCACCAGGAGTCAGGGTTAATTCAGGTCAACTTCTTCGAGAAAGTTTACTTTTTTATATAAAAAAATCAGGAAGAAACGAATTTTTGGGTCGATTTAAGTCAACTTCTTCGGGGAAGTTAAACTTTTATAACAAAAAAAAAATGCACCAGGAAGTAACGAAGTTTCCGGGTCGATTCAAGTCATTTTATCACTAGTTTAATTTTCAACCATTTTCACAGGAATTTTTCTCTTGAATACAAATTTTATTTCTGACAACACTTTTTAATAACACTCTGTCAAATATATAGTTTCAAATGGTTCAGCCATTTTTGTGTGATGCGCGAACAAAGATTCTGTGACATACATAAGGGAGAGGTACGCCGATTGAGACAGATTTTGCTATCAAAGAATATTTTTACACAAACCATATTTAGCAAATAGTTATATTTACCATTAAAAAATTATTGTTCTGGGCTAAAAAATTGCTGTAAAAAATAATTTTTTCTTTCAAAAATAAAAAATTTATGACATGTTTTTTGATCATATGTTTTTTGACCCAAAAAAAGTTGGAATGTATGTTGAAATACCTAAAATTTATTTATTTACATCATCTTTCCCGCAGTCCAAGATGGGCCATACATGAGTTACAAAAAATAAAATTAATTATTTAACAAACTTAAGTTCAAAAAAATAAAATTAATAGTAGAATTTGAGAACGACATTTTCAACAATAGTTGTCAATATAAATGTCAAGAGCAGATTGGAAAATTTTTGTAGATGAAAAAAATAAATCAAGGTCGGGCTTAATTTGTGTGAACATCAAGTTTATGTGGTTGCACAAAAAATACAAGGGTGTGACTTCTGTGATTGCATTTGAGGGGCGATCAAGGTAAAAGGGTTGTAGGTTTCTAGAGACAGGACGAGGAACTCTAATACGTATCTGGGAGAGGAGTTGTGGAGCGTTTATTTGGGAATTTAGGATTTTCCATAAAAATAAGGTCGCGTACAGGATTCTTTGTTGGGCTATTGTACGAAAATGAAATCTTTTACACAATTTGAGGTAATTGCAGCCTTGTCGTAGATAAATTTTATCAGATTTAAACGCCAAGTATTTCAGAAATGATTTTTGGATTTTCTCCAGTTCATCGTTATATTTATTGTAATATGGAATCCATATGAATGGGATATAATTTATTTTAGAGAGAACTAGAGATTTATATAATGCAACTATTGTTGACAAATTTCTAAAATACTTGGTTGATGTTAATAAACATCCTATAATAATTAATTTTAGACTGAGACAAAATGAATAATGACGTAATTGTTCATTTATTTAGAAAATTTGAAATTTTTTTTAAAAACACAATTCACTTGAAAGAGAAAAAATTCACTCATTTATTAAAAAATATCACATGATTCAACAATACGACAATAAACCATTTGGTATTATCAATTACATAGATCATAATATCTTAGTGTCTCAACCAGCGTATCTGTCCTCTGCGCTACATACTGTGACGTTGCACAATTTTCCCTTTTACTATTTTCTCTATTTATGTGAAGAGACAATATTAAATTATTTTCTAATTTTTTTTGCTCACTTTTCTTTCTTTATAATGACTATCGAGCTATTCAAATAAATGAGAATTTCCCGGTTCCTGTTGACCTAAGTTACGAGGGCTACCGCGCATGGGCAACATTTTTTTTAATAGTTGGTTGTTTTGCTTGTCGGTTAGGGTGTTTGGTTAGCGTCCGTCGAACTCGGGTTCAATTCCCAGTCCCCTCGAATTTATTTCCACAAATTTTTTTTTAATTTGAAAAACATTTAAAAAAATTGCAGCAAACTTTCATAGCAAGATTGCATGAACCTTTGGCAGAAAGATTCACATCAACCTTTTATGGAAAGCTTGCTAAACAGTAGACATTTTGTGATAAATACCAAGACAGAATCATTAACAGGTATTTATCTTACTGTGCAAAATTTATGGTACCTAACGTATATTTATTAAAAGCGTATACTGCTGATTAAAGTAAACAATTCTGAACATAATAATTTTTTTGTTTTAAAAAATGTTGTTTGATTAAAAAAAAAACGTTTCTAAATATTGTTCGTCTTGTAGTAGAATATTAAGAACTTCCAAGAGACGTTACTATTTAAATCACGAGTTACGTCATATTTTCACTTAAGTCTTGTATAATTCATTAACTTCAACTTCATTTCCTTCCCGAACCAGTTAAGTTTTTGTAATGGAAGATTGATAAAGATCAAGTTCTAAAAAAAGGAATACTTTTTCCCTGAAAATCATGGAGAACCATTCTTTGAATTAAGTATTGTGTTCCTCCATTATTGTAGTAAAATCAGTAACATTTAGAAAATAATTCTACAATGTAACTAGAAGTATGTGAATGGTTTTTTGTTCTCTTTTTTAGAAATGAATAAAAAATGTATTACGTTTTTTATAATTCATGAGCGGTATTTAAGACGTAAACAAACTCTGTTCGTCACTATAAACAATTAACCTTATTAACTTTTCGTTCTTCTTTGTATTTAATATTATATTTTAATATACAAGTTGGTAATAAAATTGTTTTTAAAAAAAGGAGGTGAATTTTTTAATAAAAATCGTTTAATTGTTTCTTTAGTTTTTATGCATAGTGTAATCAATAAAATTATTAAATTTTTACGATTTCTTTTAATGAATGAAATCTAGATACCTCATTAATTATTTACAATGATTTTGGTAATTATCAATATGTTTTTTTACGTTTTTCATTGTAATGAACAATCATTTCCATTGTTAAAAAGAGAGTAAAGATCGTTTGCTTTGTAATTTGTGTAAATCAAAATAAAATTTTTTATTCTTTTTAACATATTCTTTTCATTTATAAAATGTGACGTGTAACTTTCCTTCTTCTTTTTTCTTCCAAGTTGACATAATCTTTTGTCCTTAAGTAGATTTTACTTAAACATTTTGTGCTCTTTTTCTACTAAGTCTTCTTCTATTAGATGAATTTTTTTCTGTTTATATTTCAAGCTTTATAAAATTTCTATAATTACTTACATTCTGTTTTTACTTAATTTTTTTAATATTTAACGACTCGTCAATATTACTTTGTAGTATCACTATTTCAAAGTTTAATTCAAAATAAATAATATACAATTATTTCAAGTCATGTTTAAAAAGGGGACTGCACCTCTATATCTTAACTACACTAGACTTTTATAGTGCTATTTTTATTTAACAACGAAAGTTATTAATTTAAATAAAAATAAATAAATAGTAGATAATAATTATAGCAAATATTAAAATAACATTTATATTTTTAAAATCAGAGTTATATCTGTACATTTCTCTACATTTGAAAGTTCTCATATTTTTTTTCGCTTTGCTACATTAGAATTCGAAAAATGTCAAAAAATTATTTGTCTGTCCGCATGAAAAATTTTGTTCGCGCATTTTTTAAAAACGATTCAAACCTATTAAAGTGAAACTTGGTAGTCTGTTTGATAATAACATAACTTAAAATCATAGCCATTTCCGATTAAAGAATATTAACTTAAACAGAAGTTATTATTGGGGAAATTGGGGAATTGTCGGTCACCTTCATTATTTATTAATAGGGTAATGTCACATTGAGTGGACCGCAACTTTGAGTGGACCACCTGAGCTTTTAAGTTATCTGACAGCGGAAACGTGAAATAAATTAAACGAATAGCAGCACCGCACCTAGAAACCGTAAGAAATTATGTTCCGCGATAATCATTTACGTTATCGTTTGATGTAACTCGTTTTTAAGAACACAAATAAAAAAATAAGTCGCTCTTACAATAAGTGATTTATTTAAAAAGTGATTCGGAAGTGTAAAAGTAGTGTAAAATTTAAGTTTTAAAAGGTAACTTATTTTTTTCCTACTACTTAGGGCATTGAAATTGATTGTCTCAGTTTAATTAAGTGATAATTTTGACTCAAAAAAAATTGTGGTGGCTGCCATACAAAGTTGCATGTCACCGCATGAGTGGACCACTGTTTATAACCATGAGTGGACGCCTGTGTTTTATATTTTTAATGTCAGTTTACCATTTTTATGGAAATAAATTGGCAATAAATTGGTTTGAAACTATGTTTTAAGTTCTTTATTAATTTTTTTGTGATTTTGATGTGATATGTGCCAAATTTATTAAAAATGGTTTCACTTGTAAACATTGCGACACAATCATGGTCTGAAGCTGCATAAGCATAAATTTTGTTTCAATATATCAGAAATATTAAATACATTAAAGAATTTAGAATAACTTTTACAATTTTATAGGAGTGGTCCACTCAAGGTTACACTTTTTTCATTCCTTAAAAATTAGCTATTTTTTTAAGTCAATTATTTTTTCCAAATAAAAAAATCAAAGCTATTATGGTATAAACACTTATCTAGGGATCTAAACTAATGCTTGGAATAGAAACCTCCGATTAATTTGCTTTCATAAAGAATTTTTTAGAAAAAAAGCTTAGGCGGTCCACTCAAGGTGACATTACCCTATTTATAAGTTTTATCATCAAATTTTTTTTTATTTTCTTCTGTTCGTCCAATGTAAATTTTTCATTAGCTTATGACTTTAAAACACTTTACAATTACCTATAAACCGTAAACAAAAATCACATGAAGAATTGCATTCAAATATTTATTTTGGGCCTTCATGTTTTTATTGTTTTTACAAGGATTTTAAAAAATTAATTCTGGAAAATATTTTTTTAATTATTTATTTTGCTTTAAATTAAAATGAATAAATAGTACAAAGCTTTTTGTATAATTAAGTATTTGGGAAATTGTGGGCCACCTTTTTTTGGAGAAGTATTTGTTCTTTGTTTTTGGCAATTTAATTGTACAATTGTATCAATGCAGGTACATATTATAAAAACCACTAATAGCTGTAGTAATTTAACAAAAATAATTCTATTCATTTTGTTTCATGCGATAGAACGATTCACTTATTAAAATTTGTAATTAATGAAGCCTATTTTAATTGTCCAAATTGTGATTCCGATTAATTTTATTTTCTTTTCTAATTTTAAACTAATAATTTAACATTTGAAGCGTTGGGTGCAAAAAGGGCGTATAACAAAAAACGACGAACGAAGATATTTCAAGTTAAAGTTTTAATCTTTACGCGGTAAGAAGCGAGGAATAGAAAAAGATTAAATTTCCAGAAATATTCTGTTAAACGAGGATTTTTTAATCTTTCTGAATAGGCGAATTTCCAAAAAAACCCAATTCCTCTGTGAACAGCAAAATATTAGAAAAATTAATTCTTCTCTACTGCTCGTGTCAATGAGATGATAAAAAAGAATAAGGAGTTTCTATTTTTTTGAATGCGCAAAATTTTTCTGCTTCTCAACGTTAAAAAAAAATACAGAATCCTATCCTTTTGAATCGACAAAGTAAATCTTGTAAAAGCGAATTGAAGAAAATAAGAAATAGCTATTCTTTTCAATCGACTTTAAGCGATTCTACGTAGTCAATTCAAACGAATAGAAATTGTTTATTCTTTTCAATTAACTGCTTCAAATTTTAGAAACGCATTAAAAGGAATAGAACTTTTGACAAACAATTTGAAAAAACCTAATATTTCCAATTATTTGTAGGAGTAGGAATTGGATTATTTTGGAAATTCGACCATTCAAAAGAAATAAACTTCTGAATTCTTTTCAATTCCTCGCTTCTTACCGGACAGTTGGCGCTTTCTTCATTACCTCTGAAAAATAGTAATCAATATATTAGTATTTTTGTTTGAATCAAAATAAAAATGATATAAAGATTTTCTTCTTACTTGTTCTTCCTACTGCAGGATATTTGTTGTTCATAAATGCTGGTGAATTATCAGGAATAAAAAAAATTAATTATTTATATTTAATGGTAGCTATTGTTTGATTTATTTACAAAATTAATTAAAGCTGATCAAAACAAACGAGAAATGCTGCATATTTAAATTTTATCATTACCTCTTCGATTATTTCCATTTATTTTAGAAATAGACGTCGAATCTGATGTCGCATTTGTGGAATGTCGTACATTTTCAACTTTTGTTGCCACTGAAAAATATTTTAAAATTCTTCATAATATAAGTTATTAATAATTTAGATTATTACAATGTTTTCTCAAAATTTAAATTTAATATGATTTTTATATTTAAATCATTTTTTCAATTTTCTAAACTTTAATATAAGATTAGTTAATGAGAAGTAGTCTAATATCTTACGTATGTATTTGGATGGTATATATATTAATCTAGACTCTACAATTTGATTTAAAATGAACAAATCAAAAGTAAATAGTTACCTGTAAAACTAACAACGTTTGGATGACTTCCAAGTTCTTTTCCTTTCTAAGAAGACTGAGAACTGTGAAGGTGTCACTTGTTTTAGCCAGTACCGTCTAAAATAATCGATGAATTCTTCCATTAAAACTACTGGCTCAAAAGTTTTACTACTATTATCCATTAATGGCAACTTCTCGAGAGCAGATAAATTTTTCACAAGCAAATCAATGTAGGAACAATGTCATTTTCTGGCAATAATGCTAGGTGCTTGACTTTTTCAATAAATGCATGCAAACATTCATACGTATTCAAATACATGCGTAAGCCAAGTTTGTTTACGTATTTGTCGATGTTCTGGAAAAACAATAAACTTGGTTTGTTAAGGAAATTCTCTAATTTTAGCAATGAAAGTTTAAAATAATAAAATTTAGAATCTTTGAAGTTTCATGATCACAAATACCTAAACTTCATTGTAAAATAATTTTTTTATCCCACATGCACAAAAATGGCGATTTTAGATAGCTGACAGGGAGTAAAGTCACTCATTTGTCCGACCATATGAAAATGGCGTCTATTTTCATATAAGTCGAACAAGTGACTGACTTTTATTCCCTGTCGTTTGCTATCTGAAATCGCCACTTTTGTACATTAGGAATAAAAAATATCGTAAGTAACACGGGAATAAAGGCAGCCATTTGTTTACAGTGATTTTTGTGACACGAGTGGAGGTTGATGGCGCCCCGAGACCGGAACGAGTGTCACAAAAACCACCGCAAACAAATGGCTGCATTTATACCCTTGTTGCTTAATATACTATATTTTAGCTATATAGTATCCGAAAAACTATATTTATTACGTGAAAAATGATATCATTTTCGCATTTAGAATCTCAAATATATACTGAAAACCTACGTGATGAAAACAGGAATGTACTGAATTTATGAAAAATAAGTATGATGTTTAAGGAAATATAAAACATAATGTTAAAGTGCAAGGTCGATCATCCGAACCTCTGTTAACCCAACCCTCTATTATCCGAACCGAAAATAATTTTATCTGAACTTTTTTTTGTCCTCCTAAATTTTTCAAATCAAAATAACGAAATTTTTGCCAAAAAATTTTTTTTAAATCTTTAATTCTCTGTTTTATTAATATATTATTATAAATTAATATATACTTATTTATTTAAAAAAACTGTCTAATTTTTGTACTTTAATTACAACCCAGTAGAAAAAAACTAATTCAAATGAATTGAAACGAATTAACATTTTTGGTAGGCTCCAATTCGTATTTGTCACAAAGCGGGATTCACTCAAGCTCTTTGTATATTCAATTGAATTTAATTCAATATGTACCAATTTGTCCAAACGAATTCGCATTCGAAAGAAATGGCCAAGGAATGCATTGAATTCGTGCTAACGAATTGAAAAAAATTAAAGGCTCAAAACTTGTCCAGTGAATTGGTACGGATAGAAGGTTCGGAAGTTCAATACAGTTTCACGAATTCAGGAAAATTGCATCATGGCTCCAATTCGTATTTGTCACAAAGCGGGATTCACGAAAGCTCTTTGTGAATTCTTTTTAATTCATTTCAATTAGTTTTCGTTTACTGGGAAAAGAGTTTAAATTTCTATTATCCGAACTTTCGGATATCCAAACCCAGCGTTGCCTGGATTAGTTCGGATAATCGAGGTTCCACCGCATAAACATTTTTAAATGGGAAGTTTTCTTGTAATTTCAAGAGATTTGATTAAAAATGAGCAAAAACACTTAACTAGTACACTATGAAGTCATGGTTTTACGGAATGTGATGGCGCTGAAACGGAATGAGGGGTAAAGGGAAGGGGCATGCTTGACTCGATGATGGCAGTAGCGTACCTATTACTGGATCCTTTTTTCCCCTTGATATAACCTAACCTCAAAATTGTTAGTGAGCTATCGGACAATATTAATTAATTTATTCATTTGTCTACAAATGTAATTTAATAAATCCAATAAATGCATTTTCTTGATCTAATTTACTTGAAACAAACCCATATTTTCTTATTAGAAGAAATTTATTTGCTTATGTCAAGTAATTTTGAGCATTGGGCAAAGTTATTGAAATAAGAAAATATGGGTTTTACTTAATAAATATCTTACTGTTTCAAACGAACTGTTTTACATGCGCTAAGTCCTGAAAAAGTATTGAATCAAGAATATTATGTTCTCACGTCAAGTAATTTACCTTGAGTCATTTTATATCTTGAGTCAAATCATTTTTTTATTTCCTTTAAAGCAACTATTTATTTTATCCAACACCCATAGTCTTGAACCAAGAAAATAGGAAGATTAATATAAGTTAATAATTGTTTTAACTCAATTAAAAATTATTTTGTTATAAGAATTATTAATTAATCTAAGCATTTCTTTTACTTAAAGCATTTCTATATTCTCATGTTTCAAAAACATTAATTTCTTGCGAGAATGTTATACACTGAAGTCTTGGTTATGCGGACAAGTCAGGTGTGTGTCCGTATAACAGGTCACCTTGACGAAAAAGTATAAATGTGGAGGACAGTACGAAGATTCAAATTTGCCCTCGGTTAAAATAGAATAGTCTGCTAATTTTTTTTATATTTTTAAAATTTATTAATATAGTGTAAAATTGATAATTTGAATTTATTGAATTACATTTGCAGACAAATAAATAAATTAAATTATATTGTCCGATCTAATTTAACTCCCGATATCAAGCTGGATTTTCCTGAAAAGGGAAAGTAAGCACCTAGGTTAGAATACCCATTGTGCCAGACTCCATCTCGCTCGTTTATAGCAACCCCTTTAGAGTCATGTTCTTCTCCAGAAGTCCAGTATCTCTTCAATCGATAGGTTCCTTTCCTGCTTAGGGTCAATGATCGCCTGACCCCAACTAGATAACCTGATCCTAGCTAACGCTGGGCATTCAGATAATATGTGAGTCGAAGTCCCAGCTGAGAAATCTTGTACAAGAACATGTACAGGAACATTGACCCGAACCTACACAAGATCAGCAAGTGAACTTGTACAAGAAATTGGAACAAAGAACATAAACAAGAACGTGTACAAGAACTTGCACGTGCACATTCTTTAGTGGCTTTTGAGTCATTGAAGCCTCATAATCAAAGACTAATTATGTTTAAGGGCCAAATTTTCTCGAGTGTACCAAAGTCAAAATTGCAAGTTGTTGGATCGGGCTAATATTTTTACAGTATTTAGTAATATGTATGACTAATTAACCACCACGTAATATAAGATTTTATAAAAAATTGTAAAGGGAAAGGGGGTTGATGATTTTGGATCAGTATGAACAGTGAGTTTTCTAAAAAATCGTAGCTTCTATACAATAAAGTAAAAAAAAATTTTACCTATATGTTTTTGGTATAAAACTTTTTTTAATTTTTTTTCAAGAAGGACCTTCTTTAAGAAGGACCCTTCTTTTTTTATACCAAAATAAAGCTTAAGATGTGTACTTTCAATATCTAACACGAAAAAAATTACGCTTGTTTTTCGAATTATTAATTATTTAATTAATTAATAAAAATTGAAATATTTTACAACAAAATAAAGTTAACGCAATTCTGAAGTTACTACTGTAAAACATTACAAAATCCGCATCCAACAAGTCCAATATGAAATATTTTGGATAAATTGACGTTTTATAAATAATTATTAATAAAAATTAATTAAAAAATGAATATCATTTATAAAAATAAAGATAAAGTGTTAGTTTTTTTCAACAATTGTTTATACAATTTTATTTAAAAAAAATGTATTCCAGTTATTTACATCGATTGTCTAAATCCAATGAAGTTTTAAAAAAAGTATCCGCCATATCGAATTCGTTTAAATTTTTATAATTTCTAACCTTAATAATGTATATGCTCCGAAATTTTTATTTTTTAAAAACTACTATCATATTCGTAATTATAGACCCCAAGAACACCCGAGTAATTAGTTTCAAGTAAATCCGATGAAGTTTTAGAAAAAGTATTCGTCATATTAAATCGCCATTTTGAATTTTCGAAAACTACTATCATATTCGTAATTAGAGACCCCAAGAACCCCCGAGTAATTAGTTTCAAGTGAATCCGATGAAGTTTTAAAAAAAGTATCCGCCATATTGGATTCGCCATTTTAAATTTTCGAAAACTATTATCATATTCGTAATCAGCGACCTTAAAAACCCCCGAGTAACCAGTTTCAAGCGAATCTGTGAGGTTTTTAAAAAAATGTGCACTTGCTGTATATTATTTATTAAAAAGTCAACTTTGAACGCCATTTTTGATCCGCCATTTTGTTTTTTTATTGTTTTTATTTCACAACATTTTAGGTTAGACATTTTGGACGCGATATTTTTATCTTTGAGATGTATTCCTTCGCCATAAATGATAAAAAAATTTGATTTTCAAAGAAAAATCTTTAAAAAATAGTGTTTTTTTAAATAACTGTATGTAATTTGTTTATTTATAAGTTTTCAATATTTTTTATTGCAGCATTCGAAAGAGCGGTTCTTGAGCTTTTATAAATGTCAATTGCAAATATGCAGGGGTACCTCGGCTAGTATGAATCCCAACGCGGCTGTTGGCGTGGTTCCCATGGCCACTGTGACACCCCTGAAAACTATTGCTTGCAGCTGGTCCAGTTTCTCTCTAACCGTTATCAGATGAGTCTTAGACCAACACACCACAACTGCATGAAGAAACCTGGGTTTTAAAATTATCTGATAGAGCCAATTGACCATATTAGGCCTTAGTCACCACGATGACCCTATCGCCCTTCTACACTCCCAGGTACTTCGCCAATTCGGAAAAGGAAATTTCTTTCCATAAAATACCGGTTTCTTTAAATTCGGTACCTTATATTTCCTTGTGAAAACTACTATATTCGTTTTCTCTGGGTTTACAGAAGGTCCCATTTGATTGCACCAATCGTTAACAATCTTAATTGCACGTTCCGTAAGCTCTAAGAGAGTCTCAATAGAGTGCCCTCTTATAATTATAAGAAAATCATCCGCGTAACTTTGCGTATAATATTCCTGGCTGTTGAGGTTTCTAATTAACTCATCCGCCACTAAGCACCACAATAAAGGAGATACAACTCCTCCTTGTGGGTACCCTTTTGAGACAAGGCCTGTTACTCTAGCCTCCCCATACCCTGCTTCAAGGGCCCTTTCGCTGAGCATGCTATCTATCCACTTAATTAGCATCTCGGGCACCCCTCGCTTCCTAGCTGCCCTACAGATAACTTTGGGAAAGCACCTTCAATATCAAGAAAGGTACCAACCGCATATCCACCACTGCTAATTTGTCCCTCTATTTTACCTACTGCCAAATGGAGGTCTGTTTCTATTGAGAAGCCTGCTATATATACATGCTGTCCCTGATGTAGGGGATGATCTCTAAGACATTCCTGTCTAATAAAATTATCCACCAGTTTCTCTAACGTCTTTAATATAAAAGAAGTTAGGCAGATTGGCCTGAAGTCCTTCGCTGCCGTATACCCTGACCGACCGGCCTTCGGAATAAACACAACCCTCGTCTTTTTCCAAGACTCTGGTGTGTAACTAAGAGCTATACACGCTCTCATAATTTTACACAGGGGTACTCTACTACATTCCAAACCCTTTTGCAAAAGAACCGGATATCAATCAATCCCTTCCGAAGTTACAACCGTGGCTGCTAGTTTTCAGTGTTCCCGATATCTTCGGTCCCTACCTGGTCTTACGCCATGGCTGTTCTCCGAACCTTCTCTAAAGTCCGGGAAGTTTACCTCCATCAGATTCTTTAGACACTCCTTTTTATCCTGGGCTTAGAGCCCGTTAGGCAACATAATAGTGGTTAATTTTGCCATTAGGTCTCGAGCTAGTGCTTTATGAAGTGTTTATGCTTCTGGTACCCTCTCGATTCCCTCGCAAAAACTCCTCCAGCTGACACCCCTTGCCCTCTCTACTTCTTGCTTGTAAGAATCGCGAGCGGTATGATATTCATCCCATGTTTGCTGATGCTTACGTTTCTTGGCTTTATTGAAAAGCTTTCTTACTGTTTTCCTATGTTCCCCCAAACGGGGGGTCCACCATTTACTACCCCCATTGGAGCCCAGTTTCTTAACTACACAGTTTCTTTCAAAGAAGCAGACAATAGAATCTCGCAAATATTTCGCTGCAAGCTCTAACTCTTCCCGTGTTTCATACGAAGTGGGGAAGTATGCCATGGAGGCCTTGAGGTCCTTGATATATGAAGCCCAGTCAGTACCCCTAGGATTACGTCCCCACTCATGTTTCCGATCCTTCGATTCCAATCTAAACGTAATAAGTCTGTGGTCCGAGAGGGAATCTTCATCAGACACCCTCCAGTCCCTCACATAATCACACAAAGATATGAAACAGATCGTAATATCCAACACCTCTTTTCTGTTAACAGTAACGAAAGTCGGCTCATTACCCTGATTTAAAATATCTAAATCTGTTTCTATCCGAAAATCTAAAAGTCTTCTGCCTCTGTCATTAATGTCTGTGCTACCCCAAACGACATGGTGCGCATTGTCATCACAACCTATTATCAAAGTGAGACCTCGCCTTTGACAGTAATCTACCAACCTCTCTACTTCTCTAGGTGGCCTTAACTACAGCCAAGTCCCTAGTAGTTAATTCCAAAAGGGGGGTAGCGTCTAGAACTTTATAGATCAGACACACCTTTGGAACTGGTTCCTGTGATGAACTAACTAGCTCCCTACATCCGTTCAGACCTCTAATTCTCCCCTTGAAAACTCAAGGTTCTTGAATAAAGGCTAAAGCTGTCTGCATCTTTGTCAAGCTCTTGGCTAAAATCGCCAAAGCGCCCTTACAATGATGCAAATTAATCTGCGTACAATGAATCTCGGAAGCAGACATTTTAAGGCTGATTCAAAGTCACCTGAGTCGCATCCCCCCCTGGGTACCATACCCAGCAGCTGTGTCAGTACCTTGCCTCGTCACTCTTAAAGTGATTTGTCCTAGTCCAAAACACAGTTTCAACTGCTGGGCTTGGAGAGCTTCAATGTCGCTCTCCAGTACTCCAGCGCGAGAGTCCAGCCTACAGTCGCAGCTTGGTCCGTTACCCTCTCGCCGCCCGAATACACCCTCCAAGCGGATGTATCCACCCCGGTATTTTGTCTACCGAGGTTCTTAGGGATTAAAGCCTGGTTCACCCTAGGACCAGGTACCCAAGCCACAACACTTACCAGCTTGATCAGCTGTGCCGGATCTACCACCTTAATAATAAGACCCCCTAACGCCTAACTAAACATAGGTATACGGTTATTTAGCCATTCCCTAGATTCTAAGTCTAGGCACTCTACCAGGATCGCTCTCCTAGTGAGGCAAATTTAATAAATTCAAATTATCAATTTTACACTATGTTGATAAATTTTAAAAATATAAAAAAATTAGCAGGCGATTCTATTTTAATCGAGGGCAAATTTGAATCTTCGTACTGTCCTCCACATTTATACTTTTTCGTCAAGGTGACCTATTTAGTTATACGGACACACACCCGACTTGTCCGTATAACCAAGACTTCAGTGTATAACATTCTCGCAAGAAATTAATGTTTTTGAAACATGAGAATATAGAAATGCTTTAAGTAAAAGAAATGCTTAGATTAATTAATATTTCTTATAACAAAATAATTTTTAATTGAGTTAAAACAATTATTAACTTATATTAATCTTCCTATTTTCTTGGTTCAAGACTATGGGTGTTGGATGAAATAAATAGTTGCTTTAAAGGAAATAAAAAAATGATTTGACTCAAGATATAAAATGACTCAAGGTAAATTACTTGACGTGAGAACATAATATTCTTGATTGAATACTTTTTCAGGACTTAGCGCATGTAAAACAGTTCGTTTGAAACAGTAAGATATTTATTAAGTAAAACCCATATTTTCTTATTTCAATAACTTTGCCCAATGCTCAAAATTACTTGACATAAGAAAATAAATTTTTTCTAATTAGAAAATATGGGCTTGTTTTAAGTAAATTAGATCAAGAAAATGCATTTACTTGGTTCAATGAACTTTTTTTTCAGTGTAAATCTTGTGTATTCAGAAAACTGTCAATACACTGAAGTCTTGATTATACGCACAACTCGGGTGTGTGTCCGTATAACCAAATAGGTCACCTTGACGAAAAAGTATAAATATGCAGGACAGTACGAAGATTCGAGGGCAAATTTTCCCTTGGTTGAAATGGAATTGCCTGCTAATTTTTTTTATATCTTTAGAATTTATTAATAAAGTGTAAAATTGAAAATTTGAATTTATTAAATTACATTTGTAGACAAATGAATAAATTAATTAATATTTTTTTTTTATTGTTTTATACTCCTGCCCTATTGGCCTTACGCACTTCGACAAGAGTCCCCGAGAAATACTTTTTTTTTTTGGATTAAGCATAACCATTCTACTTATGAAATTTTTTCTATATATTAACCTAATTTTGCGTCTACAGCCGACTTTATTAGGAGTACTCGCATTCGCCTGGACCACCCGTCAATGGGTTTTCTCGCCAGAGAAGAGGGAAACTGTAAAAAACCTCTCCTGAGTACAACCGGTTTATCGACAGTCGAGTTCTAATGGTGTGTTTCGGACAATAATCGACGGTGCACATTATTATACGTCGACGTCAAATCTAAAAAAAAATAACTTAAAAAAATTAAAGTATTGTATATCTAATATTGTAACCAATAATAAGTAGAGGAACAAAATTTTCAAAATTAGTTCCTCTACTTATTATTGTTTACAATATTAGTTATACAGTACTTTAATTTCTTTTAGTTAATTTTTTGATCAAATGATTTTAATATATTTTTTAATTGTTTATTTTAATTCTACTAATTACTGATAAATGTTGCAAGTATTGTTTTAATATTTGTGTACGGAACCCGCCATTACAGTGCGAGTTCAACTCGCACTTTTCCAATTTTTTTTATATCTTTAGAATTTATTAATATAGTGTAAAATTGAAAATTTGAATTTATTAAATTACATTTGTAGACAAATGAATAAATTATTTAATATTGTCCGATAGCTCACTAACAATTTTGAGGTTAGGTTATATCAAGGGGAAAAAAGGATCCAGTAATAGGTACGCTCTGCCATCATCGAGTCAAGCATGCCCCTTCCCTTTACCCCTCATTCCGTTTCAGCGCCATCACATTCCGTAAAACCATGACTTCATAGTGTACTAGTTAAGTGTTTTTGCTCATTTTTAATCAAATCTTTTGAAATTACAAGAAAACTTCCCATTTAAAAATGTTTATGCGGTGGAACCTCGATTATCCGAACTAATCCAGGCAACGCTGGGTTTGGATATCCGAAAGTTCGGATAATAGAAATTTAAACTCTTTTCCCAGTAAACGAAAACTAATTGAAATGAATTAAAAAGAATTCACAAAGAGCTTTCGTGAATCCCGCTTTGTGACAAATACGAATTGGAGCCTACCAAAAATGTTAATTCGTTTCAATTCATTTGAATTAGTTTTTTTTACTGGGTTGTAATTAAAGTACAAAAATTAGACAGTTTTTTTAAATAAATAAGTATACAGTAAGAAAAGCTATCCGTCAGTCATAGGAAAGTATGGGAATCGCATAAGTCTGTCTCACTCCCACTCATGGGATATGACTGACGTGGTAGGTTTTCGTACTGTATATTAATTTATAATAATATATTAATAAAACAGAGAATTAAAGATTTAAAAAAAATTTTTTGGCAAAAATTTCGTTATTTTGATTTGAAAAATTTAGGAGGACAAAAAAAAGTTCAGATAAAATTATTTTCTGTTCGGATAATAGAGGGTTGGGTTAACAGAGGTTCGGATGATCGACCTTGCACTTTAACATTATGTTTTATATTTCCTTAAACATCATACTTATTTTTCATAAATTCAGTACATTCCTGTTTTCATCACGTAGGTTTTCAGTATATATTTGAGATTCTAAATGCGAAAATGATATCATTTTTCACGTAATAAATATAGTTTTTCGGATACTATATAGCTAAAATATAGTATATTAAGCAACAAGGGTATAAATGCAGCCATTTGTTTGCGGTGGTTTTTGTGACACTCGTTCCGGTCTCGGGACGCCATCAACCTCCACTCGTGTCACAAAAATCACTGTAAACAAATTGGCTGCCTTTATTCCCGTGTTACTTACAATATTTTTTATTCCTAATGCACAAAAGTGGCGATTTTAGATAGCAAACGACACGGAATAAAAGTCATTCACTTGTTCGACTTATATGAAAATGGACGCCATTTTCATATGATCGAACAAATGAGTGACTTTACTCCCTGTCTTTAACTTTAAAGATTCTAAATTTTGTTATTTTAAACTTTCATTGCCAAAATTAGAGAATTTCCTTAACAAACCAAGTTTATTATTTTTCCAGAACATCGACAAATACTTAAACAAACATGGCTTACGCATGTATTTGAATACGTATGAATGTTTGCATGCATTTATTGAAAAAGTAAAGCACCTAGCATTATTGCCAGAAAATGACATTGTTCCTACATTGATTTGCTTGTGAAAAATTTATCTGCTCTCGAGAAGTTGCCATTAATGGATAATAGTGGTAAAACTTTTGAGCCAGTAGTTTTAATGGAAGAATTTATCGATAATTTTAGACGGTATTGGCTAAAACAAGTGACACCTTCACAGTTCTCAGTCTTCTTTGAAAGCAAAAGAACTTGGAAGTCATACAAAAGTTGTTAGTTTTACAGGTAACTATTTACTCTTGATTTGGTCGTTTCAAATCAAATTGGAGAGTCTAGATTATTATCTTTACCATTTAAATACATACTTAAGATATTGGACTACTTCTCATTAACCAATCTTATATTAAAGTTTAGAAAATTGAAAAAATGATTTAAAAATAAAAATCATATTAAATTTAAATTTTGAGAAAACATTGTAATAATCTAAATTATTACTAACTTATATTGTGAACAATTTTAAAATATTTTTCAGTGGCAACAAAAGTTGGAAATGTACGACATTCTACAAATGCGTCATCAGATTCGACGTCTTTTTTTAAAAAAATGGAAATAATCAAAAAGGTAATGATATAATTTAAATATGCAGCATTTCTCGTTTATTTTAATTAGCTTTAATTAATTTTGTAAATAAATCAAACAATAGCTACCATTAAATATAAATAATTAATTTGTTTTTGTTCCTGATAATTCACCAGCATTTATGAACAACAAATATCCTGCAGTAGGAAGAACAAGTAAGAAGAAAATCTTTATAACATTTTTATTTTGATTCAAACAAAAATACTAATATATTGATTACTATTTTTCAGAGGTAATGAAGAAAGCGCAAACTGCCCGGTAAGAAGCGAGGAATTAAAAAGAATTCAGAAGTTCATTTCTTTTGAATAAGCGAATTTCCAAAATAATCTAAATCCTCTGTGGAGCAAGGAAAAGTAGCAAAACCTATTATTCCTAATTAACTTTACCAAAATATGAAACGCACATTCAAAAGAGTGAGAGTACAACAAATCAGTAGAAATATATTATTTACCTAATTCTAAACATATAAACTATTTGAAAATTCACAGTACTATTAGAACTTTTGCAAATAATTTTGACTTATTTCAAATCCTTTGATTTTACTCAATGCAATTTCGTTATTAAATAAAATCACTGTTGATAATAATTTTAGTTTTTAGTTTCAAGCAAGGTTAACGGGAAAACAGTATATCTGTCAACGCTGCTTTAAATTTATAGGCGTTTCGTCTTCTGATTCGTAACTGAATTATCACTTGATTTTTCTAGGGCGAATTCGAGATTTAGTTGAAAATACTGGTTCAATTTCAATGGATTCAGCAATTGATTTTGCGTAAAGCATAAGATCTTCAAATCCACTGTCTGTTTTCATTTCTTGGAAAAAACTTTTGATTTTGAAAATAAGTCCAAGCGCCCTTGAAATATTTATTTGTTTTTCCTGAGCATGTTTGCTAATCACATTTACTCTGAACAGAATTGAATACCAAATACGTAATTGTATAATTACAATTAAAACCGTATAATTGCCTTTTATAGTTGTGGGTTGATTCTTCTGCTTTTTGTGTAGAACTGCTAACCATCTCCGATAAAAATGGAGAAGCTTAATTTGGAAGAGTCCATGAACAGTCTCGCAAAGAGTATTGAAGACATTAAGAAGTCATAAAAAGAAAATATTATTATATTTTGGCATATACGACAACGATGATACAGACTTACTAGCTACAATAAGAACAATTTCCCGAAATATTAATTTGAATATACCTGAAGTGGTGATAGCAGACGCTTTCAAATTAGGATAAATCAAAGGCTGTCGTCCAGTCCTTGTTAGATTCATTGCTCCGAGGTGGGTGAAGCTTATCTTTATGAAATTGTCAGAATTTAACAAGCTAAATCTTAGTACAGACAATGATCGTTCTAAACAAGAGAGAGGGAGAAAAGAAAAGAATTATGCAAGCAGGAGACCATCTAATTAGAGTAAGATTTTATGATAGTATCAAGAAAAACTAACTATTTCTAGGAATGAGGGAAATTTTCCCTGATGATATAGAGCCTTTTTTGAAGTCATCAAAAAAGCGTAAAATGGGAGAAAAAGGTAACGTTAATGATATATCGGTACATGAAATGGTATCAAAGAGAAGGGGAAGCTAACTGAACAAGAGTCTTTTGGCGGAAGTTAAAAATGATAATTTATTTTGGCCTACTTCGATGCCATTAGCCGAAATTGTATGACCTAAATATGTCACTTTTTTCATAAGAAGCTTTTATTTCTCTTAATTTATTATTAGCCCAGCATCTGACAAAGATTATAAAACAGAAATAAATCTTAATTTTAAATCGGACCATGATTTTTCCGGAATAAATGTCATCTAGAAAATATAATACTTTTTGGTCACGGAGAGGTCTCAAAACTTTCGCCATTAGCTTAGATAAATAAAAGAGTACGTTCATCAGCCCAAAGCGTAAACTCGCCAGTTTCATCGGGTGTGATGAACACAGTTTTTGGTTGAGAATCGGCCAACAGTGTGTTATTTTTGCATTTTCGCGTTCAAAACCTAATTTCTCTTGAAGGAATTGACCAAAACGAATGAACCTTGGACCAAAATAATGCTAAGTAAATGTAGAATAGAGGAAAATTATAGACAATGCTTAATCTAATTTTTCGAGCTCCTGGGAGTTGAGTGAAGTTAATATTTTTTATGAAAAAATGACAAATTAGAGTATAAAAACCTGTAAATCATGATAAAACTTAATAAAACAACTTTTTTGTAATCATTTAGGTTCACTGAATACAAAAAAGTTAGTGTTTTGATATTCAAAATGGCGAATTCAAAATAGCGGATGAAATTTTCAAAATTTAAAAAAACTTCTAATTTATCCAAATTGTGATATTTTAATGTTTTCGTGGTCGCTGAATCCAAATATGATGGTAAAATTAAAAAATTCAAAATGGCGGACCCAATATGGCGGACAAAATTTTTAAAAAGTGCTTCGACTTCAATAAGACTTGGTACTTTTACGTTTTCGAGGTCACTGAATCCAAATATGATGGTAAAATTAAAAAATTAAAAATGTCGGACCCAATATGGCGGACAACATTTTTTAAAAGTGCTTTGATTTTAATAAGACTTGATACATTTACGTTTTCGAGGTCGCTGAATTCAAATATGATAGTGAAATTTTTTAATTTAAAATGGCGGAGGTAATATGGCTTACCAAATTTTTTTAACATGCTTCGATTTTAATAATACTTGGTACACTCGACTCTCTCGAATCTTTTGCACTTACGGGACCAAATCCTCTCATACCTTTTACCAAAACAAATGCCATGGTAACGCAAAACAAAACAATAGGTATAACCAAACATGTAAATTAATGACAGTATTTATGTTTTAGTTTTAATATTTACATTTATAATAATTTGTGACGATGTGAATCGTCACGTCATCTGTCGGAATTATCCCTGAACCGTGATCATTAATTGGTATGGTAATTTAGAAAGTTGAAACTGCCGAGTGACCCACTATCAGTGGTGAATGTGTGTCGCGCGGCTAGTTAGTAGGAGAGAAAGTGCTAGAGGGCAGAGCCGCTCATTGTTAAAGAGAGATAGAGAGAGGAGAGCCGGTGGAACGACAGAGAAGAAGAAATGAAGAAGCCGAGCACGTGTGTAGAAATACAAGAAACAGGTGTCAGTAGTTTTTCGCCGACATTTTTGGTAGTTAGTGACCTACAATATATGTAGGAGAGTCGATCTACGAGATATGTAGAGAGAGTGTTTTAACAGACATAGAGAGAGAGTATGTGTAATAATTTCGCCGAAAGTTTTAGTTTTCGAAGGACTAGAGTGTTGTGTAAAAAGAGGATTAATAAAGAGTGTAAATAGAACTGTAGTGGTTTTCTTTGAATTATTCCTTTAGTTATCCCTGAGTTAAATAGCCGTCGAGGAACCAGACAGAAAGAGAGAGATCGAGAAGCGTCTTTGGGTGAGTCAGTATCGAGCCAGTGTTGTGCCAGACGTGTCTCTTCGTTGGCATTTCTGCTTGACAACTTGTTCAGGCAGAATTTCCTCTAACGATTGAAAGCGTCTCAGAGGTGTTGTTGTTTGTCGGGTTGTTGTTAAAGAGTCGAGTAGTTTATTAATTGAGCTTAAAAATTAATTGGCGCCTGACAGCGAAATTTATTAACTTAAATTTCATATTATTATTTTTGTTGAAAGCGTCGGATTTTGCCTGACGTAAAGCAGAAACTTTGAACTAAAATTAAAATAGTTTAAAATCATACGTCACAAATTAAAATTTTAATATAGTCATTTATTTATTTAATATAAAAGGTAAAAGGTGCGGGAGAAAAATTGCAAAAGAAGCGAGAGTGTAAAAGAACTGAATGAAAAAGATCCGAGAGTCGAGTGCACTATAATATTTCTGAGGCTGCTGAATTCAAATATGATGGTAAAATTAAAAGATTCAAAATAGCGAACAAAAAGTGTTTAAAAATGCTTAGATTTTAACATGATTTTGTACTTTATGATTTTATGTAAAATACAATATTTTAATTTTCCAACGTAAGATTTGATTTGTACCAAAGTTTTAATTTTTTGTAGCTATTGGAAATAGTGCAAGTAGTGTTTTTTTATTTAAATCTATTCTTTACTTAGATTGTTTTAATATATTTTAATTCCTTGAAACTATGTACTTATTTGTAAATTGAATTACAGTCGTTTGATATTTTTTCATCTTTCAATTGTTTTTCCGCTATTCTTTTTTTAAAAGTTAACCATAGAATTTGACTGCGCTTGACGGGTAAGAAAATAAAGTTGTTACTTTTAAAATTTGTCTAATTAAAATATAAAAAAAAATTTTGTCCGACATATTGAGTCCGACATTTTGAATTTTTAAATTTTACAATCAAATTTTCATTCAGCGACCTCGAAAATATTTTAGTACCAAGTATTATTGAAATCTAAGCACCTTTAACCATTTTTGTCCGACATGTTGGGCCCGCCATTTTTAATTTTTTTATTTTACAATCATATTTGGATTTAGCGACCTCGAAAACATTAAAATATCACAATTCGGATAAATTAGAAGTTTTTTTAAATTTTGAAAATTTCATTCGCCATTTTGAATCTCGAAACACCAACTTTACACTACCGTCCAAAAGTATCAGGATGATTACATTCGACTCTATGAAAAAACATGCCATCACTTTTTCAATAATATCTCGGAAATAAAAGGAGGTACAAAAAAAACTTAAATACGGTTAGAAAGCTGATTAAATTCTGCGTAAAATAAGCCGTCTTTGAAGTCATTTCGTTAATTATTTTTTAAGTTGTAGAGTGAGAAAGAAATAAAAAAAATTATCAAATTTTCTCATTTTTGTCTCTTGACTTCAACTTTTTCAAAAATCTAGAAAAATTTAGATAAAATTTTTCTAAAAACATAGAAATCTTCGTTAGAATTTCAGCTTTAAAATAAGTCTTCGAAAATTAAAAAAGGTTAATCCGTCTGTGATATATCATTAAAAATGTGAAGCCGTGTTTCGACCGATTGGTGCATTGAAATTCAACTCTGACGACTCGATTCTGGCTTCTCTCGACAGCGAATGAGAGAAAACAGGGACGAATTTTTTGCTGGAGAATAATAAATAATGATGTTTCACGAGTAATATGAAGAAACTCGAAAGTTCATCGTTCCCCCGCATGAATTCGTTCCTGTCTTCTCTCTCATTCGCTGCCGCGCGAAGCCACAATCGAGTCGTCACAGTTGAATTTTAATGCACCAATCGGTCGAAACACGGCTTCACATTTTTAATGATATATCACAGACGGATTAACCTTTTTTAATTTTCGAAGACTTATTTTAAAGCTGAAATTCTAACGAAGATTTCTATGTTTTTAGAAAAATTTTATCTAAATTTTTCTAGATTTTTGAAAAAGTTGAAGTCAAGAGACAAAAATGAGAAAATTTGATAATTTTTTGTATTTCTTTCTCACTCTACAACTTAAAAAATAATTAACGAAATGACTTCAAAGACGGCTTATTTTACGCAGAATTTAATCAGCTTTCTAACCGTATTTAAGTTTTTTTTGTACCTCCTTTTATTTCCGAGATATTATTGAAGAAGTGATGGCATGTTTTTTTATAGAGTCGAATGTAATCGTCCTGATACTTTTGGACGGTAGTGTATTTTTGTATTTAGTGATCCTAAATGATTACAAAAAAATTGTTTTATTAAGTTTTATCATGATTTACAGGTTTTTATACTATAATTTGTCATTTTTTCATAAAAAATATTAACTTCACTCAACTTCCAGGAGCTCAAAAAATTAGATCAAGGATTATCTATAATTTTCATCTATTCTACATTTACTTAGCATTATTTTGGTCCAAGGTTCATTCGTTTTGGTCAATTCCTTCAAGGGAAATTAGGTTTCGAACGCGAAAATGCAAAAATAACACACGGCCTATCAAGGGAACTTACATATACCTCATTTTAAATCGATTGTAATAAAAAGACAAATGGTTTTTTATCAATGTCAGATGGTCGTCTAAGTCGGGGAGGGGAAAATGTTAACGTAATGTCTGTGCACGATAATCAATCACCAACCTACAATCGCTATTTCTGCGAATTAAAAAACCAGAACTCGTGTAAGAAGAGTTAGTGGCACGAACCATACTCTAACTAACTTTCTGTATTTACTAAATTTTTTTTTATAATTTGTCTTTCTTTATTACTCGCTCGATAAGGCTTCTTCCACATAGGTGTGCTACTATTTTTTTCTAAAATCTCCATTTCTATTAATGAGGTATAACTTAATTCATCTAAATCTAAAGAATTAACGTGTCGATTTTTATTTAATATATTCATAAAGTCGTTGAGAACATCTGTATTTTGTGGACCCAAACTTTTTAATGTCATTTTGTCATTTACTTAAAAAGTCATTGTTGCCAAAGTTACCACAATTATAACACTTGAATTTGCCTTTATTTTTCTTCAATGGGGGTCATTTGTCGACATTTTCATTCAAAAGTTTATTTATTTCTCGATCTCTAGAAGAGGTATTGTACTCTTTGATATCTGAGTTTGAGGAGAACTAAATTTTCTTAGTGCTAGTTAACAAATTTTGCTTTGTACTCCTAATTTTGTCTACGCGTTGATCGTTCAATCGTTCGAAATCCACTATATTCCACAATAGTCTGGCGATATTATCATCATTCCTCGAAGTCGTAGTCCTACAAGTATTTTCAGACCGTAACCCAATCAATATTTGTTGTTCAGTTTCGTAAAAGGATAATTTTTCCCTGGTGCAAATAATACGGATGAAGTTTAAACGAATTTCGTTTTGGAATGCCGATCGCTTTCGTTCAGAATTTATATCAAATTGGTGTGACAGAGTAGATAGACGAGGAAGTACGAGCAATGTAACAAGTCAAGCTAGTTGCATTTCTGTCATCAGCGACTCATCCGAGCGGATTTTGAGAGCACCATCAGCCTGTAGAAAGGTGGCGGTCCTAGGGCCCAACAAGCGTAGCTTGAAGCTGGCTGTTGTAGTCACGAGCTTGGAGGAAGCTGGAAAACTTGAAAAGTTGGGACGCATAAAGGTGGGCTTTACGTCGTACCCAATCAGAAAAAACGTATGGTCTCAGATGCAATAGGTGCCTGTGATACGGACACATAGGAAAAGGTTGTAAGGCGGTAGACAGATCGGCTGCGTGCTTTAGGTGCGGAGAGGTTGGTCATATGTCTGTGTCTTGCAAAAGAAGCCCCTCTGCAACATAATGGGACCTTCACCCTACGAATTTTGAAGCCAACAGGTAGTTCCGTGGGTTGAAGAACAGTCCAGCTTAAAACGGGAGTGGTTTTTGGTGGGTCGACCAGAACAAGAGCTGCGCAGTGTCGGATGGGAATGATACAAATAAGTCAATTGATATTTTTTATAATTGCTTGTACAATGCATTGGATGATTTTGTCCTATTAAAATGTGTTTGCGACTCGTCACACATTGTCATATACAATGTATTTGAAGGATGAGTATTGTGGTAACCCTGATGATATAGCAAATTTATTTGCTGCTCATTTTAGCTCTGTGTATAATAATCCTGATGTTCCGTTGCCTGATACAACTTTTCCGGCTATTGGTGAGGTAAATCTGCAACCCTTAGTTATAACAAGAAATGATATTTTTGAAAACTTGAAATTTAAATGTAAACAAAGGACCGGGACCAAATAAAATTCCCCCATCAATTATTCGCTCGTAAAGATTTGCTTTTGTTAAACCACTATTTCTTTTATTTTATCAATCACTTCATTTATCAGTGTTGGATGTATCATAAACAGCAATGACATTTCTGCTAACCAAAATATGTGCAGGATTTGGAAACTATTATGTCCTGTAAATACTTGGGAAATGGTTTTTTCTCTACCTCGTTTCCTCGGTACCTTGGAGGGTAGAGGTCTCATTACCTGAAAAGGGACGCTTAGTCTCAAGTCGCAAACCGACGCAACAAGTAACAAGTTTCATTTATAATGTTCTCAAATAAATATTGTGTAACTATTATTTCACTTTATTGAATTACAAATATATGTATTAAACTAAATTCTGTGTTCTAATTATTTCATATTGTAATTTCTAGAATCTGTTTTTTATTAATTAATGTTCCTGTGTTTCTAATGTTCTGTATACTGTGCAATATTTAACAGGTTATGGGCCCAGGACAAACATAGTGAATATATAGTTTGTTAAAAAGAAAAAACAGTGACTCAGGTTTGTGAAATAATTTGGTGACAATAAACAAAGTGTAAAGTGAACTGTGTTTTGAGAAGCGAAACGCAAAGCGTTACTTTCGAGACTCAAAGATGTCGGATTCCCAAGGGACGCTCTATGGCATTGAAAAGTTAACTAATGACAATTATCAAACATGGAGTTGCAGAGTGGAGTTAATGCTCACCTCGGAAGATCTGTGGGATGTCATCATTGAAAATCCTCCAAGTGATACAGCTGCAGAAAAAGAAATAGCAGCATGGAAGAAAAAGGACGCTAAGGCTAAAGCGAAAATCGGACTGCTTTTGGACAACGACCAACTAACCCACGTAAAAAACAGTAAGTCTGCAAAGGAGTTATGGACGTCGATTAAAGATTATCACAATAAAGCAACCGCTCATGGTAAGATTTTTTATATTAAAAGTTTGTTCAATAAACAATTACCTGAAGGCGGTGACTTAGAGAAACACATAAATTCTATGGTCGATACTAAAGATAAATTAGCAACTATCGGAAAAATTTTAGACGACGATACATTTATCTCAGCTATTTTTAATAGTTTACCGGATTCGTATAGTAATTTGATAACAACTATGGAAGATCGGTCGGATGATCTTATGATAACGTTCGTCAAAGGAAAACTCCTAGAAGAATATAGAAAACGAAAATTAAAAAACGCGGAAAGTAATTCAGAAGAAACAGCAATGAAGACTAGTTTTAATAAAGATAATAAAGAAAAACGCATTGATTTTTGTTTCTTTTGTAAAAAAGCGGGACATTTAAAGAAAGACTGTAGAAAGTGTAAAAAGTGGTTAGAAAAACGCGAATCATCCGATAAAAAAGGATCTTCTGAAAATTCAGCTAAAATTTGTTTAATTAGCAAGGAAGGGGAAAGAAACTCACACTCATCGTGGTTTATAGACTCTGGAGCGTCTAGCCACATGACGCGAAGCAGAGAATTTTTCACAAATTTTACTTCAAGTAATATGACGGTTCAGGTCGCCAAAAAGGATACGGTCATGAACGTCCTTGGAAAAGGTTCGGGAACTTTTATTGCTACTAACGGTTCGGGTACTCAGGTCAATGTAGAATTGAAAGAAGTGTTGTATATTCCATCGTTAGATCAAAATCTGCTTTCCGTAAGCAAAATTTTAGACAATGGATTTGAAGTAATTTTTAAAGGAAATAGGTGCGAAATTAGACGTGATAATAAAATCTTTCTCATCGGCAAAAGATTCGGAGATCTTTACAAAATAACGGATTTAGAAACATCGAATTTAACTATCTGCACAACAGAAAAACACAAAGATAACTGTCTTCATAATTGGCATCGAAAATTCGGTCATAGAGATCCGCAAGCGATTAAAAATTTAGAGAATAAGCTTCTCGCTACAGGAATTAAAGTTGAGGAGTGCGGTATTAAGCAAGTGTGCGAATGTTGCGTAAAAGGTAAAATAACTCGTAAACCTTTCCCTAAAGAATCGAAAAGTTCCACAGATTCAATCTTAGATTTAATTCATACCGATGTTTGTGGACCAATAGAACCACAGACACCCGGAAAAGGAAAATACATCTTGACCCTGATCGATGATTACAGTCGCTTTTCAACAATAAAAATTATGCAGAATAAAAGTGACGTTACAAAAAACATAAAAGAATTCGTCGAGTTCGCGAAAACTCAATTCGGGAAGACACCAAAAATAATACGGTCCGATAAAGGAAGGGAGTATATTAATAATGAATTAAAAGATTTCCTAAAAAATGAGGGAATTCGAGTTCAGTATACGGTGGCTTATACTCCAGAACAAAACGGTGTTGCAGAAAGAAAAAACAGATCGCTAATCGAAATGGCGAGATGCATGATTCTGGATGCAAATATCGACAAGAAATATTGGGGAGAAGCAGCAAATACTGCCAATTATTTGCAAAATATCTTGCCCACAAATTCAAAAGACAAAACACCATTTGAGCTCTGGTATTCGAGAAAACCAAATGTTAAAAATCTTCACATTTTTGGAACTACAGCATATGCTCACATTCCCAAAGAGCAAAGAAAGAAATTAGATGTGAAGGCAGAAAAATTAATATTTGTAGGTTATTCAGAGGAGTCAAAGGGTTTTCGACTCCTTGACAAAAGCACTAACCGCGTAAAAATTAGCCGGGATGTAGTTTTTAATGAAGCAGAAATCAGAAACATTGAACCGGAAGAAACTTCAACGAAAAATAAAACAATTTATTTCCCTCAAGTCAACAATGAAACAATTGACAACGAAAAAGAAGAGGATGAAAATTCTGAAGTTGAAACCATCTCTGAAGATTCTGAAATCACCATCTCCTCTGAAGATGATTCCAGTAACCCTGATCTTGAACGAGAAATCAACGCTGAAGAAAATGCTGAAAACACTCTGAGAAGGTCAGCTAGACACAATAAAGGAGTACCACCTTTAAGACACATGGCTGGTTTTAAATCAACATTAAGACCTCAAGAAGAACCAAGAAACTTCGCAGAAGCTATGAAGAGTGAAGACAAAGAAAAATGGACAACTGTTACCAAGGATAAAATTGAATCAATGAGAAACAATAACACATGGGAATTAGTGGATTTACCTGCAGGTGCAAGAACAATAGGGTGTAAATGGATCTTTAAATTAAAAAAGAATGCGCAAGGTGAAGCGTGTAAATATAAAGCTCGATTAGTTGCACAGGGTTTTACGCAAAAATTTGGTGTAGACTATGATGAAATTTTTGCACCAGTAGTTCGCCAAACTACGTTTCGTACATTGCTAGCAGTTGCCGGAAAAGAAAAAATGCTTGTTTACCACTACGACGTGAAAACTGCATTCTTGAATGGAGATTTACAAGAAAATCTGTTTATGAAACAACCAGAAGGATTTGAAATTCCTGGAAAGGAACACATGGTGTGCAAATTGAACAAATCTATCTACGGATTAAAACAAGCCGCCAAAGCATGGAATGAAAAATTGCACAAAATTCTTTTGGAACTTGATTTCAAACAATCAAAAGCTGATACATGCTTGTATATAAAAGAAATTGGTGAAAAAATTATTTTTCTCATTATTTACGTTGATGATTTAGTAATTGCAAGCAAAAGTGAAGATTTAATTCTTCAAACTGGAAACAGTTTGCAACAAAACTTTAATCTAATTAATCTCGGGAAATTAAGTTATTACCTTGGGATAGAAGTAAAGCAAAACGAGGAAGGGATTTTTAGCATCAATCAAACACAATATATCGATGAAGTTTTGAAGTCAGTCGGCTTGAGTGATGCAAAAATGTCAAAAATTCCTTTGGACACCGGATACATCAAATCAAGAATAGAAGAATCACCAATGGAAGACAACAATGCATACCGAAAATTAATAGGGAAACTCTTATTTATAGCCGTCAACACAAGACCTGACATTTCGGCAAGTGTTTCAATTTTAAGCCAATTTAACGCTAAAGCAACAAAGTCAGATTGGAATGAAGCAAAAAGAGTTGCATTGTATTTAAAAGGAACCAAAGATTTAAAATTGCTACTTGGAAACAATGACACTGAAGATAAAAATCTACATGGATATGCAGATGCAGATTGGGCAGAAAATCGAATAGATAGAAAATCGAACAGTGGATATCTTTTTAAATTCAATGGAGCAACAATAAGTTGGGCATCAAAGAAGCAAGATTGTGTTGCTCTTTCGTCAACAGAAGCTGAATTTATTGCCATTGCAGAAGCAAGTAAGGAGGCAACATGTCTAAGACAACTGTTGGAAGACTTTAGACAACGCCAAACGAAATCAACAACCATCAATGAAGATAATCAAGGGTGTTTAAAAATTTTAGATAACAAAAAGTTTACAAACAGAACAAAACACATTTCAACAAGATTTCATTATGTATGGGATTTAAAAGAGAAAAGTTTTTTGAAATTTCAATATTGTCCTACCGAAATAATGACAGCGGACATGTTAACAAAAGCTCTTAATAATGTTAAATTATCTTTACACAGAAAAGGTTGTGGATTAATTTAAGTAATTTTATTTTGTTTTTTATGATCATTACATGTTTCAGATCAAATTATCATTACTGAGGAAGGGTGTTGGATGTATCATAAACAGCAATGACATTTCTGCTAACCAAAATATGTGCAGGATTTGGAAACTATTATGTTCTGTAAATACTTGGGAAATGGTTTTTTCTCTACCTCGTTTCCTCGGTACCTTGGAGGGTACAGGTCTCATTACCTGAAAAGGGACGCTTAGTCTCAAGTCGCAAACCGACGCGACAAGTAACAAGTTTCATTTATAATGTTCTCAAATAAATATTGTGTAACTATTATTTCACTTTATTGAATTACAAATATATGTATTAAACTAAATTCTGTGTTCTAATTATTTCATATTGTAATTTCTAGAATCTGTTTTTTATTAATTAATGTTCCTGTGTTTCTAATGTTCTGTATACTGTGCAATATTTAACAATCAGTATTTCCTTTTGAATAGAAAAAAGGCAGAATACACCCGGTTTATAAAAATCGTGTCGAAAATAACGTACAAAATTATAGGCCTATTACTTTACTGAGTACAATTCCTAAGATATTTAAAAGCATAATCTTTGACTTTATTTACAGAATTTTATTATTATTACTGAGTCTTAGGTTATGTAGTCATTCGCAGAATTAATAATTATGAAAAATAGTCATTCGGAATAACAAAATTTATATCATTCGACAAAATAAAAAATATTTTAAAAGACGATTATATTATTTAAAAATTAGAATCAATGATTATTCTATAAAATGAAAATTATCATATAATTATCATATAATAATTATCATATACATATATATTATATTATTATTTATATATAGGGGAGACTGGGGCGAAAAGTTAAATTGTGAAAACAGTTAAAATTCATTATCTTTCGAACGCAAATAGTTAGAGCATTGCAATTTTAATTATAGAAGGGTGTTATCACCCTAAATAAATGTCCGGAGTTATGTGACATTCTGCTAATTTTTGTGGGTCCATATTTAAATTTTTTTTCACCCTACTTTTGAAAATTTTTTCGTAAAAGAAAATATCAACTTTTAAGTATATTTTTTGCATTTATTCTCACCGCGATTTTTTACTTCATTATTTGGGTCCCCTGAAGAGATACCTAAAGGTATTTGCTAAATATCTTTAGTCCGATTTTTTATATTTGTTGTTAAAGCCAAAAACGCACCCTGGGCGAAAAGTTAAATGTATTTTTACATGTTATTAAATTTTTTTTTTATTTTTCGTTTTTTTGGGTTTATTTGTTTATTATTTATTAACTTTATAACTATTCTAAAGCTTTTGTTAAGTAAACAAAGATCTTTTATTAACTAAATTACTTGTTTACGGATACTTTAACTTATCTACTACTTAACACCTTTTAGAAAATAGTTTTAGTAGGCTAAAAATAGAATTTAACATTTTGCCTCAGCCATTTAACTTTTCGCCCCAGCATGTGGCGAAAAGTTAAAAAAAACAAAATTTTCAAAAAAGGACAAAACATGTATTTTTTGCGAAAATACCAGGAACTTTTTTATTGAAAGTTGTAGGGGACAAGTTGCCCTACAATATTGATGTATAAATATTTGCATCTAAGCGGATTATATTGTCTAAAAAAAATCATTTATGCAAAATTTAACTTTTCGCCCCAGTCTCCCCTATATTATATTATTATTATTTATATATATTATATTATCATATAATCATAAAATTATCATATAATTATTTATATTTAGCAATATAAAAATTATGTGAAATGCAATTTCGCCAACATACAAATTGAATTGAATGGCGATTAGAGTGAATGAATTTTAGGTTATGTAGTCATTCGGAGAATTAATAATAATTATGACAAATAGTCGTTCGGAATAACAAAACTTATGTCAAAGAATTTTTCGACATATCAAAAATTATGTCAAAGGTTAATTCTATTATTTAAATATTAGGATAATGCATAATTTGAATAATTAAAAATTATGTTCAATGGTATTTCGAAATATGAAAATTATGTGAAATGATATTTTGGTAATAAGAATTTCGATGTTTTGAAAATTATGAAATTGAAATTTGGGGAATAATCATGCGCCCCTTTTTCTGTTTAAAAATATAAAAAATAAAAATAATTAAATAGAATTTTTTTTAAATGCCGGAATAATTGTTTTTATGTCATTATATATAAATAATTGTGAAATAGTAAAATACGAATTTAATTAACGATAGGTATAAGGTTATTATTTAATTAATTTCTGTTAGTTAATGATGATTAAACTGCTCACAACAGTCTAAATTATGGTTATATAGAAAATGAATAAATTAATTGAATTAATAAATAATATAATGTTCACTTATAGGAAGACTATTCACAATCTCACATTCATGCAGACTAGCTTATTCAGTGAGGAAAAGTAGATAATAGATATTTATTCGGCGTATAAAGGAAAGTCTACATTAAGGCGTTAATACTATATTTACTGTCTCAAAAATTTTTTAAAAAGGTCATCTCCCTTGGAGAGATATGGACAATACTTATAATTTTTGGCACTCACTTTCAAAATAATTTTTAATCATCCACATTATTTTCTTTTTTAGCACATTTTTTAATTTGCTTTTCGTTACTATTTCTTAAGCATCTAAAATTAATATAAAAAATTCAAATTATACCTACCGAACTACATGGAAACATTCAGACGATTTTGCAAAAAGTTTCAGAGTCGGCCTAATACGTATAGTGATTGTAAATAAATTTTTAATTACCGCTTATTAAAAAGCGTTCATTATTTTAGAAGTTATTCAAATTTTTGTAAAACATTGAAAATGACGATTTTTTAAAAATATCTAAATAAAATATTGGTCAAATGACTTCTGAAAAATCTTGTTCTTTTTAAAATTTTATTATCTTTAAAAAAATAAAAAGAAACAAATTTCAGTTTCCATAAATGTTATGTTTTAAAATGTAGTTTCCTTTACCTGAAAATAGGTGGTCTCTTAATTTTGACCGGTAGAATATATTTCAAAAAAATTCTGCTTTTACTGCAAGGAATTTTACGTAATCCAGAAATGTTGTATTTTCCATTAAATCAAAAGAAACATTGTTAATATATTTTTTCTTCGTGAATAATATCATTCAGTTCATTTGGTAAATGTATGGGTAAACTAAAATAGTTGTATTTTCGGTCAGTGTGAGTCCAATTTATATGATTGACAACTGTTAAAAAATCAATTTTGACAGCTAATTTAGTTTGTCGTTGTCAATATCGCAATGTCTTAGTAAAGTACAGGGTTCAAGCTTTAATTTGACTCCTATGACAAGTCTATAGCACGCCGGATTTACTTGCTAGAAATTTTCAAAAACTGCAAAAAATGTGGTTTGTGTAATTGATATTTACTGTTCCACTAACAATAGTAACTTTTTGTTGAAAAATTATAAATAATTCTAAGCTACAGTAAACTGTTTAAATAAATTTTATATTTAAAAAAAATATTGTTAAACCTTTATAGGTTCCTATCTAGAAAAATATATGAGTACATGTAGGTTATCCGTATAAGAATCCACATAAGATCCTATATAGAAAACTAAGTAATCCTATTACATTCCCATAGGAGCCCTGTAGGAATCTATAACACAGTGCAACAGCATTTTTATTTCTTAGATCGGATAGAGTGATTCTTATAGGTTTTTTGATGCTGAACGCGAATCCGTAATTAGAATTGTTCCATCACCTTGGGTTTTCGAGAAATTTGACCTTGAAAATTAAAAAATGCCGTTTTTGAGGTACTTTTTGGTTTTTTACTACAACAATTTTTTCTAGGGTTTTCAAGATATGCGTACGAAAGCTCATATCCTCCTCAATAATTTTCAATTTCGACCTTTTAAAAACATCTATTTTTTGATTAGTTATCCTTTTTTGAAGTTCGCGTCATAACATTTTATTGCTTATAACATTTTTATAAACAAATTAGATGGTTTCAATCCGATTAAAGTCATCAAAAATCACAGATTTAAATGTCCGCGCATATTAGGAAATATTGAATATTAAACTTCCGAAAAAATTATACGTGAAATATTAATAATAATAATATTACCATGTTCAGGACTAATTATTAAAACTTCGTCTGCTAATACAAACGTATAATCCAATATTATCTGAATATTGCCTGAACATTGCAAGTCAATATTTGTAGTGTAATTTTCACTCAAATTTGATATTTAATGAGCTTTGATACTCAATATTTCTACACTGGAAAACCGTTGGCAGAACTGTTCGCTCAATGTTCTGAAGTGCTGCGTTAAAAAACGCACAGTTAACTTTAGTTTTAGGAGAGTAACTCTCCTTTTTGATAGAGCTGCCAAACTATCTGTCAAGCAGCCGCTCACTTAACGCCCTTGGTAGTGGTAATCCAGTTTAAGAGAGCAACTTGCCCAATTTTGATTGAGCTGTGAGTTTAAACATCAAGTAGCTCTGCACAACAGTCAATAGCGGAACTGTTCTATCAACAGTTTTTCACTGTAACCTAGCTAATCGAGGTTCTGGCAAGTTTCAGCGATTTCTCGCTGCTGTGTGGAAAATGGGCTTGGATTTCCTACAAATATAGAAGAAATTCAAAAGACATCGTCATCTGGTGAAAAACTGTACGACTTCAACTATTCGTTATAAACAATACAAATTCAAAAGTTTGTTACAAAAGATACCATTTCGATGAAGATCTATAAAAGAGTTGCACTAAAGAATTTCTAATGATTAAGAAACAAATGATAAAGAAATGATTTTTAAGAAACCTCTTTTTAAAAATGCATAAGCTTATTTATGTTTATAAAAATGAAAATATGTTTTTTTCGAAATGGTACTTTTATAAACCTTTTTTGAAATGGTATAGTTTATAACGAATTCTTGAAAAGGTACAGTTTTTCACCAAGCCGACGTCATCTCATAAATCAATACTTAGTGGGAACCTGTAACTGTATATGATTAATTCGAAGGGAAGGTAGAGCTGTACGAAACTTAAGCAATATATTATACGAATAAGGTATTGGTATGAAATGTAGAAAAGAATTGATATTTAGTTATAAAAAATTAAATGCAAGTGTACACGGAGAGAACCGGTTGGTAATGGCTACTGTCGGTTTACTTATGTTAACTAAATATTTTAGTTAATAATTTTCGACGGATTAATTTAATAGTCGGATTTACTAAACGAATTTTAGGTTCTTGTCGCTCTCTCATGTAAGTTCATTAGTAATCGAATTTTGTAGCCATGACTATAACTCTTCTCTCCGTGTACTCAAGTACTTACTTACTGACTGACTCCGGCACCTTAAACTCATGGATGACGGTGTGCAAGATGGAGAATGGTTAAGAAGTTGAGTCCACCGTCGATCTTAGACAATTGCAAAGTAAGAATTAGCCGAAAGTAGAGTGCTGAAGCGTTTGTTAAAAGAACGCTACCCTGAAAGTAAAACATTCTAAAATATTATTGAATTTCCATGAATTATTGACAATTTTAATTTTCATAAAACGGTGAAGGAATCAATTACCGAATCGACATCAGTTGTCGAGTCGTGGTGACTATTTATATCTATAAATATTAATTGTATTAAATGCGTAAAATATAATAATATAACAATAACCGATGGTATATTACAGTAGTGAGGCTCCGTGGCTTGCGATCATCGAGGTTAAGCACCCTCAAGTATGGTTAGTACTTGAATGAGTGACCGCGCTTCGACTCTCGCTTTAGCCCTGTGTTTTCTCACTACTTTTGAGATATACATATTAAGCGGGAGGTTTGACGTCTAAGTATAATGATGTGCACTGTCGATTACACAGCCTCACAAAAAGAACAAAAATTTTTCTCCGGCGAACCAGAATATTATTTCTTACTTATTTTGGGTCGCTGAATCAGAAACCGAGGTCAGAATTCTAAAGTTGGTTCGTTTAATACCAACCTCAAAAAACATAGTTTTTAGGTACTTTTTAAGCTTTAATGAAATAATTACAGCTATTTTTCAAATTAAAACTATAGATTTTGCTTCAATGAGTGAAATTAAATATCATTAGGCAAAATTCCTCAAACTCAAAACTTCGGATCCAAAGTGGCTATTATTTTAAAAATTAGATTGATTTACTTAAAACTTATTGGTACTCGAGGGTTATCAGGGTTACTGATTGCACATCTACTGTAAGTTTTTTAAAAATTCAAAATGGCAGATCCAATATGGCGAAACCAATTAGATTTCAAAATTTTGTTCTCCATATAGGGTTTGCCATTAAAAATTTTTGAAAACTAACACTAGATTTGTAATAATTGATCCTGAAAACCCCCGAGTACCATGTTTCAAGTAAATCAATTCAATTTTTTAATTTTCTGACCAATTGGATTCAAAATTTTTATATTCAGGAATTTTGCCAAATGATATTTAATGTTACTCACTGAAACAAAATTTATAGTTGTAATTTGAAAAATAGATGTAATTATATTTCATTAAAGCTTAAAAAGTACCTAAAAACCTAAAACCTCGGTTTCTGATTCAGTGGCCCAAAATACATAAGAAATAACTATTCTTATTCGTCGGACAAAATTTTTTCCTTTTTGTGGGGCTGTAATTTGTTTCAATTGTAAAAACACATTATTATATTGGAAATGAAGAGTGTTTGGTGAAAAATGCATATTTTGAAGAAATTTTTTTTGTCGATACAAAGAGAATTAATTTATTTTATCAATATTTATATAATGCTGCATCATTTAAATAATATTTTTCTAAATTCTCATGTCAAAATATTGAGAATTGAGCGAGTGAATGACAATCTTCTCAGGCGCCTCCAAAAAAGTTGTTTTGCAGTGTACACTGTAACTCGCAACAGAATCATTTAAAACAAAAATAAAAACAAGAATGCATGTGTTAAGGGGCAACACCACTTATTAGATGCAGAATAAGAGATCTATATCTTTAATGATTAATTTTGAAAAAATGAAAAATCGAATAAGATTTCTTTTTGGAGGGTTTATTAAATACATAATGAAGTTTAGAAAAAAATTTTTATTTAAAATTTTATCAGAAAATGGCGTCGGTAAATTTCATATTCAAAATCGAATATTTTTTTACAGCCAGAATAAGTTTTTCAATAGTTTAAGTCCTGGAACAAAAATTTCTTGGTTTTTTGTTCCAGGGCTTAAGCTTTTCAAAAATCTTTTCTGGCTGTTTTGGTTATAAAAAAATAATTAATTTAGAAAATGTATGTATGTATGTATTCCCTTTTTTCATTTTCCTAATACAAATCATTAAAAATTGGTCTCTATTTCTGCCTCTAGAGTGGTGTTGCCCCTTAACCCCTTAGCAGTGTAGTCAAAATAAGCTTTTCACAATAATGTTTTAAAACATCGGACATATTAATTCCTCTGCTTTAAGTTTTAAGAACTAATTTGAGAACTTTAAATTTTTTGGTCGCCATTTTGGAGCCGCCATTTGAATTTTAAATTTTTGACTAAATATTTGGATTTAGAGACCTCAAAAACCCCCGAATGAGCATTTTCAGCCAAATTCGTAAATTTAAAAAAAATTTTGTTCGCAATTTTGAAGCCGCCATTTTGAATTTAAAATTTTCAATAACGGATTTGGATTCAGCGACCCCGAGAACCCCCGAGTAGGCATTTTTAGCAAGATTCGTTAACTTTTATATATTTTTTTTTTCGATGCCGCTATAGCGGTCATACACACTGGGGATGGGGGTACGAATTATTTTTGCCTCTATAGACGTCAAACACTGTGAAAGGGTTAAAGGAGATGTTTCTTGAGGTAACCCTGGGAGGATTTTTAAATTTTTTATTTTTTTCAATTCTACATAACACTTTAAAGCCGAACAGACGTTTTTTTCTATAAAAAATCGGCTGCTAATTTGTTATTGTAAAATTAGTAATTTTTAAAAAAAGGAAAAAACTCCCAGGGGTACCTGAAGAATTATGTAAAGAATTTAAAATTCAAATTTGAATGATTTAAGACATGTGCAGTAACGGAATAAAAAAATAAATTTTCATTTTTAAATGAATGTACAGCATTAAGTTGTTAACTTTGATTAAAAAAATTATAAACAATTAAATATTCTTGAGAAATTATTCCATTTTAATTTAAAGCAAAGAACATTCAAATCGCGTGTATGTGATTTTTGAAAATATTTTAAAACTCATTAAACTCATCAGGGCCCATTTCGGGACATTTTAAAAAATCTTCTCTATATTTTAAGGTATAAATAAATTTTAAAAAAAATATAAAAAATCGGGTGCAAAGTTAAAAAAAAATTTTTTTAATAAAAAATTTCAAAAAAGTTTTTTTATTTTATAAATGTCAAAAGAAAACTAAAATTTTTATTCTTTCACAAATTTTTCTTAAACAATATTTTCAGATTTATAAGCTACTGAAAATATTTCTACATTCACAAATCCAAAAATTCATAACTCGTAAATTTGGGCAATTTAACAAAAAATTTATTTATTTATTTAATTTAACCGATATATTAAATTAAGACGACATAATTTTTTCAACTAAAAAGCATTTACTAAAATTTATATTAAATCAATATTTATTTCAATAAAATAAAAGTGAATATATTTTATGAGTGAATTGTTCTCATGTCAGCAAAATTCTTGTATTAAATTTCTTAAACGATGATATCTTTTTAAGTTCTTTTTTGCATTCTGGACTGATTCAGTTTGCGTACAATATAAAATGTCAAAATACTCAGAAACAACGAAAGAATAAATTCATACATTAATGAAGGTAACTTATAAGTCTGTGAAAAATGTTTATTTATTGCATTAAAATGCAATTACTTACTTTTGTTGACGCAAACCAGTAAATCGATTTTAAAAGAGGTTTCTATTTGCTATAATAAATTTTCCATTCTTTTGCCTTTGGACTAATTTGGCACAATATTCTTAATTATTTATAAATTTAATTTTTAAAATTAACTCTTTATAAATAGTTATAATGTCGCGTTTATATATTAAATTAAATAAATCAAAATAAAATGTAGTTCTAATTATTTCAATATTTATTAATATAAATATATTCAAATTTAACATTCAACGTAGTCGAGTCCTCCAAAATTGCTCTATAAAATAAAATGGAAGCACAGATAAATACAAAAATAAAAACCGCTGCCAAATTAAAAGATGAATTTATTGTGTTTCATTTTTTAAAACAATATAATGTAAAATTGACTTGAATTTATTTCAATGATTAATTTTACTGGAATATTTTAGAAATAAATTTCAGTTTATGGCTAGTTTTTTTTGACTGAAACTTAATATTAAGATTTACGTTAATTATTTTTATTATAAAATATAGACTTTGAATAACTTTGAAATTTAGGTCGAATTTAACGTATTTTTCAACCTACAAGTCAAAAAGAGACATCATAAGGACCCTCCTAATAAGGGTCTATTTTTTTTATTTATTTTTTTTATTTTACCTATTTTTTAACCTACAGGTTGAAAAATTGGCCACATTTTACCTGGATTTTAACGTAAGGGAACAACCTCTTGTGTTCGTAATAGATAATTAATTGTTGTAATTGTTATATTGTTATTTTTTAATAAAATTTTTAAATTTATGTTTTACTGAGTATTACATAACCCTCGCTCCGATATAAACAAAAAATTAAAGAAAAAATTATTTTATTTATTTAATATTTTGATGTAGGTATTATTGGATGAGATGGCCATTAATGACTTTTATTTAAATTTTTTTGTGTTAATTTTAGATTCTTAAGAAATATTAAAGAAAAACTAATTAAAAAATGTCTGGTAACAAAATAATTTACACCAGAGATAAGAGATCTATTTGTAAGTTAAAACGAAAGTTACAATCAAACGACATTGATTGTAAATTGGATTCAGTGCAGTATTTGACACTCTTGGATACATGAAAACTACATTGAATTCCATGACAAATGTTCAAAATGCAACCAGAAAAAGATAAAAGTAATGTGAACCATTAAAAATTAAGTATATAGGGAAAAAGCCAAAAATTATAAATATCGGCCATCTCTCTCGTATATATGTGGCTAATCTTTGACGGATATTCAGGGAGAAATTTTTCGTTACTTTAAAGTTAAGTGTTCAATGTTTAAATTATCAATAAAAGTTTAGACAAAAGTTGGTTTTTATAATTTTTACAGTAGTTTAAAAAAACTATGGCTATCTCCCACGAGCTTACCCTATTTAAAAATAATAGTTAATGATACTTTCAAGCATATTTAATTGTTCATATAAATACACATATTTTAACATACATAAATAAATTATTATATATGGAAATGTGTATAAAAAATTTAAAAATAAATACAATTTAAAACACGTGTTTTTACAATTGACATTATGAGAATTAATGAATCCATGGTTCCTGAATATCTATTTTTATTTATTTATTTAATATATTAAATAGGTAAATAAATGAAAAATAGATATTCGTTGTGCCAATTTGTAAACATACGTGTCAATTTTTTTTACATTTGCATTAATAACAAATGTATAAGTGCCGTTTAAACAATGTACAATGCAATTCTAAATGTCACTTGAATAACGCATTTAAAAATAAATAGAAATAATAAACAGTGTCAATTTCATAAATTGTTATGAGTGAATAATTTAGTGCTCTACACTGAAAAAAAATTCGGCAGAATGTGCTTTTTACTCAGGCAATTTTTGCCTAAGAACAAAAGCAATACACGTAAAGCAATTGTTTCTTTAGAAAAAAGCAATCAAAATTGCTTTAGGTTAAATTTTTGCCTTTAAAAAAGGCAAAAATTGCCTTTTTTAAAAGAAACAATTGCTTTGCGTGTATTGCTTTTGTTCTTAGGCAAAAATTGCCTGAGTAAAAAGCACATTCTGTCGAATTTTTTTTCAGTGTACATCAAAACAAATTTTTGATACAACGGGTTTTGTCCTATAGAATATACAAAGGGTAAAAAAATATAAATTTTTTCATATTTGTACACAGTGCTAAAATCTTTATGTATATTAAAATTTCCATCATTGTAGAATCTTTCTAAAAATGATAGTTTTTAATTTTCTGACATTTTTTTTACCTACTAAAAATCGTGATTTAAATAAGATTGATATGCATTTGAACTGTGCGCGTGTAAACCGCACTGCATGACAATTTTAGATAATATAGGTGTCTATTTCTATAAAATTAATATTTTTACTATAAAACTTATTTTTAATTATTTACCAACGTCATATGTAAAGTTAGTTTTAAAAAATAAAAAATTACTTACATTTAAAATATAACGTAATAACATAATTAAACGTAATAAATGTCAAGGTTACGCGTCTTGCCTATCTTCTGAACCCACGTTGCGAGATTGCTTTCATTTTGTGATCGTGAGGAAAGCGGAAAGTTGTTCTAAAGGTAGAAACAATGGTCGGTATTCTCATGAGGCGTTTAGATGTGTTGTTGTTTGTTGCATAAGAGGTCAATGGCAAATTTCTTCATTTGCAATCATGACTTGTACTCTTGTAAAAAATAGAAATTTAATCATTTTTTACGATTAAGTGCGTTTCAAAAGTTTTATTGTAACCTGAAAAATTAATTCAATTATTTATTAATTTGAAACTTTTTTTTGAAATATTATAAAAAATAAAGTTTATTAAAGTTGTGAATAAAATAAAATTATTATATTTTATTTAATATATACACAATATTTCTTTTACTACTTTTCATAGTTCTGTGAAGCGCCAATTCACATAAATAATGTATAAGAAATATAATAAAATTACCGACAGATTAGCTCAGTCGGATGGATGCCTCGCTTGGCGGTCGTTTAAGGACCATGGGTATAGTACCCTTGGTTCGCGCCCATTTGGCTTGGTATTTTTCCGGCACGTGAGACAATCTGAACGGGAGGTTTGACGTCGAGGTATAATGATGTGCACCGTCGATTATTGTCCGCTACACACCATTAGAACTCGACTGTCGATAAACCGGTTGTATACTCAGGAGAGGTTTTCTACAGTTTCCCTCTTCTCTGGCGAGAAAACCCATTGACGGGTGGTCCAGGCAAATGCGAGTACTCCTAAT
This sequence comes from Leptopilina heterotoma, assembly GCF_015476425.1. NCBI lineage: Eukaryota > Metazoa > Arthropoda > Insecta > Hymenoptera > Figitidae > Leptopilina > Leptopilina heterotoma. The sequence continues at coordinate 1,580,039 of NW_025110834.1, forward strand.
TTTCAAGTCGCTCTGTAGGCGCAAAAACTTAGTATTAGGAAAATGCACTGAAAAAAATACATGAGACATTTTCAACTACATCCCCTTAGTAGAGTAAAAAGTAATAAAACGAACTACTTTTTTAGTTGGTCTGGCTACTTTTGATACTTATTTTAACTGTTTTATGTAGTTAAAAATTATTAATTAAATTAATGTAATTTTATATTTAACTTTGTAACTGCAGGTATGTTACAGAAATGACTACATAAAGTAGTAGATTCTACTACTTAAAGTAGTTCGATAGACTAATTTTGTAGTAGTTTTTACTTCTTCTAGGAGTTGAATTATTTTCCATGTAATTTATGTTATAGGTTTTTATAGAAGATTATCAACTGTGAAAAGTTGTAAATGCAACTACTTTAAGTAGTAAAATTAACTACAGTTATCACTTGAACTGTGTCAGGAATGCCTTTAAGTATTAAGCAACTCATCGAAGCGGGCGAGCGTGGTTAGGTGGTTAGGTTATCGGTTTACGAATGTTAGGGTCGAGCGTTCAACTCCCGACGTTTAGAGATTTTTCTCCGTTAGGTATATAGACATTAAATAAATAAGGTATAGGTAAACAAAAGTGGGTAGGGGGAAATATAAAAAAATACAACTCGATAATATTTATAATAAATTATAAATAATTTTATTTTACCATTTTCAGTAGTTGTCTTTATTACTGAGTTATCTTAGTAACTTTAACTACATATCAGCAGTTAATTCTACTGCAAAACTGTCATTGGTTCCTATTTAACTAAGAAAAGTAGTTAATGCAACTGTATTATCACTTCATTCAACTACATATCTGATAATTAATGTAAGTTCAAAATTATCTTTGGGGACTTATTGAACTAAGGAAAGTAGTTAAAAAGTAGTCAAATCTACTAAGAATTTTTTCAGTGTGTATATGGGTGATTCTCCGCGTAGAGCACGATTTGGTTTATGAAATTTAAAAAATTTTTTTTTATCGTTATGATTAATATCAATATATTTTTTTGAAGATAAAGGCTTTAGAAAGAAAAATCCATAGCGGGCCGGAAAAATTATTTATAATTTTTGTTATAAACAAGTGTAGTAATTAACTAATTCACTGTTTGGACACATTCTGTCAAAAAAAAATTTTGCGGTAATTTAAACAATATTATATCATAAATCTCATTTAAAAATTATTATTTCGGTAATTTATGGTAATTTATGGTAATTTTTGGAAATTTATGGAAATTTTTGCGATAATTCATAAAAATATGTAAAATTTAAATTATTATTAAAAATTTGGATTTTGGTAATTTATGGAAATTTTTGGAAATTTATGGAAATTTTTGCGATAATTCATAAAAATATGTAAAATTTAAATTATTATTAAAAATTTGGATTTTGGTAATTTATGGAAATTTTCGCGGTAATTTATGGAAATTTATGGCAATTTGTAAGGTAATTTAAAGAAATTTTGTCGGTAATTTTTAAAAATATTCAAAGTAAAAATCACAATTTAAAATTTTTATTTCGGTAATTTATGGAAATTTTTGCGGTAATTTATAAAAATTTTCGTGGTAATTTATGGAAATTTATTTAATTAATTTATGGTAAATTTTTCTGAGCAATAGGTTTTTTTATTCCTTATATATGTGGCACCATAACACTACATTTGCACTAGGTTCTTCGTAATACAAAGGTCGGTGGAAATTCTGATGCCGGTGGAGACTAAGGTCGGTGGAAACTTTTTTCAATCGCCTTCAGTTATTTTTATTTTTTAAAAAAAAATATCATTAATTTTCAATCGGTTTCAAATGGACTTCATTTGTATTGACTAAAACAATATAACTACGCTTTATTTAACCTTTTTTTATAAATAATTATTGTTTAATTTATAATAAAATATTTAAGGGTCGGTGGATGCTGGTGGAGACTATTTTGTGATTCCCTTTTCAAATTCCCAACATAAAATGAGTGAAAAATGAATAAATCAATTAGAACATTGATTCTTTTTCCTGAATTAACTTAAGGAAGTTATTTTTTGTGTTTACAAAAGTAATTTTAAGTTAACATTTGATTTTCATTTAAATAATTCACTGTTTTGTTAATAAAATAATAAATAGCATCTAAATTTGCTGTCAAGCATAAACTGAAAAAAAAACATATAAAATGAATTTAAAAAAAAAAAAATTTTTTTTCAACTGTACTAAAGTAGACAATACTAAAATGTCAATAGTAATTGTATTTATTATTGCATATTACTAAAATTATTAACTTTTTTTTCTAAACTTCCTATGGGGACAGGTAAAAATTTGACGTTTTCAGCCTTAAAACCGCTTATTTATGAAAAATTATAATATTAGATACAAAAGTAATTATTGGTTTTTGTTTCTAAACATATAGATAACCTTTTTACGTTGGAATTGTAAAAATATATGAAAGTTATTTATTATTTTTCCATTACAACATGAAAAAAACCAAGTTCTGCGCTACGCGGAGAATCACCCATATATAAGAAATATTATGTAAGAGAAAATGTAAACACACTTGTATAGCTAGATAAGCTTAAGACGGGTGTATAAACCAAATAAATAAAAAAAAATATAATAAAATTATTCCATGTTTTTTCATAGAAGAAGTGTATCACTAGGGGTGCGTGATAAGGTCCTAAAGTGAATTTGTTAGAATTTTTATATCACAGAATTTTATTCTCTAGAATATTATTTCAGCAGAATATATATCATTGTTAGAATGTTGCAGAATTTTCATTAAATCGATTATTAATGTTGACGAATTTTTTGTACGTAAGAATAATAAAGAGATAAAAATTCATTCTATTCAAATTTTAATAATTTCGAAACGTTCTTTTGTAGAATTTAAATCATAAAGAATTAAAAAGTAATTAAACTTAATTAAGAGTAATTAAAAAGAATATTAATTTATCAGAAAGGAAACTAGAAAGAATTCATATTTAGTAGAATATTTTTATTTGTTTGAATTATAATTTGTCAGAAAGTGAATTTGATCGAATTTAATTTTGTCAAAACATTAAATTTGACCGAATATCAATTTTATAGAAATATTTTGGCGCGAATTTTAAAATTGACCAATTAGAAGTTATCAAAAAAATTGTGTGATTGGTCAATTTTTAAATTCGTGCCGAAATATTTTTTTAATTGATATTCGGTCAAATTGAATTTCTAGCAAATTAATATTCGAAGATATGATATTCTGAGAAAGTAAATTTCTAATAAAATATTTTTCGACAATATTAAGATTCCATAAAATTACCAACAAAAACTTGTTTCGTTAAAAATGGTAAAAAATGTTGAATAAACTTAAAAAGTATTTTTTTGAAAATTAAATGCAACTAGAATAATTATAGAATAATTATAGAATAATTACGTAAATTTTTATTACTATTTTTAATAAGTTTAAATCGTTTTTCTAGTATACAATAGCAGAGGATTAATTTTTATACCTAGTTTTAATTTTAATGTAAAGTTTAAAATTAATAAATATTTAGAAACAAACATTTTTCTCTTTCCAAAATGCATAAATAATTAATTTTTAGAAATATATGTTAAAAAAATCCAAATCATGACCTCACATGACATTAGAAATTAGATATTTTTTATTAAATTAATTATTACAATTAATCAAATTAATATTATTAATTATAAAATAAATAATAATATTTATTTTACTTGAATTTAATGCAAAAATTGTTATGGCAGTATGGTAAAATCTAAATTGACTATGGGTTCCGTTATACTTTACCTTTTTAAAATCTGCAAAAAAAAGTTAAAAAAATATTTTTCCGATAATAGTACTAAGAACTGCGTTTATTTCGACCCTGATCTAGTTTCTATGACGTACAAACTTGGGAGAAAGTACATGAGAGAGAATTAAAGAATACGATGAACTTGTCGAGACGGAAAAATGATTGTGAATTCCTAACGGTTGATATGCTAAGTTTTTTACTTCATAATAAAAAGAATCGCGCGATGATCTAATGTAAATTCTGCGATTGTTGAGAAACATTTAAGAAATTATTATTAAATTTCTTAAATATTAAATTTTAATTAAATTTTAACGAAATCCAATAAGGCGGATAGAATAGAAAAAAAATTTGTTTAAATCGCTGTTTTTCAAAATATATTTTTTAAGGGTAGGTGCTGTCACTTTTCTAAAAAATATTTTCTAATCCTTTTTGTCTAAAAGAAGCGATTTCTAATTAAATCTGTTTTCTAAAAAAAGTTTTTTCAATGAAATCTGTTTTTTAAAAAAAAGTTTTTCTATAAAATTATGATTTCTAATATTTTATTTCCTGAAATTTTTGGAAAATGACCATTATTAGAAAAAAAAATTAGAAAATCACCTTCATTAGAAAAAAGTTTTTTTTTTAGAAATTCAGCTTTTTTAGAAAATACGTTTTAGAAAAACTGTACCCCAACCTTTTTAAGATTTTAATTATTTTTTTAAGATATTTCTTGTTTAAAATTCAATTACTTTTTGTATAATTATTTTGTTCTTGTGCAAGTACCTTTAAAGAAATTTAATTTTATATTCGTTTAAATTTTTTGCAACGAAACGAAACTACATTCTTAGTTAAATATCTATTAAAGTCTAAGAAAAAAAAAAAAAATTATACAAAAAACTCTTTAATTTTAATCAACGAGCATAAAAGAATAAAAAAGACATTGTAATTAAAATTTTAGTATTTTTGCGAGAAAATATGAAATTAAAATACATACAATGTGTTTTCGGAATTTATATTAAATTATTAATCCCCAACGAATTTCGAATGAATCCTTTTCATCTAGGTGTCGAAAAGTTTTTTCAAAATATTTACAAAAAAGTCTTTTTCATAAGAAACAACAGTTCAATTTAATTAGCCTTCAGCGACCTCTAAATAATAATCCGTTTAAAAAAATCATATTTTTTATCAATTTAGAAAAAATTTGTGATTGTCAAAAAAAATGTATATACACATTTGCAACATATTTATCACATAATGAGAAACTAAGAAAATATTTTAAAGAGCTAAAGGTATTTTTTAAGTAAATAGTAATTAGACAAATTTTGATAGAAAATGGATATTGGTGGTCAATATTTATTGTCTAAATTTACATAGCATAATGAATTTCTCTTGTTCACTTTTTGACCTTTGTAATATCTAATTTAAAATACTGTACGGCGCAAATACTCTAACTACAAAATTTTGAATACATAAATAGGGCGTTCTACGTCAAACGGACAACCTCATACTTCTAATGGAAAAAAATTTATTTTCAAAATGCTATTATTTCTATTATAATGAATAAAATTAAAAAAAAATTACGACAGTTTTTTATAGTAAATTTAATCGTCTTTATTTTGGTAAATTTTATTTTTAAAATTAGATTATTTTTGATTGAAAAAAGTAAAAAAGAAACTTTAAATTTTATTTTTGGAGGCATTCGACCATTTAAAAAATTTTTGATAATGGCTCAAAAAATAGTTTTAAATATATACATTATATGTGTTTAATGACAGAATGGCATCTTTTATCGTTCAAAAGTTATTTCATTTATAAGGGAATGGTATTTTACAAAAAGAAATTAATAATTTCGATTAATGGTTAGAATTTTTCGATATATTTGTGACACTGTTCACGGTATTGTAAAAAAAAAAATTAATTAATTAATTTAATTTATTAAAATTTTAATAAATTCAAAAAAATAAATAAAAAAAAAAAATATATATATATATATATAAAAATATAAAAAAAATAAATAAATAAATATAAAAAATATAAAAAAAAATATAAATTTTAATTAACTAAAAAGACTTGGTGTTTTCATCTTCTAGAAGAAAATTCATCGATATATGAAAAGCAAACCTAAGAATAAATAATTTTCAACAGCATTTTTTTCAAATGTAATTAATAAAATTAAAATATTGACCACCTAGAGGTGTCATACAATTAATATTATAATTATTTGTAATTATTTTCATTAATAAATAATATTAAACTTTTATGGTTAAAAATTGTAATTTAAATTAAAAATATTGCGTATCATGTATCACTTGTTTCAACATTACCTGAACAGTGTCGCAAATATATCGAAAAAGTCTAACCATTAATCGAAATTATTTATTTCTTTTTGTAAAATACCATTCCCTTATAAATGAAATAACTTTTGAACGATAAAAGATGCCATTCTGTCATTAAACACATATAATGTATATATTTAAAACTATTTTTTAAGCCATTATCAAACATTTTTTAAATGGTTGAATGCCTCCAAAAATAAAATTTAAAGTTTCTTTTTTACTTTTTTCAATCAAAAATAATCTAATTTTAAAAATAAAATTCACCAATATAAAGACGGTTAAATTTACTATAAAAAACTGTCGTAATTTTTTTTATTTCATGCATTATAATAGAAATAATAGCATTTTGAAAATAGAGTTTTTTCCATTAGAAGTATGAGGTTGTCCGTTTGACGTAGAACGCCCCAAATTTTACAGTACCTATATAAGGATATATTTCGACTTAAATTTTTTATATAAAAATTTAATACACTTTAATCCTGATGTTTTTATTTTTTCTTCTAAAACATAAAACTTTGATTCCTGGCACAAATTTAATAATCAATTTAATGGCACAAACAAATGCATTGATGAATATTTTATATTTCCTTGGAAAAAAACGAGCCACATGCTTGCGTCAATGCTTAGAATTAAAGAGAGTGTAAATTCATTTATGTTTCAATTTAATTTATGAATGCTTGATTAAATGTGTAAAAGTAAAAGATAATTTCTTCATTCGTTATGGTCTGACTCCTCAACTTTTTCCAAATTGCGAAAAAGTACATGTATTTTACAATTAATTTTTTTAGTGAAATACCGAACTTGCATTATAAATTTTCTATAAAAGCGCTTCTTTAAAATTAAAAAAAATATTTTATATAAACATTTTTTAATAAATGTGAGAGTTTATAATAAAAAAAATTCTAGGGTAGGGGCCTTACATATAAATAAAGCCAAAAACAGCTAATGGATATGAAAATAGAAATATATTTCCAATATACTTATTTTTTAATTTCAAGCAATTTTTTTTAATTTCCCTTATTTAATACTAGCTGTTGACCCACCTAAATGCATTTTAGGCAAAAATTCATTGTGATTGGCGACCCGAAAACCCAGAGTCACAACTTTGATAAAAATTTACTTTTTTTTTACACATATCGACTGCCATATTAAATTCGCCATTTTGAATTTTCAAAAACCATCACTTGGAATTTAAATTTAATCCTTTTTATCTAAACTTTAAGCCTATGACAAATAATGCTTTAGGAAAATAAATATATTTTTTTCATTATATTTTTATTGTATCAAAATGCGATTTTAGTTTGCAAAAAATATTTTAATTAATTATAAATCAGAAACCATAAATATTCACTTTATAAATTAAAGTAACATCCAGTAATTATTTAATTATTAAAATTCAATATTATTTACACTTTGAATTTTCCACAACTTATTTTAAAATTATGTTCAAATATAACAAAAATATTAAAAAATCTGCCCTATATACCTATTACCTAATAATTATATAATATTGTAATTTTTTTATTATATTTAATTACAAAATTATAATTTTCTGCTGAAAAAATCGAAACAAATTATGAATAATAATAATTAATAATATTAATTTATGTTTATTTTAAAATTCTAGAATCCAGAATGTTAAAACAATACGAAATGTAAGACAACAAAAAGGTTTACTTTTACCCTTATAATTCGAGCTAAACGCAGAGAAACTACTGGATTTCCAGAAATTAATCCAGCAATTACTTTTCATAAGGGTAAGTTAAATTAATCGTTATTTAATATATGTATATGGGTCAAAATAAGTGAAAACATCCCACAGTAGGTCAGAGTCGTAGATTTTTTGCCAAAAATCCAATTTTTCAACTTTCAAATATGCACAAACGAATTAGTATTTAAATAAATAAGGAATTTATAACATAAAGGATTATTTGTTAAATAATAAAAAATTATGTCTCCAAAATTATTTAAAGTTTAACATTTAAGACAAAATAATGAGACGTTTTTCACAGAAATGTTTATCTAGAAATAAATAAATTATTTGTGTATATAAATACTTATTTTTTCTCATCAACTGACATATTTAACTAAACAAACCAATAGTAATTTAAAAAAAATCAAATTTATTAAAATGTAACTTAATTGAAGTTAACAAATAGTGGGTTTTTTTAATAAAGAGCCAACTTTCAGTTAGTTGTTCCTCCTCTTTCGAATGCTGTAAAATTTTTTTTTTCAATTAACATTTTAATTTATTTTTTTCAAAATTAAAAATATTTTTCACTTTTTTTATCTTTTTTTTTGCTTTAAAATAAAGCTTAATATGTGTACTTTCCATACCCGATTAGGAAAAAATGCCGTTTTTTTCGAATTATTAATTAATTAATTAATAAAAATCAGTAAAAAATTACTAAGAAATGAAATATGTTTTAAGCAAGTAAACTTTTTTTAATTATGAGATTATCATCGTAAAGCTTACCTAATTCCGCATCAAAAAAGTATAATTCCACCTATTTTTACAAATACTTGTTAAATAAATAAATAATTGAAAATTTATTTATTAATTTTTTGAAAAAAGAACATTTTTTTCTTTTTTTTTGCTTTAAAATAAAGCTTAATATGTGTACTTTTAATACTAGATTAGAAAAAAATGCCGTTTTCTTTTGTGTTTCGAATAATTAATTAATTAATTAATTAATTAATAAAAATCAGTAAAAAATTACTAAGAAATGAAATATGTTTTAAGCAAGTAAACTTTTCTTAATTATGAACTTATCACCGTAAAGCTTACCAAAGTCCGCATTCAACAAGCATAAACTCAACTGTTTTTTATAAATAATTGTTAAATAAATAAATATTTGATTATTTATTTATTAATTTTTTTAAAAATGACATTTTTTCATTTTATTCTTCTTTCAAATAAGGCTTAATATGTGTACTTTTAGTACCCAAATAGTAAAAAATGACATTTTTCTTTTCGTATTATTTATTAATTAATTAATAAAAATTATTTAAAAAAATTAATATTAATTAATATTTTTCAAAGAAATAAACTTTTCTTAATTTTGGGCTTGTCAACGTAAAGCTTACCAACTTCCGCATTTAACACATATTGAGCTTTATTTTAAAGCAAAAAAGAAGAAAAAATGTCATTTTTTCAAAAAATTAATAAATAAATGTTCAATTATTTATTTATTTAACAATTATTTGTAAAAATATGTGTATTTATACATGTTTGATGCGGAATTAGGTAAGCTTTACGATGATAATCTCATAATTAAGAAAATTTGACTTGCTTTAAAAATATTTCATTTCTTAGTAATTTTTTACTGATGTTTATTAATTAATTAATTAATAATTCGAAAACAAAAAAACACATATTAAACTTTATTTTAAAGCAAAAAAAAGAGAAAAAAATGCTGTTTTTTTAAAAAAAAGTGAAAAATATTTTTAATTTTGAAAAAATAAGTTAAATTGTTAATTAAAAAAAAATTTTACACGATTCGAAACAGGAGGAAAAAACCTTTCGAAAACATATAGGTCAAAATTTTGTCCACTCTACTGTATTTTAGCTATATTAGCTAAAGAAATCCACTGTTCACGCATTACCAAAAACTTTAACCCCCTCCCCCCTACAATTTTTAATAAAATATCTTAATATTTTATGGGTAAAGTTCGCTCCTATAGTATTAAAGTTTGTGCAAAAATCTGATTTGAAGACTTTCGATTTTAAGTTAGGACAATTGAGAAATTTTGCCCCATAAATATATGCAATAAATATATTAATACAATTTTCAAAATTAATCAATTATGAAGAACTGTGGTATCTAAGGGTTTTTAGGTCATTTATTACGAAAAATGTCGGATCCATTACGGCGGACATACAATTTATAAAATTAAACGATTTTTATGAAACTTGGTATATACGGATTTCTTGGGTCCCTGATTACAAATTTGATTACAGATTTTTTAAATTCAAAATGGCGGTTCCATATAGCGGACATAGAAATTTTTAAATAAAGTTAATTTTAATGAAACTTGGTATCTAGGGGTTTTTGGTCTCTGATTACGAATCTGTTGTCAGATTTAAAAAATGTGAAAATGAGCCCGGTGCTGAAAAAATCAGATATACCTAAGATATGAAATACTGACAAATTGGATCCGCCATTTTAAATTTTTGAAATCTTATTATTTAAAAACATTAATTAATTTGTACTGATACAGTACGCGCATGATATTTGTACGTCGTACTTGAAAATTAGCATATTCGTATACGCTAGAGGCTGTCTGGGTACTAAGTGCCAACCAACGTTAGGGTGTCCTCAAAAATATGTCTTTCAAATTTTGTTTACGCCACCCTTATTTTGATTTCAATATAAAAATAAAAATTTTTCTGAAAATCTGAAGCCGATTAATTAATATTAATACGTGCCAGTAATTGATCGTTATTTCCCATTGAAAATACATTGGAAAAGTTGACTTTTTTAGTTTTTTTAAAAAGATTCATAATTTTTAAAACTTGAAGCACAAAATTCTCCAGGTCACAAGTCTCTTCATTTTAACTGTATTATAAGACAAAACTTTTACAAAAATTTAATTTTCAAAATTTTGAAAATGGCGGAGGTTTAAAGTGGGTCATAAAAATACATTATAAATTCACCATAAATATTTATTTATATTTAATTATTTTAATTTATACTAAGACCAACTTTATGAAATATAATATTAAAGAATTCATTTATTGACAACTTTGAAAATAATCAATTGATTAAAATTTTTTATTGTAAAGGATCAACTGTCAGAAAAAAATTATTTTTAAGTTTTTCTGTTTTTTATGAATATCAAAATTGTTTGTTCAAAGTCAAAATATAATTGTTTCAATTAAGGTAAATGTCCCTATTTGTGCACGTGTACCAATTTGTGCACATTTGCTCATATGTGCAAATTTAAATAGAAATCAATTAAATATAGTGTAGTAAGTAGTTACTTTTTATCGTGTAAAGTATATTTTGGCATAAAACAGTATTATATAACAATAAATGTTTTTAAAAAATTAATAGTTAGCTATTAGCATTTTGCAAACAATCTGCAAACAATCAAGTGACTTGACAGGTTAACGTTCTAGAGTTTGACAGAGCAAAAAAAACTAAATTTTTGTAAATTAATGTGAGTATTTATGAGATTTGATATTAATTTACCTTTTTCAACCACTGGTGCATATAAAGGTGAGTGTATTCTGGCTTATACCATGAAAAAAATAAATCGGTTCACAAATTGGTACATCAACCTTTTTAGGGTTTCGTGGCCCATGGCCGAAAGCCTTATAGTTTCACTTTGGCGTCCGTCCGTCCGTCTGTCCGTCGTAATTTGGGGCACTATAGATCCCAAATCAGTTTCGTGGCCCATGACCGAAAGCCTTATAGTTTCACTTTGGCGTCCGTCCGTCCGTCTGTCCGTCGTAATTTGGGGCACTATAGATCCCAAATCAGTCAGTCAGTCAGTCTTAACCACAATGGTTTATGATAACCAAAACAGGATTCGTAAATGCCTGCTTTTATTTTTTCTCTATTTGTCACAAATATATTATCTATGGTAGTGTGTTTTTACCATTTTTTTTACCATGGATTTAATCAACTTGTTAATTGGTGGAGAATCAATTTATAGAAATTAATTGTACATTAATTAAACATCCATAGTTTTTCTTTTAAAATTTTTTTTTTCTTTTTAAATGCCACGAAACCCTAGATGTAGGCGTTTTGCGCCTGCTTCTCTTCCAATTTTTTCATAAAAACACAATAATTTACTATATTTTGACATTAAAACTTTATTTTAAGTCATATTTGCTTTAAAAATTGATATGTTTTCTTATCAAAAGAAAAAGATTTTTATAAAAAAAGTCCAATTTTCAAAATTCATAATGGCGGATCCAATATGGCGGACAAATTTTCAAAAACTCATTAGATTCGTTTGAAACTTGATACTCGGGGTTTTTTGATTCGTCATGACGAATGTAATGGACAATTTTCAAAATTCAAAATGGCGGATCCAATATGGCCGACGAATTTTCAAATAAAAACTCATCGGTCCGATGAAATTCGTTAATCACGTTCTTTAGCTATTAAAATGTTTAAATTCTTTCTAACGTTGCCCCTTTTTCACCATGTTGAAGTAAACGTGAATTGGACAGTCTTTTAAAAATTTTTTTATACTTTTTCTTATTTATAATATTTAGATTTAAGTCTTAAAAAACTAAATTTAAATGCTTTTTTAACCCTTAATTATTTTTGTCTGCAAAACGCTGTTTGCAAAAATAGGCATTGCCCATTTTACAAAATAAATGTGTTCGAATTTAACAACAGAAAATATTGCTCTTCAGAACTTTATGAAATCAGAACACATTTATTTTGTAAAATGTGCAACTCCTTTTTCTGCAAACAGAGTTTTGCTAACAAACATAACTAATGATTAAAACAAAACATTAAAATTAAGATTTTTCGAGCTTTAAATTTAAATATAAATTATGTCACGTTATTTGTAACATTTAGAATTATTTTTCTGATATTTCGTATAGTAGAAAAAATTGAAAATTAAACAAAAATTTGAAAAAACGGACTTTTTTTTATAAAAAACATTAATAACTTATTTGTTTATAAATTTTTGATTTTTTTTATAACGTCATTCGACAGAGCGCATATGAAAACATAAGAAATAATGATTGATGAATTTTTCTATTCATTTTTAAGTACCGAAATAAGTCCTCAAACTTCATGCCAAAATTTTGTACATTTGTGCGTTAAAGGGTTATAAAGAAAATCAATTTTATCATTTTCTGGGGTTCCTAGTTCGCAGGGGCCCCGGACAATCTAACCCCCAAACCGTCTATTGCTACGCCACTGTGTCGCTAGTTAATAATTATTTATAAAATTTTATAAATTAATATTTAAAATTAAGTAACAAGTTGAAACAATGTGTTCGATAAAGGAGAAAATCACCAGTGCTATAAAATAGTGAATTATGAAAATTGTTATTCTAGTTTCTCTATTTCATAGAACCACTTCTTTTATTTTCATATCGTGCACATTAGTCATTCAGCTTTTAGATAAAATTAAATGATAATTAATTAAGACTATCATTTGCAACAAATGTTTAACAACAAAATTAGAATTTTAGCGCTATTTATAGTGCAATGCAAAATATGACGCCGCTATACTAATCGGAATCTCGCGGGGTAAGAAATTATAATTAACAAAACTTTTTATAATTTTGAATTATTATTGTTATTAGCAGTATATTCTATTGCTTAAAATAATGACTCTTTAATTACACATACATAAGCATTCACAGGTGTTCTTGAAATTTATTAGATACATCAGAAACTTTATGCTCATTTACACTTGTGTTAATGAGTATAATTTAGTGCAAAAAATATTCTGATATTTCTTCTAAATTATTAATTATTTCTTCGTAATCACGAATCATAAGTCAGATTTTCAAAATTTTTTAAACTCAAAATGGCGACATTTTTTTAAAAATTACTCAAATTTTCATGAACTTTTTCTGTCTCTCACACTCTGAAGTTGTCTTTTATTTATACTTTTGTTTTTTGTTATCTTTAGATAGATTGTATATTATGTTTTCTAAAATTTTAATAAATCCTTCGAAAAAATTTAATTATTTTTATAAATAGTAAAATTCTTCACAAGAATTAAATTATTTTTAATCAAATTTAAATAAAATTACATGAAAGAATTTAATTATTTTCAAAACTTTCAATGCAATTTTTAAATATATTCGTCAAAAAAATTGAAGGAATTCAATTATTTTTAAAAAATAATAAAATTCTTGTGATGAATTCAATGATTTTGAATATACATTTAATTTTAATAAAATTCTTTAAAGAAATTCCATTATTTTCGAAACAACTTTAATTGAATTCCTCGGATCAATTCAAATATTTTTAAATATTTTCATAAATTTCAATTATGTCCAAAAATTTTAATAAATTCTTTGAAACAATTTTTATAAATAGTAAAATTCTCCGAAAGAATTCAATTATTTTCAATTCACTTTTAATAAAATTTTTCTTCATAAAATTCAAATGCTTTCAAAATTCTCAATTAAAATTATTAAAGAAACTCCATTAGTTTAACAAAAATTCAAAGAAATTCTTCAAAAGAATTTAAATAGGATTTTTAAAAATTTTAATAAAATTCTTTGCAAGAATTCAGTTATTTTCTGAAATAATAAAATTCTTTAAAGGAATTCTATTATCATGAAATTTTTTGATAAAATTCTTTGCAACAATTCCATGATTTTCAATATATTAATTTTAAAATTGAAAATATTTGAAAAGAAAAATTATAGAAAAGTGAATAATAATGCAATTTATTTTGCATTATTTTTGTTTATGAATCACAATTTTTTTAACAAAATTATTATTATGTTTTAGAAAAAGAAGAAAAATATTTACAAATTTTCTATTTTTTTAATCTTATTTTTGGAACAGGATTTTCCACAGAAATTAAAGACATTCAAAAATTTTAAATTCAAACCTTTTTGAAATTAAACAACTTATAAAAGTATTTGTTATAAAATATGAAGATATCGATTGCTCCGAGTCGAAACTCGGAGTGATCGATTTCTTCATGTTTTATAATAATTAAAGATGACCAAGTAGTAAAATAATTATTTTATATTATTATAAGAATATTGTTACTGTAACTTCATCAAAATTAATTTCATCATTTTAATTTAATTATTATTTTCTAGAATTTTAAATTATTTTTTATGAAAATAATTAAATTCCTTTAAAAAATTTATTATTTATAAAAAATAATAATTAAATTCCTGTGAAATTTTTATTATTTATGAAAATAATTAAATGTTTGCGTACATAGTTGAATTTTATTTTTTGAAAATAGTTGAATTTCTGCAATTATTTGTAGGGGAGAGTGGGGCAAAGGCGCTATGCGGGGCAAAGACGTTTTTTAAAATATCTCCTTTATTTTCTGTCTATTCCAATTGGTATTAAAAATTAAGTTGCAATGCAATCAGACCAATTGATTAAAAAAAGAAGAACCTAAAAATGTCAAATATTTTAAGAAATATAACAAAAAAATTGTTTTGCAAAAATAAAATGATAATTTTACTGAACAAACTTTTATTTTTTAAAACATAAGTTTAAGTATTTAATTTTTAAAAACGAAACATGTAAATAAATTTAATATTTCTCTTCACAACTGGCGTGGTGTTTTAGTTTAATTTTGTATCTAAATATTTTAAATTTAAAGTAAAAAAAAGTAATATTGAACATAATTTGGTTAAAAACAATTGAATATTCTAATTTTTCTATGTATTTATCGTATTTATTCACAATATAAGGTTAAAATCACTAAAAGTTTTTATTTTTTATTTAAATAGTTTAATTATTTTAATAATATGTTGTTAACCTTATGTTTCGTAAATATTATACTAATAATTATCACTTGTTAATTTTTTTAAGGCTTATTTAAAAGAAAGCATTTGCTTTCTTTTAGAAATATAAGCGAAAACGTCGCTGCCCCAGCGTGTGGGGCAAAGGCATTTTTTGCATTGTTTTTAGATTTTATTAAATAATGTATTTATAATAATTATAATATACTAAATAACAACTATTAAAATTTCTTATTGATTAGTTTTAAAATAATGAAAAACAAAGACCGCATAAATTAATTGCTTAATTTAAAAAATATACATCGATAAATGTAAACCTAGCGCCTTTGCCCCACTCTCCCCTAATTTCTCCAAAATTGATTTTTTTTAGTGTTTTCAACAAAAATTTAAATTTGAAAGTTTTCAAATTCTATTATTTTTAAAATTGTTAATTTTATTTTAAAAAAGTGAGTGAAAAGTCAGCTGTGCGCTTAAACGCGTAAATTGTAGCTAGTTGTTTATAATAATTGTAATTGAACTATGTAATTTTTTATTTTTTTTTACAAATAGCAGTAACGTTCGCGATTAAAACAAGTTAAATTAATGCTTAATTGGTTCAAATTTATAAGGAATTATGTCAAATTTGTTAAGTGGTACATATATGTACCGTACGCACGAAAGGGTTAAAAGTTAATGTTAGATATTTAATATTTTGCATTAAGAGTTTATTTTACTTTCAAATTGAGAATTTAAGAATGTATAAAACAAAGAAAAAAGAATAAAATAATAAAAAATAATAAAAAATATTTGGCTTTTTATAAAAAAAGTACGTAAAGCGATTTTGTTTAATTTTTTCTAAAATCGTAATAGTTAATTAAAAAAATGAGTCTCATTATTTTTTGTGTAATATAAGGAAATAAAATTGTGCATGTATTTTTTGACACGCCCTTATAAAACATTATAGAAATTCTTGGAGAATTTGATAAGAGTTTACAAGAAAGTATCAGTAAAAAAAAGTGTTATATAACATTTCTTTGAATGACGTAACCCTGACCGGTGTCGATGACAGGAGAAATAACTACATGGGGAGGGAATCTGGACCCGTTCCTATTGACGGGGGGGTATCTACCTAGAATCGGGGGTCCCCCACTGTGAGATATTTTCCACTAAGACCCCACTTCTTGCACTTATTGCAGGAAAAAGTTACGAGCCTATGGCGGGCCCAGTTCTGCTAAGAACGTTGAGACGCGCGAGATAGCAATTTTTGATATCGATTATATTGATATAGTCCCTTAAATTATTCATCCCCCTAATAAAAAATAAATATTTATCTTTTGAGAGAAAAAAAATTATTCCAATTATTTTAGAATTAAATCGATAAGATTTTTGTTTTAATTTCTGAAAGGAAGTTAACGAAGAAAAACTCCCGGAAGAGTCACGGTACCAGTGTACGAGTTTTATGCAAGTTTCCGGATTTCCACCTTTCTTTTCTGAGAGCGCGTGTGTTGAGTATAGTGACACGCAAGGACGTTTTCAATATCTTTTATAAGAAAGAAGAGAAGATTACCTGATAAGAGGAGAAGAAAGTTAACAACAAAAGGGAGGGCGGGAGGGAAACAATTCAAATTTGGCGCTCCTCAGCTTCAGTTAAACGAGGCATGAGGATCTAAGGACAAAATTTAGCTGAACAAAATTACATCGAGGTAGCATTTCTTTACATGTACGTAAACAATTTCCGCTTTTATAATATCATTTATAATATCACTAATATCACTAATGTTGTTACTTGAAAAAATACTTTCAATTTAATGTAAATTAGTGCTTCCAAATTTTTTTTGGCTTCGATCAAAACAATTTTGGCCAAAAGAAACAAGATTTCTATTATCTATTCTGAAATTCAGAATAAAAATTGCACAAATGTCAACTGCGCATGTTTAATTGTCTAAAAGAATGTTTATCAGTTTTTACTAAAACATACAATACGCGAAAATCAGTCCATAACCTTAATGTCAAAGAATATGCACTGATTTATTGCAAAATAAAATCCTTTTGTAGAAATAATTTTACATTTGATAGATAAGAGGATGCATATTAAAATTAGAAGAATCCGCTAAAATAGAAATTACTTCTTTAGGGTGAGATGTTTAAAAATAGTCTTTTTACTATTACTTCAATTTTAAATAAATTTAATTATATGAAGATTTTTATGCTTTAACAGATTAAAAATCTGTTAAATATTAGAAATTATCCTTTTTGAAATTTAAAACTTGTACGTAGTTAATTGAAACCCAAGGATTCCTTCCTAATAAAATTTATTTTTCCTATGATAATGATGAGACTAAACTCCGCAACATTGATATGAACGAAAAATTGGAAAAGAATGTATTTCAAGCTAAATTCATCTTCAATTTTAATGTGCCTGGATTTTTAACAAATTAACTAGAGGATAGTTACTTACAAATAATTTTGTAGCAAAAATAATAAATTTTTAATTATTTTTTCGTTTTTAAAAACGTTACGGACTTTAGATTCATAATATGTTAATAATAAGACTATAATTAGTCTTATTATAATAATAATAGACTATATTACATAATATTAGACTATATTATGACTAATATAGAAAAATTTTAACCAAAAAATGAAAATATTCACTGGCGTCACATATATATTCTTATAAATTTAAAGAGTTCAAAGTTTCCTTCTAGAAGAAGCAAAACAATATAAATATTACTAACAAAGTTATTTGCAATACCGAAAAAAGAAAATGCACTGAAAATTGATACTAAAATTAGCAGTCGAGAATGTAATACGATGAGCTTCTAAAATAAGAAATATAAATCGTTGACATTGCAAAAAGTAATCAGTTCCACGTTGAAGGTAGACTCCATTCTTTAGAAAAGTCAAAAAATGTAACGAAACATTTTTAGAATTAAAAAAAGGTGTATAGAATAGATATTTATTTTTCTTATTATGTCAACTAATTTCTTTATGTATTTTATAAAACATGTTTAATTATATAACCACTAATAGTAAAAACAGTATACACACAGGCTTTAGTTGTTCCACCAAAGAATTTTTTGATTATTTGAAACTTTTGTACAAAATGTTTTTCTTATGAAAAAAATATGACATAAATTCAAAAGATTTCCATTAATTTACATTAGTTATTTATTTACATTAATTATAATTTAATCACTTCCAAATATCATAACATTCGAGCTAAATATTATGTCAATATTGCCTGTCAATGGTGAGACAATTTTAACCCAACATTATCAATGTCTGCCTGGCAATATTGATGAAATAACCCTTTCGTGCCTCTAGGACATATATGTCCCAAATAAAAAAAATTGATGATATTCTAATAAAAGTTAATCAATTAATTTGCGGAAAATTTCTTTCTATTCCGAATGGCCGTTGCTACAATTAAAAAAATAATAAATTACGTAGAACGATTATAATTATTATAAACAATAGGTAAAATATTTATAAGAAAATAGCGAAACTTAATATGTCCCACTTGGAAAAGTTTATAATATTCTTATAAAAGTCAATCAATTAATTTGGGGTGAATTTCTTTCTATTCCGAATGGCCGTTGCTACAATTAAAAAAGTAATACATTACCTAGTACGATTATAATTATTATAAACAATATTTAAAATATTTATAAGAAAATAGCAAAATCTAATTTTTCAAAATTTCCTCAAATTCGCTTAAAACATCTTACTCAGGGGTTTTCGGGTTGCTGATTAAGAATCTTAAGTTAGATTTTCAAAATTCAAAATGGTGGACATTTTTTTTTCAAATCTGCTTAAATTCGCTTAAAACTTGTTATTCGGGGGGCCACCATTTTGAATTTTTTAAAATCTGACTTCAGATTCGTAATCAGCAACCCCGAAAACCCCCGAGTAACAAATTTTATTTAAATTTGAGCAATTTAAAAAAAATGTCTGCTATATTGGATCCCCCATTTTGAATTTTCAAAATTTTGAAAATCTGACTTCAGATTCGTAATCAGCGACCCAAAAACCCGTGAGTAACAAGTATCAACAAAATTCAATTGCTGGGTTTCTCAGGAGCACGAAAGGGATAATGTTTCAATTTTAAACATTATTCAAAATAATACATTTCTTTTATGAGAAATAAAACTTTTTAGTTTGATTTGCAAAATTGTGTACAAATGTTATAAAAAGAAGTTAATAACAACATTCTAAAAAACATGCTGTCATAAAAAATTTCATAAGAAATTCTACACAAATTTCTGTGTTGAAATTCGTTCAAATTTTATAAAAATTGCGAATCTAATTTTTTTTTTAAATATTGCATGAAAATTGACTGGGCATTCGTACGAAGTTCGTACGAGGAATCGGTTGCGTATGGATTTTTAATCAAAATATTTAAAAATTCACTAGAATTTTTAGACGACAATTTTTTTAATCAAAAACTGATATCAAATTCTAATATCACTTATTATTATTTATGAAACCCCATATAATATTCAAACTTTAATTTAATTGTTAACTAAAATTTATGTGAAAAAATTAACAAGTTATGATTATTATAAGCTATGCTATTCTGTCAATGGTAATTTTTATTAATTACTGTTACTCTTTAGTTTGTAGAACTAACCTCTAGTTATTATATTCTAATTAATTTAATAGGTAACCTATCAATCAAAATAATTACATAAACTAATAAAATAGCTAGGTCTACTAAACAATTTTTAACCAAAACCAATAAATACTTATAATAACTATTTTTAAAAAATTATATTTTTAATTCTGAATTTAATATATGTTATTATAAATAAAAATTAATACAATTTCAGGCGAAATGAATGAAAAAGAATTTTAGAAAGGAATTACAATTTATTTTATCAATATGTAATGGAGTCACTTTTATATGAGAGTAATAAAAATGGAGAATTTCTGCGGACACGTTTTCGTAAGAAGTCGCATAGATTTTGCAATCTTTGCTGATCCCAACTCATGTCCTAACTACTGTACATATATAAACACCTGTAAATAAGAAATTTCGCACAGACTATTCTATGTATATATATATGCAAGAAACTCAATGCAATAGAGACATATTATTCTATACTTGACTGTATCGAAATAACTCGAATCTACGTAATTATTAAATTTATTATTATTATTGACAGACAAATATCATTCGTTCTTTACCCTGATTTTCAGTAATTACCTATTCTCGTATCCTGTGCAGTTTAATGAAAACAACAAATATTTGGAATCCTTTTTTTTATTAAAAATTGGTACTAGAAGAAACCAAAATAAAAAAGTTTTTCCCTTTTGGTTTACGAAATGAATTTTTTTTACTTTGTATGCACAATGAAAAATAAATTTTTAATAATATTAAATATTAAACTTTTAAAACTATTACAACATAAAAACATCTGTCCCACTTAGAAAAATTTATATTCTTATAAAAGTCAATCAATATTAATTTGGGGTACATTTCTTTCTATTCCAAATGGCCGTTACAACAATTAAAAAAATAATATATTACGTAGTACGATTATAATTATTATAAACAATAGGTAAAATATTTATAAGAAAATAGCGAAATCTAATGTGTCCCACTTAGAAAAATTTATAATATTCTTATAAAAGTCAATCAATTAATTTGGGGTAAATTTTTTTCTCTTCCGAATAGCCGTTGTTACAATTAAAAAAATATTAAATTACTTAGTACGATTATAATAAAAAAACAGTGCTGGCGCAGTACAGAATTTTTTGTTCCTCAAAGTTCAAACAAGCTTCGATGTCAAGTACTGTCAGAAAGTAGAAAAATTGTTCACAACGCTTTTTGACAGCATTGATTTTTATGACCTTTATTTTAAACAAATAATAAAAAAAGTTGATAAAAGTTTATAAACATAAATTGATTGAAAAAAATTCATATTTACTCCAATATTTTGTTATATTTTTAAAAAATAATTTTACATAATTTTCTAATTTTGTGAAAAACAATTTATTTAAACAAAATTTTAATGTTAACCATACTTGGTACTTTTAGAATCTTATTAATCTTCCTAATATGAATTTTTAAATTATTACTGGTAAATTTTTCTTTTTAAATAATTTCCATTTTTAAAATTAATTTATTCAAAATCATCGAATTGTTTCAAAACTTTTTTGTCACAAAATTAGATACCTAATATTAGAATTTCTTCAAAGAATTTTATTATTTAGAAAAATAATTGAATTCTCGAGAAGACATATTATGTTAAAATTTTTGATAATTCTAATTAACCACTTTCTGAAGAATTTCTTTAAATTTTTTTTTAAATAATGGAGTTTCTTTAAAAATTTTAATTAAAAATCTTAAAAATAAAATAAATTTTAGGAACAATTTCTTTCAAGTCTTTGAAATAATCGTGTTTGTTAATAATTGAAATTAAACATTTAATTATTGAATTCAATTAAAATTTTTTAAATTATTTTTTAAAAATTTTATAACGAATTAAGAAAAAAATTTAATTCTTTAGTGAAATTTTTTTGAAAATAATTGAATTTTTGCAAAGAATTTTACAATTTATAAATGTAATTGAAGTTTTTCGAAGAATTTATGAAAATTTTAAAAAATAATTGAATCCTTTAAAATTTTTTACAACGAATTAAGAAAAGAAATTGAATTCTTTCGTGAAATTGTTTTGAATAGGGGAGGGTAGGCTACATTGAACCGGGTATTTTATAAAGTCCAAGAACTAATTAAATTTTACAAATTTCGATCAGGTTTTTGTATCAAAATTAAGCTGAAGTACTCCTTTAGTTAATACACACGTTACAAACACAAATTATTATGATTAAATAATTAAATTTAATTTTTTTCTAGCCAGTTACACTTTTCTTATTTTGAAGAATGTGTGTCTACATTGAACCACCTTTAATAAAACACTACAATTTACTTCTAAAATAATATTTCCACTTACACATTGTAAAAAATCTTATTTTTCACTCAAAAAAATAGAAAATTGTTGTTAAAAAGTTATTATTTGTTAATATAGGAGATTAATATATTTTGATGTCAGGTTAGGTAGGTAAAGTGACAGTTTGAGTTTATTTCGTTCACAATTGTGATGAAAGCATGTCTTCCAGTATTTTTCTTACTAATTAGTAGAGCAGACAACTTTACAACTCTTAAAATTGAAAATTCTTTGCTTTTTCGGGTGGTTCAATGATACCGCACTCACTGTATACACATGACAATCACAACAAAAATGGTTTATAATAAATTTATGTATAAGAGTTAAAATTCTTTATCACATCGGAATATTGAAGTTGGCACCCTAAGCTAAATAAATCACAAGTTTACTAATTTTTAAAACTTCCTATTTCAAAAAAAAACTTGATTATATTTCCACAAAATTTTTTGTTTTGTACGTGAAAAACAGTTTTTTTGGTTTTTCTTTATAAATAATAAACCTACGTGCCCGAAATTTTTGGACATAGTTTGTTTCAGTAAAACTAACTTATATATTAAATAAGAAAAAATTTCACTCAGTCATTTCTCAGAAAATTGAAGTGGTTCACTGTTGACGCTGGTTCAATGTAGCCTACTCTCCCCTATAATAAAATTTTTGCAAAGAATTTTTCTATTTTTGAATATAATTGAATTGTTTCAAAGAATTTGTTTTAATTTTAGAAAATAATTGAATTTTTTCGAAAAATATTATTAAAAATTTTTTTTAAATTGAAAAAAATGAAATGTTTAAAAAATGAAATGTTATTAAAATTGTATTAAAAATTTTTTTAAAAATTGAATTCATTCATGAAATGTTATTAAAATTGTATTAAAAATAATTAAATTTTTGCAAATAATTTTATTATTTATTTATTTAAAAAACATAACGGGACATTGCCTTTTATAAATAAAATTGAATTGTTTCGAACGGTTTATAATAATTTTAGAATATAATTGAATTTTTTTGAAATATTTAATATCGATTTAAGAAAAGAAATTGAATTCTTTCGTGAAATTGTTTTGAATATAATAAAATTTTTGCAAAGAATTTTTCTATTTATGAATATAATTGAATTGTATCGAAGGATTTTTTTTTAATTTTAGAAAATAATTAAATTTTTTCGAAAAATATTATTAAATTTTTTTTAAAAATTGAATTCTTTTGTGAAATTTAAAATTGTATTAAAAATTTTTTAAAAATTGAATTCATTCATGAAATGTTATTCAAATTGTATTAAAAATAATTGAATTTTTGCAAAAAAATGTACTATTTACAAATATAATTGAATTTTTTCGAAGAATTCATTAAAATTTTAGAAAATAATTGAATTTTTTTATAACGAATTCAGAAATAAATTAAATTTTTTCGAAATTGTTTTAAATACAATTGAGTTTTTGCAAAGAATTTTGCTATTTATAAATATAATTGAATTGTTCGGAAACATTTATTAAAATTTTAGAAAAAACTTGAATTTTTTCGAAAAATATTATTAAAAATTAGAAAAAATGGAATTCTTTCATAAAATATTTTTAAAATTGTATTAAAAATAGTTAAATTTTTGCAAAGAATTTTATTATTTATTTATTTAAAAAACATAACGGGACATTGCTCTTTATAAATAAAATTGAATTGTTTCGAACGTTTTTTTAAAATTTTAGAAAATAATTGAATTTTTTTGAAATATTTAATATCGAATAAAGAAAACAATTGAATTCTTTCGTGAATTTTTTTTTTTGAAATAATTGAATTTTTGCAAAGATTTTATGTCGAATAAAAAATATTGAATTCTTTCGTAAAATTTTCTTGAAAATAATAATTGAATTTTTGCAAAAAATTTTACTATTTTTTAAAATAATTGAATTCTTACGAAGAATGATATTATTTATGCGAATAATTAAATACTTGAGAAGAATTTTATTAAAATTTTTAAAATTATAGAATACAAATAATTAATTAGTAAATTAGTTAATATAATTGATTTTTTTAAAGTTTGAGTCTAAAATTATTCAAAAATTCATATTTTAAAATAAAAAGTTCTGTAATTTGTATAATTTAATTTAATTTCAAATTAATTTTTTTCCCATAAATAACTGTACTGTAGGTTTTTTAATTGATAGAAAAGTCGGAAAATACGTGAAAATCCATGAATATCTTGAGAACATTCTAATTTCCAAATATATTGCTAGGACGTCTGTAGGATATCCAGAAATATCCGTTATTGCTGTTAGGAAAATAAAAATGTACTACATATTAGGGCGAAAAGAGTTAAAATGTTGAAAATTGTTACCAACTTGTAGTGGAAAATTAGTCATTAATTTTTATTTACTTTATTTTTTTCGAAAATTCTATGTAAGCTTAAAGAAAGAATTTATTTATATATAGTTTCTTGTCTACATCTTTGTCATTTATTTTAATTAAAACAAAAACTAAACTTCTTATATATATATATATAGAATAATTATTTGATTTAATTGGGATATAAATGTCTACAAACTGATCACAAATATGTTTATTTATCTTTCTCTATAAAATAATACATAATATTTCTGTTTTGTATTTCATTACATATTACATGTTACTCAACCTAGTTGAGGTATAAACGATTATCGATTTTAATGGTGGTTTTACATAAATTTTGATAATTTAGTTTCAAACATTTTCTCAGCACTTCCTTCTGAATTATGTAATTATATTATGAGATTTATAATCAGCAAATTGAAAATTTTTTTCTGATATTGTTTGCTTCAAAATATACTATAAAAATTAAAAACAAAAAACATTTGGTATTGGACGTATGCAGTTTTACTTATTACACAATAAACTCCATCAGCAAGATATATTGTACTCTTTATTAAATTCCATTTAAATTCCTTTTATTGCAGTGAAAACACCATAGTAGAGAAATAAATCTTTCCTTGTTGTGCAATCAATATAATTAGCAAATAAGTAAAAGTTCTCCTTAGTGTTTAAGAATTAAATTTTTATGGTGCTTTTTAAATACTTTTTTTCTTTAACTTTTCGTAAGTGTTTTATGATAAATTTTCTTAATATATATGTCAATGTCACAATTATCTTTTTTTCAACAAAATTTCTCGAGTGATCTAACTGTAAATAATTGAAGTCAAAAAGGGATCTAACTCATTTTTTATCAAATTTTAACTATATAGAAAAATAGACTCTATTACATGTTCTTTTTAAAATTTTGCATAATGAAAATTGTATAATTAAAATATTATAATACCTAACATTATAATTAAAAATTTTTTATCGCGGTAGAAGAATTTAACTCTTTTCGACTACCAACTTTTTAACATAGATTATAAAGAATCATTTTTGTGAACTTATATGAAATTATCTCGAAAAAGAAACTCTTCCTGGTGGGAAAATAATAAATGAAAAAAATTTAAAAATGAGGGAATTATATGAAACGAAAAACTTAAAAAAAAGAGAAAATGACTTCTAATTGTGTAGTAAAAACATTGTGAAAAAGGGATCAATCTTTATTGTAAACTTTAAAAAATTTATCTACTTCATAAATAAAATTCAAATTAATTAATTAGTTTTAAATTTATTTCGAACCAATTAAAAAATGATTTAATGTTTAAATAATTCGTTTTATGAAATTAATTAATTAATAAAATTTATTTAAAATTAATTTTGCAATATTTTAAAGAATTTGCAAATATTTTAAAGGCGAAAACGGTAAAATTTCTAAAATGATAAATTGAAAATTAAATATTCTTTAAAAAACTATTTCATTAAATGCTTCCAAAAAGTAATCTTTAAATTTATTAATAAATTTAAATTAAAAAAAAACTTTTTTATATTGAATACTTTAATAAACCGATAACTTATGAATAGAGAAACTTCCATCTTGAAAGAAGAATTCAAGTGAATTCCTCATTTAGATTCATTTTCCCCATTAAAAAATAATTTATCAGTTTATTTTTAAAAATAATAAAAATATTAGAGAAACACTTTATAGAACAGTTTTTTTCCTCTTTGGAAATATTTCAAACAATTTTTATATCCAAATTTAAAAAATTTTTTAGACGGTTTGATAGAAAAATTTAAAAAATAATCGTGAAGCTCTTTTTTAAGGGGGGAAACCACATTAGGAGGCTTATTTTTATGGATACTTTAAAAAAATTACAAAAGAAGAATAAATCAAAAGTCAATAAAATGACATAAGAATTTAAACCTCAATACAGGTGAAAATAATGAAAATAAAAGATTTTGAAGGTATTCGCAAAATTGACTTCAATTTTTACCATTTTTTTTACTAATTATATGGTAAAAAAACTCCTTTAACCCTTTAACGCCCAAATGTACAAAATTTTAGCTTGAAGTTTGAAGTTCAAATTTTTTTTGCAAAATTTCACTCGAAAGTACGAAATTGTTTAAAATGTTTAGATTAGCTTGAAACTTGTTACTTGGGGGTATTAGGGGTCGCTGATTATGAATGTAAAGTCCAATTTTTAAAATCCAAGATATCGGATTCAATATGTCGGACAAATTTTTCTAAAAACTTATTAGATTCGCTTGAAACTTATTATTCGGGGTTTTTTGGGGTCGCTGATTATAAATCTGAAGTCCAATTTTCAAAATTCAAGATGACGAATCCAATATGTCGGATAAATTTTCAAAAACTCATTAGATTCGCTTGAAACGTGTTTATTTGGGGTTTTTGGGGTCTCTGATTATGAATCTGAAATCCAATTTTCAAAATTCAAGATATCTTAGTTTTATACTACAGGCTTCGAATCGACTTTAAGGCACAAAAAAAGTATCATTAGTCGAATAAAAATAAAAAAGTCAAAAGTGTCGTTTATTTAATTCAGTTTTGTTACAAAAATTTTATTTTGTATTTTCCCTGATCTTTCAATGATTTCTTAATTCAATTATATTTAGATCTTGAATAATTTTGTTAAATAATTTTAATAATTCCTATTTGTTTTTCCATTAAAAGAATTTCAATTTAAAACCTTCTGAAAAATTTAATAATTTTTAAAAATTACAACATATCCCTTCTAAAATTCAATTATTTTCTATAATTTTTAATTAAACTTAAACTAAATCTATTTTTTAAAAATAAGTTTCCAAAAGTTCTTCGAGAATTTAATTATTCAAATACAAAAATTCAATCGTTTATAATAATTGCAACTGAAACTGTCCTTTTTTAAAGTTATTAACTGTATAATACTTTCAAAAAATTATTATAAAGAAATTCTTGAAAATTAAGTTTTTTAAAATATTTAAAAAAAATTATTTTTGAAAGATAAAAGTTCTTCATTTATATTACAATTAAAAAATGTCCAACCAATTAAAATTTGGTAAAATCTTTTACAAACGATTGAATTTTTAAACAATTGAGAAATATGAAAGAAAATAATAAATTTTTAAAAAATTCTAATTAAAAATTTTAAACATGATTACGATTTTTCCAAAATGTTAAAAATGATTCTCAAAAAGTTTAATGTTATTATTTATCCTATATTTAAATTTTTGGAAATATATGTAATTGAAAATATTGAAAATAATTGAATTTTAAAAAATTAAAATGAATTCAATAATTTTCAAAATATCCAATTAAAATTGTTCAACAGTAATAAAATTTTTAAAAAAAATTATTTTCAATTGTATTTTACAAAATTTTAATTATTCTACAATTTTATATTTATACGTATATTTTTAAAATTTAATTATATCGTAAAAAAATTATTTAAAAATATAATTTTAAAGATTTGTCGATAGTTATTTTTAACATTATAAAAATTGAAATAAGTAGCATTTTATACTAAAAATGTGTCAATACCATATGAAATTTATAGTGATTTATTAAATTCGGTTAAATATTTTTTTAGAAAAATTTTTTTTTAAATTGTTTTATTAAAAAAATTATTGTTTTTATAAACAAATTAATTTTCTTTAATTTTAGACTCAATTTTTTATTTTTTGAATTTTATTTATACTTTATAATAAAGAAAAGATTTTCCGAAAATTCCCGAAATGGGTCTGATGATTTTAATGAGTTTTAAAAAATTTTCAATCACGCTTCACAGTGGAATTTTTTTAAATTTATTTTTCAAAAATGTTTACAGCCTGTATTATGAAAAACAAAATTTTTTGAGAGGATCCAAAGTTAACTAATTGTTAATTACTTTTGCTTATAACAGTTTAGATAAATTATTTTATTCTTTATTATTTATCTGGAGATTCTTACTATGTACTTTTAATTCATAGTTTGTATCATGCAGACCTCAAATATTATGACTTTTAAAATTTTTTTTAACTATTTTCAAATAATGCGACTTTTATTTAACTGCAACTTATTTTGATTTTTATTAGTATAATAGACAAATCTTTCAAATTAAATTAATTTTTTTAATTAGACAAATTATAATTTGTCTAATTAAATTTTCGAAATACATAATTAAAAAAGCTTCTGAATAATTGAAATTTTGTAAAATTTAATTGAAAATAATTTTTGTTAAAAGTATTTTATTATAAATTTCGAAAATCAACTTTTGAATATTTTTGAATTTACAAAATTTTGAAAATAATTTAATTCTCAAAAATTTTAATTAAAAATCTTCAAGTGTAAATTTAATAAAAATGAAAATTAATGAAAATTAGTTTCTAAAGATATATTAAAATATTTTTGAAAAAATTAAGGGCATTTGAACCTTGATGACGTTACACTTTGTGCAAAGCATGTGTGACGTCATCAAGGTTCAAATGCCCTTAATTCTCAAAATTTTTTCATTATAATTTTTAAAATTCAATTATTTTCAATATTTTCGTTTACTTATTTCCATAAATGCAAATACATACAAAAAATAATAACATTTAAATTTTTTGAATTATTTTTAACATTTTGAAAAAAATTTTCAATATTCAAAATTTTTAATTAAAATTCTTCAAAAAAATTGAGTCGTGAATTTCAAAAAGGGTTCAACTCTAAAAATCGTAAGAGTAATTTTTACTGTCATTATTGTTATGTAAAAATTGTCTATATAATTGTTATAATTATATATGTTATAATTATTTATAACGTTTAAAAAAAATAATTTTAAGAGTATCTTTATTATCATTTTTAAAAATATTCAACCTTAATATATTTAAAAAATAGACAGTTTCAATTATTAAAAAAATTGAATTTTTGTTTTTAAATAATTGAATTCTCGAAGAACTTTCAGAAAATTATTAAAAATTAATATAGATAGTTGATTGCGAGATGGAGTTTATATTTTATTTTATTTATTTTTTATTTCCCATAAAAAAAGAAATAAGAAGTACATTGAAATATTTATTTAGAAAAATTATTTAAGTTTTAATTAATTAAATTTAGAAATTAGTGAAGAATCAGGGAAATAAAAGATAAAATTTTTGTAACAAAGTTGAATTAAATAAACGACTTTTTTTCTATTTTTAATCGACTAAAGCGACTTTTTTTGCTTGTTAAAGTCGATCCGAGGCCTGATCATGTGAAAAAGTTTAAATTTCTATACCTTATATTATGTTTTAATTATAATTTCTATATATTATGTGTTTTCCATAAATTTTTTTTATAACTTTGATAATAATTGGACTGTTAATATAAAACTAATGCGAATTAATTTTGTCGTTCTAACGATTTTGATTTGTAGTAAAAACAATATATATGTTTAAGAAGATTTTTTGTTGATAAATTATAAACAATATGACGATGATGATGTTGCTTCAACTTTAATATCTCTATACGTTAAACGTATGTGCTCTCACATGAAGTACGTAACTTCATGAATTGTGTGATATTCTTGACGCGCTCCATTACGTGATTCCTAGGAACTAGTATTCAGTTGTGTTTTTTATGAGAGAAATGTGGTAGGAAGAAAGCGTATCAGGAAACCAATATCATGTTCTTAAAGTAATCAAGCCTATGTTAAATATGTCTACATTTTAATGGAAAAATACTTTAGGCAAAAACTGACGATAATTTAAAAAAAAAATTTTTCTTCCAAGATATATAAGTTCAGAGGTAATTACTGTCATTAATTTGCAACCTAATGAATAACTAAGTAATTATAACAGGAAAATCGCCTTTTCAATCAAAAATTTCAAATATTTAAAAAAAATAAATTTTTATATTTATTTTATATTTATACCTATCTACTCTTAAATTTTTAAAAATCAAATGCAAATAAATTTCGAGTATCCCAACTTTTTGGTTTTAAGCTAGTCACATGTGCCACTAAAGATTTATGAAATAATCTGGAGTAAGGTATTTTTTCATTTTAATCTTATTTTTTTATAGAATTAAGCTTTGTAACAAGAATTTATTTATTTAATCATGAGGGCCTCCAGCGGGGACCAATAAGGGATTTTATGGATTGCCCATATCATTGATTTGCAAAAATTTCTAAGTCCAAACCTCAAATAATTTTTTATTACTATTAAATTAAAGTTTAAAGTTATTTTAAACGATGAAAAACGTGTTTTTAACACAAAATTAACACTTTTTTGAAAATATTGAACTAACATTAGGGAAAATTCTCAATCCAGATATAAGTTACTTTTACGTAGACAGACTGTGTCCAAAATCAAATTAAATATAATTATATAAGAAAATAAAAGCTTGAAATAATATAAAAAAAATTCAATTAAACTTTTTCAAAAAAATTAGTTTAAAAATTCAATTTTTTAAAAAAATTTACGCTATGTTGCTTTTAATATTGAATTATTATTTATAAAAAAAAAAAAATTATTTATTTAATAATCGAATGTTTCTTAAAACTCAGCTCCCATGAATAAATTTTATTAACAAATTTTTAAATAATTCAATTCTTTCGACGAATTTTTGCAATAATATTTGTAACTTTTCCGAAACTAAATTTTTTTTTCGTGTTTTTAACTAAAATTCTTCTATAAATGCATTATTTTTAATTATTTTTGAAAAAGTTCTTTGAGAGTTTTCAAATTCATTTGTTTACAATTCAATTTTAAAAAATTTGAATTATTCGTAAATATATTTATATATTTATATATATTTGAAAATAAAAACTTCAAAAACAAAAATCCGCAATTAAACTTTCTCAAAAAAATTAATTCCACAGAATTGTTAGTTAAAAATATGAAAAATTCAGATTTTCAAAGATTTTAATTTGAAACCTTTTCAAAATTCAATTGTTTCTAAAAATTCACACTCTAATGCTTTTTAATATTCAATTATAATCTAAAAGTTTATAAATGAAATCAATTTTTAAATCAATTTTTATTAGAAAATTCTACTAAAATTGAATTATTTAAATACAAAAAAACAATTTATTGAAAACTTGCATGTTTCTTAAAATTGAATTATCATAAAGAATTTTATCAATAAATTTTTAAATAATTGTATTGTTTTGACGAATTTTAAAAAAATTTTTAAGAATAATAACATTTTTCGAAGAATTCGATTAAAATTGTATTAAAAATAATTGAAATTCTGCAATTAGTTTTATTATTTATGAAAATAATTGAATTCCTAAAAATCATTTTAGGGAAAGTTCACAAATGATGGCACGTTTTTTGTGGTTGGGGGGTTCTCTACTAAACGTGACACAATGTATTTTTCACATGTGACATTATTTTGTGAACGCTCCCTTATTATTTACGAAAATAATTGAATCCCTGCATAATTTTTATTATTTTATGGAAATAATTATTGGTTTGCGTTTTAAATAATTAAATTAAAAATAAAGAAATATTTTTTTAAATAATTGAATTCTTTTTATAAACTTTTTTAAAATAGTAGGGGAGTATAGTCAAGGTCGGACCACCTTTTGACTTTTGTTTATTTTTTTTAAATGAATTTGGTCAATTGAAGTATATTGTTGGAAAGTCCTGTTTAATAGGAACATTTTTTCTGTACAAAGTAAATTGATTGGTTTTAAAATAAAAAAGTTATAAAGATTTCAAATATAAGAAATTTGTAGTCTAGGTTGTCCCTTACAGTCAAGGTCAGTCCACATTTGAAATTCAAAGGGCATAACTGTTAAAAAATAACATGTTTAGAGTTATGGAAAATTGATCCTTTATTGTTTACATGAAATAATAAAATAGTAAGAATAAACAATATAAATAAACAAAATGTATAGGATTTAATATTATTTTTCTAATATCTTTGGCAAATTTTGCACTGAAATATTAATAAAATTAAATAAAAATATTAATAAGATTATCAATTGATAATAATTGATTTTTTTCTATTAAAAATCATTGATTTGAGGAAAATTTTTAAAAATAATTAAAATTTTGACAAGAATTTTATTAAAAATTTATAACATAATTGAATTTTTGCGAAGAATTTTATTACTTTTGAAAATAATTGAATTTCTGCATTAATTTGTAATTTCTTGAGGACTTTTTTTCAAGAAAACTGACTTTTACGGACTTCAAGCAAATTTACGGACCTTTACGGGATTTACGGACCTAGTTCGAGCCTTGTCATTATCAGCCTTGCCTTTATCAGTATCGGTACAGAAAAAAAAATTCCTGAAAATATGTAAAATGACGTTTTTTATTGAAATAGGATTTATTGTCAACTACAATATTTCGTTGTAATAAAGAGTTTTAAATAAAAAAAAAATAAAAATATGTATTAAAATTTTTTGTCTATTGTTTCAAGTTCATAATTTATTACGAAAAGTTATATTCAAGGCTTACTATTGCAAAGTTCCATAACATACAATATCTTTGACTTTTGACCATACCATAAGTGTTCTTTTTTAACGATTATTCTTATATCATTTACTGCAATCTCTAGATATTTTACATGGTTTATTTTATTATTCCGCGATGTAACAAACATCACATGTAAAATTATAGCTATAAATATTACGATATGGCTTTTAACGATTTTCCTCGTTTTCTTTTTACTACCTACGAATTTGATTTAATTTTTTTTATAACATTAGAATTATAATTTCCAAGTTTTTCCAAGTTTAAACTTTAACTGCTGTATTCTCGAAAACTTGTTTTCGCACGTAAGGTCCCTTTTCATAGACTATGTCAGATATTTTAAAATTATAGAAGGTATGCTTAAAATAAATGAATTTAACCCATCTGTAAAAAATAAAATAATTGCTTAAATAGTAATTTTATTAATTAAACAACTAATAACTTTATACATAATAAGTATTACAATTATGCTAAAAAAACCCTTGAAAATGCACGAGGGGAATTTCTAGTGGAAAAGTTGCTAAAATGTAAATCATTGCTACTTAGAAAATTAAAATTAGTTTTTTTTTTAATTTGTGAAAAATGAAGCTCGCAATCTTGCTTTAATGACATTTCGTAAAAAAGTATTGTTATTAGCATTGCAATGTAAAATAGCAAAGATTGATATCTTAGAAATTTTGCTACTAGAAAAACCCATCCTTGGTAAATTATAATTATTATTATATATAAAATATTTAACGTCTCTTATTTATATTCATTTTATCTTCTTTGTTAGTCTTATTAAGGGGTAACACTACCCTAGAGTCAGAAAAAGAGACCTATATCTTTGATGATTTGTTTTGAGAAAATGGAAACTAGAATAGGATTTCTTTTTGGAGGGTTTATTAAATACATATTGAAGAGTAGAAAAAAAATTTTTATTAAAAATTTTATAACAAAATGGCGGCGGTAAATTTCATAGTAAAAATCGACTATTTTTTTACGGCCAGAAAGGTTTCTTGAACAGTTTAAGTCCTGAAACACAAAACAAAGAAATTTTATAATCTGTATAATATAAACTTGAAAAGTACATAGGATTTTTTTAATTGGATGTAAACTTTAATTTTTATAAACAATTTACTTTTTATTTTTTGTCGAAAAATTGATTATTTTACTAAAAAAGAGCACCATTTCTACAAAAATTGATATAAAAAAAACTCCTATGTACTTTTCAAGTTTATATTATACAGATTATAAAATTTCTTTGTTTTCTGTTCCAGGACTTAAACTTTTCAAGAAACCTTTCCGGCCGTAAAAAAATAGTCGATTTTTACTATGAAATTTACCGCCGCCATTTTGTTATAAAATTTTTAATAAAAATTTTTTTTCTACTCTTCAATATGTATTTAATAAACCCTCCAAAAAGAAATCCTATTCTAGTTTCCATTTTCTCAAAACAAATCATCAAAGATATACAGGTCTCTTTTTCTGA
Organism: Leptopilina heterotoma; assembly: GCF_015476425.1. Lineage (NCBI taxonomy): Eukaryota > Metazoa > Arthropoda > Insecta > Hymenoptera > Figitidae > Leptopilina > Leptopilina heterotoma. Next base: position 1,614,707 of record NW_025110834.1, read on the forward strand.
CTCTAGGGTAGTGTTACCCCTTAATGTTAAAAGTAATTTTAAAATTAAAATAATAATAACTGCCATGGGATATTTACTATACAAACAATCATATACATATATTCCTAACCGATATTGTCGTGGTGGTAATAGATAGAGATAGATATTATTAATAATATTAATAGAGCAAGAACACTGTAAAAAAACACTGTAAAAAAAAGTGAAAGAAATTAAAAGAAATAGGTAAATAGTTATATTGTCCATGTGCTCAATAAATAAAAATAATAACAAAAAAAAGGTGAATAGTTGTATTGTCCATGTGCTCAATAAATAACTTTTTATTCATCTTTCTATTTATAATTTATAACCATCTTCTTGAAAAATTAGTTAGTTTTTATATAGAAAAATTTTTTGCACGTATATATTAAAGAATGCAAAGAGCATGTTGAATAAGAAAAATTACACAAAATTATTGGATTGAAATATGCTTGTTTAAAATAAATTTTTGTTTCAAATTTAAAATAAATTATTTTTAGTTTTTTATTTTTTTTAATTTAAAGATCTTTCTGATGTTCACTTTTATTATACCTTCCTTGTTTCATTTTTAAACTTAATATTAATGAGAAATTTTTAAAAATAAATTCGAGGGGGCTGGGAATTGAACCTGAGTTTGACGGACGCTAACCAAAGACCCTAACCGATAAGCTAACCAACCAACTATAAAAAAAAATTTTCTTTTATTTTCATGAAATAAACTACATTTGAATAAGCGTTTTAAATATTTACCTATTATACTGACTTTTTTATTATCTTTAGATTTTTTTAGTCATTACACCCTAATACATTTAAACCATAAGATTTTTAAAATTTATTAAATTAAAAAAATTTTTTTTAGTATTTTCTATAAATTTCTCAATACATGATATTATGCCATAAACTTTTACAAAATTAATATTTATTACGTGAATAATTATAGATTAAACTAACAAAATTTAGGAAAATTTAGTTTATTCTTAATAAATGTATGTTGTTGTTGATAGAATAGTTCAATTAAGAAAATGATGCGTCATCAATTTGTCACTGCATCTTTTGTGATTAAGCTCGTGCAATAGAAAAATGAAATAATGCTATTTAAGCTATTGTAATTAAACAGAATGGGATTCGACTAACTTGAAAACCGGTATATAAGAGTTGTCGATCGCCGTGGCATACAAACGTGTCCACACTGCAGGAAGACACTCTACCTTCCCTAATGGCACAAATTCTTTCACCTGTCCCTAGTAGAAATTTGTCATGGAGCCACTCGATTGTTCAAGTTACTGGACAGTTTTTGTCACGGACGCTGATTCTAGGCGGACTGGTAAATAACTGTAAAGTTACTGACCAACGCTCTTCGTCAAAGATTCAAGTTGAATTTGATATTGGCTAGACATAACTTCTGTCTAGTTTTTTTAATGTTACTTTAAAGTACTCCTAGAAATTATAGTTTTAAGTTTGTCGTGTCGATGACACTGCAATAATGTCTAATAACTAGACAGCTCGACTGATTATTTGCTAGAGATAAATTTGTTCTTATTCTTTCCAATATTTTAAAACTTTTCATTTTAATTTGTTATTAATAAAAAATTTAATTAATTTATTATTAGGTATAAATTAATAATATTAGTTAATAAAATTAATTAATAATAAAAAATATTAATAATTATTAATAAAATTAATTAATAATATTAATAATTAATAATACTAATTAATAAAATTAATTAATAATAAAAAATATTAATAATTATTAATAAAATTAATTAATTAATATTTATAATAATTTATAATAAATTAATAAAAATAATTAAGAATTTAATTACAGTAATCAATTTATTTATTAATTGTTAACGTTGCAAATTAAATTACTAAAAAGTTATAATAATTAAAAAATCATCTAAAATGTTTTATTACAAAGAAAATATTAAAAGTATATACCAATGCTTAAAATCTCTAGTTACGGCACTGAACTGAAACATATGTGCAGTGGTTATTAATTCTCAGTATCCATTGCGTTGAACGGCCGAGTGCGTTAAGCGGTGCGACTTTAGTCCAGCGGGACCCGGGTTCGCTCCCCGTTTCCCCCCCAAGATTTTTTCGGTGAAATTGCGTTATCGTTTTAAGGTTTATATAGATTATAATTGTTTATACTAATAAAAAATATTTGTTTCAGTGTTATTGTTAATAATAGTGCTTTAAAAAAATGGAAGTTGTTTGAAAACAGTAAATATTTAGGATATTCGAATTTAGAATTTTTTTTAATTGAATTGAAAATCAAAAAGTAGTATAGAAAATTACATGTAATAATTTACTATTCACATTATTTTTATATAATAATTCAACTAATTAATTAAAAATTATAAAATATTATATAATTTTTATTCTATTCCATTTATTATGTATATATTATAATGGATAGAGAAATTTTCCAAAAATATTTTTCATTGAATTTCTTTGGTGCTAAATAGAAATTTTATATTAATTGCATGAAATAAATGTGTTAACTACAGTAAATCTGAATATTAAACAAATTTTCAGTATTTTAAAAGAATTAATTTGTCTAGTTTTTATACAGAACCGTTGACCAGAATTTATAAAGTTGGGCTAGATAATAACTTGATGAAAAAAGCGTGACACTCCATTCCAGTTATTAGCCAGTTGGCTTGTAAAGTAACTAGACAATTTCAAGCGCGACTGTAGAGTTCCTTTATAATAACTAGGACAAATTTCTACTAGGGCGTCTTATATACTCAATTTTGTCTTTAAAAGTCATTCAAGTAATAAGTCAAATGTACCAGATGATAAATTGAAAATATGACCTATTATCTCTAAATCTCAATCTCTTTATAAAGTGCGAATTGTCAGACAACGAAATGTCATTGTATAATTATTATTTATTACATTATTTTTTTGTGCACTTAATTTGTTCTGTTTCATTATTAAATTATTAATTCTTTTTACTACTGTTAATTCTCGAGTAATAATAATAATATTAATAATAATAATAAAACCGCTGTCAAGTAAAGATGAATATATTGTATTCATTTCATGAAAACTTTGCTTCCTCATGGAGATTTTTTTGATCAATTTATTTTATTTTTTTATTATTAGGTAAATTTTTATTATATAAATTCCATTACATTAAACACTTCTGCTTTTATTATTAGGTTCAAGAATAAGTCAATCGAAACGTTTTTTAATGCTCTACAAGTTGATTATGCGACTTTTAAAGTTAGTGCTACATTTTTTAACAAAATTTTTAAAAAAGTCTTATTTTGAAAAATTTTAGATTTTTAGAAGTTTAATATCTCTGGCTAGTATGGACGAAAAATGTTCAAAAAGGGCTCAAAAGATGCGTCTAAAAAACTTTTCAACATTAAGAAAAAGCATTTATAGATGTCCTAACATTTTTTTAAAGTTATGGGCAAAAAACTTTTTTCTGTAAAATTAAAAATAAAAAAAAAATATAGGTAGTTCAACTTTATTAATCTATCTCAAAGTACTCTCATTTTATTTTCGCACGTGGCACCTTCAATTTAAAAAAAAATTCATCCCTAAAGCTCTTCATAATTTCAATAAATTTATGAAAATGTAATGTTTACACACATACGGAATGACATTTTTTTATTCCAATTTTTGGTATTACATTATTTTATTTATTTTGTTTTATATTTTCTTTTTTTATTATACCAACCCCACATAACTTTGGAGTGCGGAATCCAAGGTATCTGTAGGCAGATTTTCCAAAATTCCCTAAGCAAAAAAAAAATATTTTTTTTAAAAAGATGAATAAAAGGGATGAATTTTATAAGGCCTGAAATTTTTGTCTTAGTTCTGTTACAAAAAATGGGAGGTGATTCTGATAGCTTTTTTGAAATTGAAAACAAATCTGACCTTCAAAATGTCTCATCACTTTAGGATTTCTTGCAATATTGGCCTAAATGTAAATGGCCAAAAATGTCTATTTTTGACATTTTTCAAATTTTTTATAATTTACAAAATTGCATCATATAGTACTATGTCTAAGCTTTAAAACCCATTTTTAAAAATCGTTTTACGATTTTTTTTAAAAAAGTTATGCAGATTTGAAATTTTTTCATTTAGGCAAATGTAGGTTGAGAATTTTTGAAATAGAAATTAAATCTGATGTCAGATTTAAGAAATTAAAAATTACTCGGGGGTTTCTAGGGTTCATAAATCTAAATATGAGGTCAAATCAAAAATGAAAAATAGCTTGTAACTTTGTTATTTTTGTTCCAAATTCAATTATTTTTACAAGTTTTCAAACTAAAAAAGGGTTTTTAATGGAAAATTACGATCGATTATTGGCACATATTAATATTAATCAATCGGCTTCAGATGTTCGAAAAATTTTTCTTCTTATATTGAAACCAAACTTAGGGGTTTTTAAAATAAAAATATAACTAGAATTTAAACTATTTATCTTTAAATACACTGCGGATATTTTTTAAACTACTTTTTATTTGAGATTTAATAAAATTTAAGCATCACACGTTCGGATTTAAGAAATATTGTTTTTTGACATTACAAAAACTTGTTTTAAAAATAATTTGAAGCCTCCAAATGCTTTAAACTATAAGGCTTTTAATGTAACTACTTTTCATTCTTATCTTTTTTGTAAACTTGAAATGTCCTTGCAATTGAATTTTTTCAGATAAAGTTTTCAAAGCTAAAAGAAAATTAAATAGAGTAGTTTAAAATTTTGAACACATTCAAATATAAGAATAGTTTTTATAGTTGTTCAATGTTGAGTACTTACCTTCAGGAGCTGAATCAAGTTCTGAAGATCAGTTAAAAAGCACCATTTATTTATAATTTACAAATTTTCTATACCTTAAATATAAATTTATTAATATATAAATCATTAGTCTTAAAATAATTTAATAGTAACAGTACACTTAAAAAATATTTTCTTCTTTTAAAAATATTTAATAAATTTTGAATGTTTATATTTAAAATTATTCTTCGAACGTACTGTTATATCCGCACTCCGAGAATTCTGTCAAGGAACTAATCGACAAAAGCACTTAAAAATAATATACATACAGGTGCTAGTTACAAAAATGCTTTTCTTATCATAGAAACTTAAAACTCTGACTAAAATCAAAAAATTTGTTGAGAAATTATAGAATTTTCCTTACAATATCTTATTGTTTTTCCAAAATAAATAACTCATATAATTTATCTGGCAGAAATATTCTGTTTTGTTTTATTACTAGATATTCCTAAAAAATTTGTCATAAATATTAAAATTATAACTTTAAAGAATAGCAGTTTTTCGATGAATCATAGGCAAATATTTAGATTTGAAAAAATAAGGAGTGTTTTAGAAAGCTCTTTTTATGTACTTTTTAAGTAAAATATTATTTAAAAAAATTTTTTTAAACTAAAATTTTTATATTTTATACTTTAAATGAAGTTTTTATTGTAATGCGACATCATGAATTTTTTTCTAAATAGGGGGAAGTAAATTTAACCCCCTTTAAAATGAGTCGTCAGCCAAAATGGGAAAACATTTTTTGTCAAAGTTACAAGACATTGTAGCCGGCGATACCCCATGAACAATATTTTTTGCTCTAATAATATTAGAGCGCTAATAAATAATCTTACGAGAAAGAAAGGAAAAGAAAAATAAATTATGTACAGAAGCAATATCAAACTATACCACCATCAAACAAAACCAACTCAATTTCCATTTAACATTGTTTTGCTCTTACGATATTACAGCACTAATTTAGAAAAACATGGATGAATAATTTTACAAGAAAGGAAAAGATAAATAAATTATGTACAGAAACAAAACCAACACCAAACAAAACCAACCAAACTTTTATAAAAAATTTTTTTGCTTTTACCTCTGTATTCAAATGCTAGAAGTCTTTATTATTTTAAGACTATTTACTTCTTTCTCTTTGTGATTTTGGTTTTAGGAAAAACTTCCGATTCATTAGAGCCAGAATATCTATTCAAAATAAGTTTACCCCTATTTTCAGAAGCAAATGAATTGTATTTTAAGGTACCTGAGATACTTTCAGCTTTAGCAAATCTTTCTTTTAACGCATTTGCAGTTTTCTCAGAGTCTTCTTTCGCACTATAAAAAACTATCGTTTCAGTAAAATAATCTTTTCCCCATTTATATAATTCCTCTGAAGTTTGAATCTGATCTTTTGATGATCTCTGTAAACAGGCACGTGCGGCTTGACGTTTTAAATTGACACCTCTTCCATCGCATGGTTTTTTTCCATGGGCGCAGAAGCGTGGAAGTGTCATTCTGCTAAAATGCCAAAATCGAGTTCGTGATGACGAAGATTTATGAAATTATATTTATTTTTAAAGTGCTGACCTGCACCGTCAGAAAAGTAAAATGTTTTCTTAGGATTAAATTTAGTTTCCAACTAATTTATTATAATAGTCTGATACTCATAGACAGCGGCTGTATCATGGAGTAAATTATTAGACAAAATTGCTATCGATAAATGGTTTCTCATTTTCTTTAAAATATACCACAACAATAAAAATCGAACACTGGTCATTGTTCCAGTAGTGAGATTGGGCTGAATTTTGTACTACAAAGGCAAAATTTTCAGTAAAATCTAATGATATAAGAAACTGATCTTCACTTAACCCTCAGGTTACTGACTGCGTCAGCGTAACCCAAAAGACTTTTATAAATAGGGACATATTTTGAAAGAAGTCAATCCATCACAAAGTTGATCAATAAAATCTTCTCTTTTCGCTACTTCTGTTTTTAATGTACACCTATCAGTTTCTTTCCAAACTTGGAATTCTACTGAATCAATTAAGTATGTATGGAATAATGTGTTAAGGTGATGTTTAATTACACTTACATTCGGACATAGACTACATTGATTAAGATGACAATCAGGATTAGGATTGTTGCACATTATACACTTTATGCAATCCTTGAATGATTTAAGAGGTAATTGAGTATCCTTAGTCATTTTCTCTAAATCCATAGCATCCAACTTTAGATTAATTTTCTCATGATGGACACAGACAGAAACTTTATGAGTTCCGCGCTTGATCCTGCAAGAACACAATGGGAAATCAAAATTTTGAAACTCCATAACTCAATAAATATTTTCTCAAATTCAACAAAAATTTATATTTACACTTCTACTGCTAATAGTAACATTTTAGCAAAGTTTCGAGAGAATTCATTTTTTGATCTGGGCAGTTGAGGAATGTTGCCCCATATTTCTTTATTGTTTATTTTGGACTTCTTTATTTTGGAGATTTCTACTGTTAAACTTTTGTTTCCTTGAACTTTCTTTCTTGGACATTTCGGACAAGATTTTTTTGGTTTAGACTTTTTGTCCTGTAATCGTTAGCAACTAAAGTAAACTACTATAAGGAGTCTACATTATCAACAGCGCACGATTTGAAAAAATTATACAGAAATAAGAAGCAATTGGCTGCCTCACCTTGTTCTATTCTATGTAAAATTACTAACTTAAAAAATGTACAATAAATGTTAGAAATTACTTTTACCCTTTCGTACCTCCGGTACATATATGTACCACTTAAAAAATTTATCATTATTCTTAAAAATTTGAACCAATTAACTATTTATTTAGCTTGTTTTAATCACGAAAGTTACTGCTATTTGTAAAAATAATATAGAATTACATAGTTCAGTTAAAATTATTATAAACAACAGGTAAAATATTTATAAGAAAATAGCGAAATCTAATTTTTCAAGATTTCCTTATATTTGCTTAAAACTTGTTACTCAGCGGTTTTCGGGGTCGCTGATTACGAATCTAAAGTTACATCAAAATTTAAAATAGTAGACATTTTTTTAAATCTGCTCAAATTCGCTTGAAAATTGTTATAAGGGAGGTTTTCGGGGTCACCATTTGGAATTTTTTAAATCTGACTTTAGATTCGTAATCAGCAACCCCGAAAAATTTAGGATGTCAGAAAATTATTATTTTTAACCTTCCTTTAAAAATATTTTTATTATTTGAAAAATACTAATTTTGTGCCTGGTAAGAGTAATAATTTATAACATTTAAGGGTTAGTACTGATTTGTGAAAATTTTATTTATTGAAAATAACCTTAAGAAGACTAATTATATTGATACCAGTTTTATAATCCAAATTAATATGATTAATTATTTTAAATATTTAAATTTTAAAGTATATAAATAAATAAGTAAAAACAAGTAAGTTTAATTACAATCGAACGAGTGTTAGCGAGTGAGATATACGTCGCTAGTAATAAATAAATCGTAGATTGCATTTCAGAATTTGTGAAATAAATCTACAAACATGAATAAGACATATGTGGTCATATTTTGAAAACAGAGATTACACAATTTGGTTAAAAGCGAAAAATAGAAAATATTATGACGTAAAAAGCTGGTAGAATTAAAGATAGTTAATGTTTAGCCTTGATATTAAAAAACTTAAATCTAAAACGACTTGCATAAAAATTACGCTTGGTTGACTCTGGTAATAAGTATTCACCCACTATTCCAACTTACTATCAAGTGTTTTTTTTCAAATGGTTGACAGTTCAGTACTGCGGAATATAAAGTACTGCTAAATAATCTTCGATACTACAAAATATTAAAAATTATTTTTAAATCCATACGATTAATTATTCAAAACAATGTAAAAAGTTATTAAAAATTTGTCAATAAATGTTTAAAAAAAATTGTGACAGGAGTTGAATCTTAAAAAAATCACCCCAGTGTCATTTCAAACTATCAAAATTTGCATTTTGGAGGGAAGTCAATTTTTTGTACATTCTTTAAAATCTAGAACTGTAATCTATAAAAAAGTAGAACAAAAATACAAAATACTTTTATTTTTAGTTTTTTTTAGCAAATTCTGATCTTATAACAAAACTGCATCAGGATGAAAAATTAAAAATTGTTTTTTTTATTCAGCAAATACCTACTAATCGACACAAAATGTTTTGTTCAATTATCAATTTCACTGAACTTCTTATTCTAGCTAGAAATTTAAGTTAAAACAGAAATCTAATATTAAACATATGATTTCAGTAAGCCCCAAATGAACATCACTGGTGAATTTGTTTCTTCCGGTCGGATGTCCAACATCTATAACAGTTCTGTGGTCAAGTTCTATGACCATGTTTTCACAGGCTTATCTGGTGAGTCCAAGTTATTTCAATACATACATTTTATGAAAGAAACCTAAACTTTTTTAATTATTTAACTTTATATAATAATGTTCGAATTCTTTCATTCTTCCATTTTTTATATCTGCCCGCAGTTTGAAGTTTGTCTTTCATGTATTCTTTTGTTTTTTGTTAAGTTTTGATAGATTGCAAAATATGATGATATTTTTCTTTTATTTTTATAATTAATTCAAAATTTTTATTTTTCATTTCATTTTTTTACGATGACGCGTCAAGTTTTGAGATGAGGTACAAATTTTACACATTCTAAAAATAAAAATTTAGTAATTTGAAGAAAACTTGTAAAATTGTTTCTAGTTTATCATTTAGAAAGAAGAAATTATACAACTTATTTTTTAATTTTTTTCAATAGAAAGCTAAAAGTTTATTAAAAAATATTGCTTAACAAATCGAAATTATACAGATTCTTTTTTTTTTAGTTTCTATTTTATAATCACAAATTTAAAAAAAAATACTTAAAAAATCCAAAGGAATCAACTAATTTGAAAAAAAAATTTTATTATTTTTATGGACCCACGTGGAAGTTTTTAGAAGGGATATTATTTAAAGTCACCATAAATATTTTTTTATATTTCTATATATGGGGCATTCCAGGCCAAATCGGAAATTATTTTGCTTTTGCATCTCAAATTTTTTCTAAACATTTTTTTTCTTTTAATACTCTTTAAAATAAGCTACTTTGATTTTTTTTCAAATTTTTTCATAAAGCGGTTCAGAAGATACAGATTTTTGAAAAATGACGTTTTTTACATAATTTTTTTTAAATGCTTATAACTCAGTCAAAAATTGATTAAATTGGACGTTTTTATAATGAAAAGTTTTGTTTTAACGCGTAGTTCTTAATAAAAATATTTAAAAATTTTTTAAAAATAATTTACGATAAGATTTTAAAATTTTTAAAATAAAATTTCATTTTTAACAATGTATGTATCAATCAATCTTTTTCAAAATTTTTTGTAAGAAACTAGCAGTAAATTAACAATTTTTAAGTCTTGTCTGATCGTGGGCAAACGATGGGATCTATTTATTTGAAATTTTTAATTTTTATATACGCAGTGGTGGCCAAATGACTAACTTGCCATTTGACAAAATCACACATATTTTTCACAGCAAATGTGTTTTCATACTGAGTCTCTCCAAACTTGTCAAATGACAAGTTAGGCCTACCGTTTCCAGTGTGTATATAGAAATTAAATTTTTTTAAATAAATAGATCCTATCGTTTGTCCACGATTGGACAAGGCTTAAAAATTGTTAATTAAATGCTAGTTTCTTACATAAAATTTTGAAAAAAATTAATCAATACGTACATGGTTAAAAATGAAATTTTATTTAAAAAATTTTAAATTTTATCGTGAATTATTTAAAAAATTTTTTAAAATATTTTTATTAAAAACTACGCGTGATAATTTATTGGTTTATACACCCGTCTTAAGGTTATCTATTTATGCAAGTTTTTTAACATTGTACAATTCTTTTACAATTGTTCTTATACTAAATAAAGAACGACTTGAAGTTAGGAGTACTCGCATTTGCCTAGACCACCCATCTAATCGCTTGATAAATTACGAAAGCAGTGAGAAAACACTGGGCTTCAGCGAGAGTCGAAGCGTGGTCACCCATCAAAGTAAGTCTCCTTACATAAGAAGCAGCTAGGAATCTTCTTACAGTCAAAGAACATATGACCGACTTGACTGCACTTAAAGCACTTAGTCACATTGCATTGTCCTTTTCTTAATTGGGCAACATATAAAACCAATTTTTAAGTGTCCTAATTTCTCTAGCCTGTTTGTTTCTTCTGAGTTGGTGACTACAACCGCGAGCTTCATCCTGCTGCGGTTGGGCCCAAAGACCTTCTCCTCTTGCTTCCTAGCTTTCCGAGCGCTTCCGTCAACAGCTGTTGAACCGCTGGTTCTTGTGTAAGGCAATCCTGCACCTTACCCATAATTCCAAGTGCTTTGGTAACCTCATCAGTGAAAGCCTCCTTGTTCGAGACTACACTCTCATATGACTGACTTCTGGGTTGATCTCCTTGAAAAGTTTACCCAGAACGTCAGAATACGTTAATCTCTGTCCGACTCGAATCAGCATAGTGGTTCCCTTCGTTCCCACTATTTCCGATCTAGAATACTTTGACATTGGTACTTACGACGCTTTTTTATACGTTGTTATTGAGGGCGCTTTCCCCTTCTTCCTCTTATTTGCTGTGGTTTGAGTCTGCTTTGGACTGTCACTCTCTCTGATCCGTTTCTGAGCACCTCTAAAGACGCTTTTGAGTTTGCGTTCATAGGGAGCCTTCGCCTCACTCAGCAGGATTTAGATGACTTAGAGACCATTTTTTACAGTCCTGGTAATGCTTTTTTGGATGTCACGTGATGTTATCAGCCTTGTGCCCTCTAACTCCATTTTGTCAAGGCAAGTAGCCTCCTTCTTTTTGAGTCGCAAGCCTGCTTCGCAATTTTTATTTATCACCTCATCGTTCATCTCCTAGTGGATAGCTTCCTCTTCTCAGTCTTTCTCCTGTCCCGAAGTTCTGTTTATCCAATCTCTCCACGATCAACATCAACAACCATCGGCGGGGTGCACTCACAAGCTTCAGAAATTTCTCTATTACAAGAGTAGTAATAGATTAGAGGTAAGTCTTAACCCAGAGCTCACTGGCAATGTATAGGTAATACGAACTAATGTTGGCGTTTATCTATCTTTGGCCTTCTAAATTACGAAGAAGTTCTAAATACATTTGATCAGGGCCACCCCTGCTTTATATATAGTTTATTATACTACAAATGAAGATTTTATAGTGAAGCAGACTGAGATTTGGTTAGATTTTAGCAAAGAAGGCTTCATATTCATAATATCTTGATTCATTTTCTAGGTTGAGACCAAAGATGTATAAACTTCGACAAAATAAGAACCATACTAATATTCATATACAACCGTTAATACGTCCATAAATACGGCTGGCAGTATTTACTGCTTTAATTACACCACCATACTGAGGCTCGTATTTAAGGTCGTATTTACGGTCATATTTACGCTTGTAGTTACAGTCGTTTTTTCAATACGGTCAATGATAATGTTCCTGTAGAGAGGCATAAAAGGAACCCTTAAGGTGTTACATGGGTCAAGACGACCTAAAAACGTATGTTTTTTTAATAATTTTTTTTTATAAAATAAATAAATTTTTTTATTTGAACACTTTGGTATCTGAAAGTACACTATTAAATGAGAAAGATATTAAATTTTTTATAAAAAATATTGAAAATCAGTCCCGTAGCAACAGTTCTTCGGGCCTCTTTAAAAAAAAATTGCTTTTGCGGTGGTCAAGATATCTTTTGACTGCTTCATCTAAAATCAAAATACAAAAAATTTTCTGTTAGTGGGTGAATATATCTCATGATTAAACGAAGGGTTTTCAAAGAAATTGAAATTTGGATGTTTGACAGTGTCTTTTATCAAAAGTTAAAATTTTTAGAACCATTAAGACCATGTAAAATCGGTTCTAATCAACAAAAAAATATTCCTTCGTTCAATCACGAGCTATACTCATCCACTAACAGAAAATATTTGGTTTTTTGAATTTAAATGAACCGGTCAGAAGATATCGTGACCACTGCTTTTTTAGAAGGGTTCTCAAAGAACCTGTAGGTACGGCCCTGATTTTAAATATTTTTTAACAAAATTTTTACAAGTTACTCTTTTAATAGTGTACTTTTAGATATAAAAACACTTAAATAAAAAAATTTATTTATTTTATGAAAAAAAAAAATTAAACAATCATACATTGTCCGGACGTTTTGACCCACGTAACTCCTTAAGAATTATGTAAAGCTTAGCGCACAATGAGAGAGGGTGTTTCCTTTTTCCCTTGATTATGGGCATTACAAATTATCAAACATACAACGTACACTACAATAGTCAACATAATTTTAATATAAAATTGTCGAATGAACCTTAAAAATTTGTAAGAATTTTGGAGTCGTGAATTATAATGAGGTATGCGAAAATCGCTCCAATTAATTTGAATCGCGGAATACTTATCTTTTTTATAATATCAACCGTCACGAAGAACAGCTGACAAGATGCGTTTTTTACAATATATTTGATGCCTGATGATGTAATAGTACCACCAGGTGAATAATTGGAGCTTCACACTTCCACAAAGCAACTAAAAGAAGGGCTTTCTTCCAATATTTTTTTATTTCGAAATTACCAGGACTAAACAATACAAATTTATCCTATTTACAAATATAATAAAATATTATTACAATTCGTTACAAGGGTAAGTAAGCTTTAACTAAAAAGCACGGGATCCCATCAGGTCCAGGCAAATGCCTGGATCACGTCCTCCATGACCGGTCTGGATGTGTGCAGAATGCAAAATATCGAATATTTTTTCTAAAGGCAAAAAATATTTCACTTTACTACAATTACATTTGATTACTACAATTAAATCTTTTGTACTGCTTACTAAATTTTTCTCCAGTTAATTTTACATTATTCACATCCTTTAAATAGCCAATGTCAAATCAACCCACTAGTTATTGTCGTAAGAGAATATATTACATCCTTTATAGGTAATGATCCCCAGTGCTTTTAGTCAGGGTTGAAAAGTGTTGAGTGTATGTGCAAGAACTTTGAGTAAGAACCTACCCTATATATCCACTAACAGTAAACAGTTATAATTTTGTTGGTTGATCCAACCGTTAAATTGTTTAGATTTAGAAACTTTTGAAAAGTTGGTCCAACTCATAATTAACACCAAGGTCCTTACATCTTGTCACACTAAATATGCACATTAAGTAATAAATATATTTGGTTAAATTATTTGTTTATATATTTATTATGAAGATTTAACATAAAATTGTATATGTGACATTTTTGAAAATTAATTTTACAATTTCATTTATGATTTTTTTATTTTTAGATCCAAGAACAAATCATTGGTTTCTGATAAGTTCACCAGTACCAGGAGCAAGTATCCTTATAGGATATTTGTATTTCGTATTGTCATGGGGCCCAAAACACATGGAACATCGGAAACCTTATCGATTAAAAAATGTCCTGGTGGTTTATAACTTTATTCAAGTTTTGCTCAGTATATGGCTTTTCTATGAAGGTCTAGACGCAGCCTGGTTAAAAAAATATAGTTGGAAATGTGAACCTGTGGACTTCTCAAATTCACCAGATGCTTTAAGGGTAACTTTATTTTATTTGTAACCATAAAAAATTTAAAGCGTCTATCTTAATTTGCTCGTAGATAGCACGTAAACTATTCAAAAACTTGTTGTCTGATTGATAATTGAAATACGGTTTCCAAATAATATTCGCATATTCGACTTTGCTTCGGACATGAGAATTAAATAACATTACTAAGATGTTTTTATTACTAAAGTCTTTTGTAGAACGGAATAAAAAACCCAATGCTTTAGAAGCACTTACGATCATATTCGTGTAGTGTTCTTTAGAGGTTAAGTGTGAATCAAAATTATCGCCTTGGTCGCAAATGGAGAAAACTCTTTCTATTATGCCGTTGTTTAAGGTGTAGTTCATTTGTAATGATATGATTTTTATTTGCTAGGAATTCGCTTGCCGGGTGGAATCCGGTTTTCCTTAAACATTAATTAAATAATTAATTATCCATAGTTAATGCCTTGAAGCATCATCTATCGAGTTTAAATTGGTTTCTGTGATTAAGAGAAAAGGCGTAGTCAATAACGAGATGAAATTTAAACCTTCGAAAGAAAAGTATATTTTAATAAAATAATAATATAATTCAATAATAATAAATAATTAGAAAATAGAATTAACAATAATATTGTAGAAAATAATAATAACAAATATTAGTAAATTAACATTTACTAATTAAATAATTATTTAGAATAAAATAACTGAGAGCGCGAGTAATGAAACATTCGATCATTATTTTACATACGTTTTCCTTTTCGCCTGAATCAATCGCATTCTGTAGAGTTTATAATTCACAAAACTAGTCTAGAATTAATTTTATAATCTAGCGTGACTGACGCGACCAAGACGTGCACTATGATGAGTTGAATCTGCTCTTCGTTAAGGCAGAATCAATCTTAAAATATCGGAACGCTGTAGATATTCTTGCCCGACAAAAAAGATTTGTGAATGAGAAACTCGATGGCGATTTCTTATCTAGGTAGCAGCCTGAGATAGGAATTCATCTCCGTCTCTTAGCCTCAGGTGTAAAAGTAGCACCTTTATACACCTAAGGTGCAGAGCTAGGATGCAGGATTACCTGTCTCCATAACCACTCATAGTAGCACCTAAACAGCGGTCTCAGAGATAAGGAGATTTTTACTATATCTTCACATAATAACACCTATGGAGAAAATTGAGGATGAGGAGTAAGTTCGTAGTCTTCCTTTCCGAGAAGCACCTCGAAGCATGTCAGACCACGAACTGAGGAGTTGGAATAGTGCAGTGAGGTATATGTATAAGGTTCGCTCTGTCGCGGCATGAAAAGAGCGAGTGGTGGGGTGAGAGAAGGCAGGCTATTTGCTATATTATAGCCCATCGTTTCAAATTGAATTGGGGAGTCAGATCTGGTAAAATATAAAACATGACATTTGTTTAAATTGATATCGAGTTTGTTAAAAGTACACTACTCCGTGAAAGTATCAAGGTCAGACTGTAAAGTATCGCACTCAGCAATGCAGTTCACTTCACCGAAAATTTTTACGTCGTCAGCAAATATAAGAACCTAAAATTAATTCCATGAACAATGTCATAAATATTTATCGTGAAAAGTGGTGACCCAAAGGACGAGCCTTGAGGTACGCTGCGTACAGGTGTAAGGGGTTCAAATGAGTGGCCTTTGATTGCAACGCGGTGTTGTCCATGAGCAAAATAGTTTAAAAGTAGTGATTGTAAGCTCGGTGAGATATTAGTATCCCTAAGGTTATTATCAAGAATAAGAGTCAATAAAGTCAAAAGCTTTTGTTATGTTTCTGTAGACAACGTCTACGTGTGAGCCCTTCTGGACGGCAAAGTTTACGAAATGGATAAAAGGTGCTAGGTTGGTAACAGGTTACTATTTCTTTGTACAGCCATGCTGTTACTTTACGACAAAGGAAGCGAGAGCATTAGAAAAGGATAAAATGTTATAATTATTAAGAAAAGAAGATGTCTTTTCATAAACAAGTAAAACTACCCAAGTGTCAGACGCCGAATTTATTGAAACTTTTCATACGTCAAGAGGGATAAAAAATAAGATATACGTGTTTTTTTATATCGGCGGTAACTGACTTTAAAGGGTAGAAACTACCCTTTTAATTTTAAGGGATGTAAATTCAATAGTTATCTTAAAATTGCTTAAATTCGATGGAAACTGGTTACTCGGGGGGTTTTGGGGTCGCTGATTACGAATTCGATGTCAGTTTTTCAAAATTCAAAATGGCGGTTCCAAAATGGCGGACGAGATTTCTAAAAATTGCTTAAATTCGATGAAAATTGGTTACTCGGGGGTTTTTGGCGTCGCTGATTACGAATTCGATGTTAGTTTTTCAAAATTCAAAGTGACGGTTCCAAAATGGCGGACGAGATTTCTAAAAATTGCTTAAATTCGCTAAAAACTGGTTACTTGAGAGTTTTTGGGGTCGCTGATTATGAATTCGATGTCAATTTTTCAAAATTTAATTCAAACTTTTTATTCTTACCATTGGAATTAGTTTTAAGTCAATCTCTTGAAGGAGCAGTCATTTGTTTTGAACCATTCTCTCGAATTAGTAGTCATTTGTTTTGAATCAATCTCTGAATGTAGGAGTCATTTGTCTTGAACCATACCCTCCAAGTAGCAGTCATTGGTTTTGAACAATACTCTCAAAGTAGCAGTCATTCGCTTTAAACCATGCTCTCATAGTAGCAGTCGTTTGTTTTGAACCAATCTCTCAAAGCAGCAGTCATTTGTTTTGAAGCAATCCCTAAAAGTAGCAGTCATTTGTTTTTAATCTATTTCTCAAAGTAGCAGTCATTTTTTTTAATTAATCTGTCAAAGTAGGAGTCATTTGTTCTGAATCAATCTCTGAAAGTAGCAGTAATTTGTTTTTGATCTATTTCTCAAAGTAGCAGTCATTTTTTTAATCAATCTCTGATAGTAGCAGTCATTTGTTTTGAACCATTCTCTCAAAGTAGCAGTCATTTGTTTTATTCAAAGCATAAGCTGTTTAGATTTTTTGCATCGTAAGTATAAAAACTTGGTCAAGTTTTTATTTATCATTCTTTCATTATTATTATCATTATAATTATTATTTATTTTAATTTTTCTTCGCTTTTATTTGATTATTTCTTTACTGTACGTTGACAAAGATATTGGATTGTGTCTTTAATTTTAATCTGTGTACTTGTGTATACATTTTCGTGTGTCCATCTTTTTCATAATATAATTTTTATATATGCATGTAATATATGTTTGTCGATTTGTTTGATATATTGTTATATTTATTTTCCTTCTGATTTCATTTAAAATACTTTCAACTAAATTTAGTTTATTAATCACAATATCGCTATGATGTTAATGAATCCAAAGAATATCTTAAGTATATTACAAAAAGCTTTCGATCGACCTGAATATGATCTGGAAAGCGTAATAACTGATGATGAAAAAGTTTTCAGTTCTCATCTTGAAAACTTGATAAAAGATTCATTAGACAGTATTTTCTTCATAAAAACTTATGAATCATTGCATTTTGAAAATTCAATACAAGATACAGACCTGTGTGCCATCGAGGATGATGATGATAATAATGATGATTTAATCAATTTTGAGCAAACTTCGAATGATGAGTCATTTGATAATTCGCGTTCACAAGATAAAGGCATTGAAGATAATTATAAGCAGAACGCTGTTGAATACTGGAAAACGGGAAAAAAACGATTACTAAAACTGGAGACAGTTCAAAGTAAATTTAAGCGCGTTAAATCAAATCGACAGTTATATCGTTGGGAGCAAGAAATCGTTAACGGAGGAAATCGAATTATGAAATTAAAAGAAATTTCGGAATATGTGCTAAACAAGTTTAATGAGGCTGTCGAAAACTCGATGACAGTTCACGACTTAAACATTCGTAGATGGGCTTTAGAAGCAAGAGATGAAATTTCCTTTCCACCTCATTTATTTAAAGCTTCAATGAAATGGGTTCACATATTCAAAACAAAACACCGAATTGTGTCTCGAAAAATCAATAAATTTGTGACAAAAAAATCCATAGAGCAGAAGGGTAAATTGCAACAAGAGTCCAAAAAATTTGTTGAAAAAATAAAGAAAGATATTTCTCTTGTTGGAGAACAAAATGTTTATAAACTCTGATCAGTCGGGGTTTAATCTAGAGATGCACACGGGGCGTACTCTTGCTTTCAAGGGTCAACAATCTGTTAAAGCTTTATCCCAATCAATAAACTCTATGACTCATAGCTATACTATACAGCCTCTAATTTCCGCAAATGGTGTTCTCTTCTCACGTCTACTCATAGTATTGCAAGAAAAAGACGGCAAGTTTGGGCCAATAGTAAAGAAAAATCTTTTTGAACCTGAAAATGTTCATGTCCTGGCTTCAAATTCGGGAAAGCTGACCTCTAATCTTGTTAGGAAATGGTTTGAAGAAGATTTTCTATCAGTAGCTAACGAGAAAACGGTCTCATTATTAGATTCTTGGAGTGGTCAGAACGAGAAAGCTTTCCAAGCATTTTCAAAATCTAATAAATATTACAAAATAGAAACCATTCCCGCAGGAACAACAGGATTGATTCAACCGCTTGATGTTTTCTTTTTTAGACCCTGGAAAAATTTTATCAAGCAATTTTCTTACATCGTTATTTTGCATAACTATGACATTAACTTGCATCTTCGGAACAACATCATCAAACTCCAATCACTTGTTCACAATCAGTTTTCTTCCCCTCGGTTTTCAAATTTATTAAAATACTCATGGTATAAAAGTGGATATTTAGAAGAAAGGCCTTTAGCATTTGAAAATCCGGTAGATTTTTGCTTGAAAAATTGTGCCCCAGTCTGCGACTCATGCACAAATGCTGCCGTTCTGAAATGTGCATGGTGCAAAAAATCATTGTGCATAAAACAATTTTTTTTATTACCATTATTGTAAAACTTACTCCCAATGATATGAATAAAGAGTTTGAATTAAATTTTGAAAAAGTAACATTAATTTCGTGATCAGCGACCTTAAAAACTCTCGAGTTATCAGTTTCCGGCGAATCCAGGCAATTTTTAGTAATCTTGTATACTATAATGGATCCGACATTTTGAATTTTGAAAACTGACATCGAATTTGTAATCAGCGACCCGAAAAACCCCCGAGTAACCAGTTTTCAGCGAATTTAAGCAATTTTCAGAAATCTCGTCCGCCATTTTGGAACCGCCATTTTGAATTTTGAAAAACTGACATGGAATTCGTAATCAGCGACCCCAAAACCCCCCGAGTAACCAGTTTCCATCGAATTTAAGCAATTTTAAGATAACTATTGAATTTACATCCCTTAAAATTAAAAGGGTAGTTTCTTCCTTTTAGAGTCAGTTACCGCCGATATAAAAAAACACGTATATCTTATTTTTTATCCCTCTTGACGTATGAAAAGTTTCAATAAATTCGGCGTCTGACACTTGGGTAGTTTTACTTGAAAGATAAGGAACGTAGATTAAAGGAACTTTAGGTATCTTTGCATTCAATATTTTCTGCATGGAATATTTCATCAGAAAGTTTCACCGCTCTATCAACAAAGTTATATAATTATATATAATAGAAGTTTTTTAAGTAATGGGATGTTTAGAGTCATAAATAATAGTTTGCTCAGAGAATGTAGGTTTTTTATAAACCAGTCGGTAATGATTTGATTTCTTTATCTATCAAGTTACTTTGAAAAACTTTTTTTTATTACACTTAATAAATGTTATATTTTTTGTGTTATGTTTCAACTAAATAAAAAAATTAGAATATTATTGTTGTAACAATTGTTATCATTATTTTGATTTAGATTGCTCGAGGAGTGTACATTTATTTCTTGGCGAAGATTTCAGAACTATTGGATACCGTCTTTTTTGTTCTAAGGAAAAAAGAAAGCCAAATAACATTTTTGCACATGTATCACCATACTGTTATGCCAATGATATCATGGGGTGCTACTAAATATTATCCTGGCGGCCATGGGACTTTTATTGGTAATGAACAAACTGTTTAAAATGTGATAATCAAACCCTTTTTCAGTTTAAAAACTTAAAACATAGCAAAATTTTAATCTTCCTTTTACTTTCTTGCAAAATTTCTTAAATTATTATTATTTTTTTAAATTACGAAAGTCGCATCTAACATAAATGTAACCCTTCGCCTTTGTCGTGTGGTAAAAGACTCATTTCGCAGTTTTAATTCATTTTTTATAACTGCAATAAATTATACAGAAATTTCTTTCCCTTTTTCAGTTACTCATTTTTATTTACAGGTGTTATCAACAGCTTTGTTCATATTATAATGTACACCTATTACCTTCTCGCTGCACTCTTGCCACAGTATCAAAAGTACCTCTGGTGGAAAAAATACATCACAACTCTTCAGATGGTAATTTATTAATATTAAGTGTTTCTATTTTATCTTTTTTTCAAATGTTAATCAGAAAAGTTCTTTAATATTGTTGGATATCCTAGAAATTGTTTATCAGATATCTAAAGACATCTCTAGAACATTTTAAGGCAGAACTAAAAATGTCTCTAAAATGTCCTAAGAAGATATTCTGGATATCTATCGGACATAAAAAAGATTAGATATGCTAGGGATATTATTAGAAATAATTAAATTTGAATATATGCATCAGGTCAAAAACTTTTTTTAAGGTAGGTTATTCAAAATATGAGATTACATCAAATTAGAGTCAATATAAATAAACCTACCGTACCTGTATCTGGATATTCAGGATATCCGGAATCTATTATACCCGTAGGATATCCCAGAAATGTCTTGATATATCTTGAGGACATCCTAGGAATATCCGAATTTCCGAGTGTGATAAGGACGTCCGTAGGATATCCTTGAATATCCGTTGTTTTTAGGGCAGATATCGTACAGATAAAATTTCGAATGACAAAATATCGCGTCCAAAATGTATAGACCTTTCATATAGGAAAGTATATTATTAGAATGTCAGTTTTATACTCATTTGAGTCATTTGTTATGAGGAAATGTGTCTGCAATTTGTGTTTCTGGCTATTTAAAATTTTAGATATTTTGGCTGCCATGTTTGAGCCGCCATTTTGAATTTCGAAAAATGTTGATCTTTTTTTATTCCCGTGTATTATGATATTAAAGATTAATGTCATTTTTTGAACATTTTCAGGGTCAATTTTGTCTGGCGTTTTTGCACAGCTGTCAATTGCTCTTCCATGACTGTGATTACCCTAAATGGTCATTAATATTTATACTCCCTAATGCGTCCTTTTTCTATTTCTTATTCTCGGACTTCTACAACAAGACCTACATTCCACCAAAGGAATTAAAATCGACAGCCGATGAAAAAGAAAAAATCAAAAGTTTTGAAGAAGAACACAAATTAAGTAATGGTATTAAAAATGGCAAAGCAAAAGAGGCTTAAATATTTCAGCGAATGTTCAAAAATATTTTTTTTAACAACTGTCTATTAAGCTTATTTGTAGTTATATTGAGAAAAGCTTACAGTTATAAGTTTTAAGAACCGAGCAGAATATCGTACATAAGAAAATACTTATATGACACTTTGTGTGTCAAATTCACGAGTCATTTTAGATTTTTTAATAAATCATTAAAAAAAATAGTGTTTCATAGAATGTACAGATTTTCTATCAAATAAATTTTAATGCTTGGACCTAAAAAATGATTAGGTTCATTACGACGAAACATATAGTTCCTTTAAGAATCTTTTCATAATATTAACCACCTCTAAGGTCAGAATGCGACATACGTAGCCTACATTTTTTTAAAAGATTTTCTCTAGAAAATAAAGCATTTCTATTTGATGTCAAAATTTTTTTTTGATATAAAATTGAAATATTTTATCAATATCATGAATCATTATCGGCATTTTAAATTTATTATGTAACTTATTAACAGATCACTGTATAAAAAATCATTTTTTCAACTTCAAAGTCAATTAATGAATTAAGTCAATTTTATAAACATTTTTTTAGATATATAAATCTTGTCTAACAATAAGCATAGTATTTTTATTAATATTTGATATTCATTAAAAGTAAGTACTTTGAATGTCTATAAATGTAAATTTGTTAATTAATCGTAATTAAGCACTTATCAGTTTATAAAATATGTGTTAAATTTATAATATTGATTTCTCAATTTGTTTATATATTTATAATCATGTACGATCATTTATAAAATTATCACACGCTTCGATGACACAAAACAAGATAAAATTTCTCAAATATACATTTTTGAAGCTTTCTGAAAAAACTTAAAAACTTTTTCTTTGCTTTAAAATTAATCCAACATTTTAATTTATTTTAATATTAATTAATTTAAAATTACTATGCAAAAAAATATATACATATATATTAACAGGAAATTTATAGAAATTTTTATTGTGAGCGGATTTATCTTCATATGTGGTATAAATATAGCTAACCCATACTAGATAATTAGATTGTATTTAATATTGACATGTTTATACATTTTGTAATATTTATGCATTTGTTAAAATTTATTTTTGAAATCAGTGGTTCACTCAAAAATTAGTTGATTATAGGAATTTTAAATTCTTAATTTTTAAAAATGGTTCTTATGCGGACTGATTTAAATGTATCTAATATTTAAAAAGAGATACAAATTTTAAAAAATAGTTCTTTCTCATATAATGGGGATATGACATTAATTAAAAAATAAGTACAGAGTGACAATATAAACCTTTATCGCTCACAAGTTTAAGATGTTACCAGACAACTATTAAAAGATATTAGAAAATAGTAGAAAATGTGAATTTATGATGTTTTCCATTGACATATAATGAAAAGAGAAAATGGCGTGGTATTAATGTATATAGAAGTATATCGTTTTCTAGTATGCGTGACAGCAATAAACAAATGTATCTTTCTAAAGTCTGAATATACTCTACATAAAAAATTTATCTTGATATTTTTATTTTTAACCAAAAAAGAAGCTTAATTGAGGAGCAAGCGGACAAAAGTTGATAGTCAATTTTTTAAAAAACTTTTACTCTGCATTTTCCGAGAATAATAATTATGTAATTAAATTTCCCAATAATCACTGTTACATTAAGAAAGAAAATTGTTAATAATGAATTATATTAATTTAAAAATATTTGTACTTAATCAACCAGATTAAAATTTTAAGTTTTTTGACTAAAGAAATGCCCAAAATTATAAAATTAATTATTTATAATTCACTTTAATTAATAATGAGACCTCTAAGTCCAAAAAGTATTCTGATATAAATAATTAAGTATATATCCTTTTTATTTTAAAATTAACTTTAATTATGTGTCAAATTGCATTTGTTTAAATTTCTCGAGATAGTCAACAATTGACTTATCTACTTTTGGCCGCTTACTCCTTAATTAATTCCTTTAATATTTTAGAAAAATTTATATGTAAACCAGCGCCTCTTCAACTGATTTGCGATCGTCTTCATTGCTTCTGCGTTTTCATTAAATATGACCACTTTCTTTAAATTTATATTGTTTAACATAAATTAATTTTGATTCAGTTTCTAAGGTTACATAAAGGACCCCGCACAAAACTCCCGAAAATCAGTTGTTTTTAGCTACATCATATTGAGTCTTAAAAAATGGGTAAAAAATAGCCAAACTTGCTCAAGACTCGAGACTTGTTGATAGCTCAAGGCTTAATGATGGCTTAAGGCTTGGTTATGGCTCAATGCTCGATCATGTTTCAAGACTTGGTTATGGCTCAAGGCTTTATTTGGGAGCACCTACAATTACAATTTTAATAATATTTAAAACAATCAAGGTTTGATTATGGTTCAAGTCTTGAGCTTGAGCTATAATCAAGCCTTAAGCCATAACCAAGCTTTGAACCTTGATCAACCCTTGAGCCATACCCAAGGCTAAAGCCATCATTAAGCCTTGAGACATAATTAAGCCTCAAGCCATCATTAAGCCTTAAGCCATAATCGAGCCTAGAGCCATAAAGTAGCCATGAACCATAATCGAGCCTTGAGCTATAATCAAGCCTTGAACCATGATTGAGCCTTGAGCCATCAACAAGCCTTTATTTTATAAATATGAAACTGCTATGATATTTAAAACAGTGCCTGTACTTCTATCTTTTAAATTAGGTGTGTCTTTAAGGTACTATATTTCATTCGAAAATTTGAGTTCACATTTCTGTTTACTTTTGGAAATTACTTTTGGAATTGTCAATACTCATTTTTTATTTCGATATATTCGACCTTTTATTTTAATGTCTTTTTAAGAAAAAATTTTGAAGAACGGATTTGAAATTAATTTATGTTTTTCACCAAAAACAATGTTGCATTTTATAAAGAGAAAGTGTATTTAATTGTATTAATCGAATTGATAATTTAATCTTCATAAAAATTGTATAATTTAACGAATTTATCATAAGTAAAAGTTAAGGTATTATTTTAAGTTATTATGAATGCGAGCTTCCAAAAAACCATTGCGCACATACAGTTTCCATAGAGATAATATAAATAGAGTTTGCAAGGTATAGACGGCAGCATGTGAGGGAATTGTCCTGCCATAAACGGAATGGGTTGGAGAGAGAAAAAAGATTTAACACCAGTATCTGTCCTTCAAATGAGCATTAGTTCAAGAGAGACACCTACTGGTGCTAATATTGTTTTCTCTTTCTATCAAGCGGACGCCTCTATACAGACAATCCTCACTCTATTTGTAATATCTCTAAGACAGTTTCATACATTGAAGATCTCAATGTATATTCATAGACTCACACATACTTTGGTCTAATAAAGTGATCGTGACAACGTCGAAAGTTTTGATATAATGTCTTCTTTCTTTATTTGAAATTTAGCGCTAAAAATATTAGACAAGCTGTAGTATTTAAGGAGCGTTGTTGATACGTTTACAAATTCGTCTTTATCTTAGAGAATTTTTTCAATTTTTAGTTCCGACAGCCACTGCTAAATGGATATTTAACTTTTTATTACTTAATTTTAAGTCCCTTGGTGTAAGGATATTTTCAAATTTCCTGACTAAATTACCGAACGTCTTTATTTCCGCCTGCTCCCGAGGAGAGATGTCGTTATATTATACACGTACTAGAAGTTTTATCTCGAGCACAAATGGGCACGGTGCGCCAGAAGCAAAAATTGGTTTTACAAAAATGCGGACAAAAACGGTTTGTGTGTAGCATGTTTTGTATGTATTTTTAGGTTAAAAATCCGTTTGAATTAAAATCCTACCTGTTCTAGTTTTCAAGAAATCCATAAAATCTGTTTTCTTCTTTATCATATCAAATTCGTTTTATCAATTATTAATGTTTTAAATGTTGTATTTACTTCCTGTTAAATTTATTTTACAAATGTTTTGTTTAATATTTAATTGTATAAAATATAATTAATTGATATAAAAATTAATTTTTATACAAAACTTATTAACAATGTTGATATTTAAACGTGCTGTGAAGAAAATTCAGCTACGGCCTTCTTCAATATCTTTTTGAGTAAGATTTATCGTAAATGGAGTTTATTTTATATTTGTTCCGATAATTTAAGAAATTTCTGTGAATAGTTTCCCCAGCTTGTTCAGACCATCGTCCTAATCCATTTTAATCTAAAAAATTGGAAACAAGCTGACTGTCGCGTCACAGGTTATATTTTACGTAAATTTCCGTTGGATTCACTAATAACCAATGGCTGGATTCTTTTTACTGTTATAACCGCTTGAAAGCGGGCACTGAATTTAAATTTGAATTTATTATTCAGATTAAAGGTGGGATAAATAAATGTACACTTATAATTGATTGGAAAAACCCCTTTCGGGTAAGAAACCAATTTTATTTAAGTTCAAATATTGTTTCTTTTAAATATACACTTCACAATTCTGTTTTACAAATAATTGTTTTATTGTTAAATATTAATTTAACAATTTATATTGTTTGTCGAAGGTTTGATTTTATTCACACTTTATAAGATTCGTTGATTTTAACAATATATAATACTTTTTGAAGATATACACTAATAATTAGTGGTCTCTTCTCAAGTCTCGAGAATTGTCTGAAGCTTTGGGTCTCAGGCGCTCTCTTTATATACCCAACTAAAAGGGGGGAAGTTTACCTTCCCCTCTTTGTTTAACCAATCAGAGCGCTGATGACGTGGCACTTGACCAATAAGCGTTGAACATTCAAGGTCAAGTTATTGCGCATTTTCCAAATACAAAAATAATGACACGTGTCAAGGTTAAATTATTACGCATTTAACAGATCTCAAGGTCAGATTATTACGCATCCTACAAATGACTCATTATTGTTATATATTTTACTGCGCAGTTTTTAACTGCGCAATAAAATAACTGTCATACGAAGATTTACAATATAATTTTGCAGTTTTTTCTTATCAATAATAAGAAGTACAAATACAGCATTTCATAATCATAGTTTCGTTTCATTTTTAAATTATAAGTAAAATATTTAATGCATATTCCTTAATTAATTAAACACTAATAATAATAATAAACTTAAATTAATATTATATCTAATTACAGTTTTATATAATTATTTATAATAATAGTTTTACAATATTCTTAAATAATACAATGATTACACGATAGAGAGAGAAAGAAAAAGAACAAATGTCAAATAGAAGGTCTTTTCAATTTCTGAATCAAATAATAAATATAATATTAATAATAATAATAACAATAATAATAATGATATTTAATTGTAATATAAATATAACTTTAGATTTTTAAATTTGAATCCTCCAATGATGACAATCGAAAATTCCTAGTTCATTTATATAGAATTTCAAATTCCCTATAAAATTTACTAGGCACTGATGCCAGATGCCACACCTCCCCACACAAAAATGTGGCACACCTATGCGTGTGTCCACTTTAGAATTTATTTTATTATAAAAAATATATAATTAAGTGTTTGTTTATTTTTAAAGTATTTTGTGGTATTTTTAAATATTTATTCCCCACGAAATTTATATCTCAATGGATTAATTGTGTTCTTTTTTTCAAATATATTCTTAAAATATGGATGAGAATTTTCCTTTTTGGAGCAACAAAACAAAATGGTGAGTAAAAGGTATTCTTATTTAAGTAATTATAACATTTAATTATATGCAAATTTTATACAAATAATTACAAGTTTTATACAGATAGTTACAAGTTTTATACAGATAGTTATTTCTCTAATAAAAAAAAGGTAAAAAAAAGGATACTTTTTATCAAAATGAAATAAAACTGATTTTTATTTAAGAGAAAAATGAAAACTTGTTTTTCTTATATAATAATAAAAAAATATGGTGTAATAATTCTCTTTTTTTTTATTATTTATTATATATATATTTTTTTATTTTATTTTTATTTATTTTTTATTTTTAAAAAAAAATTTAATATAATTACATTTCATTATATAAAAAAACTAAACGAAATCGTCTTTCAAAGAAAATTTTAAACAACAAAACTCTTATCTATATTAATTAATACCTCCTTTTCACAAAATAAAACAAAAAAATAAAAAACTAAACATAACTTTCTCTTTTTTTTTGTTTTTGGTAAAAAGGTTTTTTTTTTTTTTTTTGTCTGATAAAATTATAAAAACAATATATATACATGTAAAAATAGTAATAAAAAAATGGGGGCGAGTTTTTCTTTTAGCGATCGACAATATCGCCGTTACGCTGTTCCATTGGAATCTCGTCGTTATTATTGAGGATTAAAAGAGGAAGATCATCCTCTTCCTCATCCATCAAGTGTACAGGAGCAACAACTTGAGCCTCATTGTCGTCTGGATTGTCCTCGAGATCTTCGGGCTCATAAAAGATTTCGTTCTCAATTATATTTATTTTTATTAAGAAGAGTTGAGTTGCGCGGGGAAATGTGCTGTCGTCCGGAAATAGACAGCGGAGATAAGGGATGTTGTTGCTCTCGAAAATCTGGATTAACAGATGCCTGGGATTGCCAATCACGAGGTTCAATGACTGGAACGCCCATAGGCACTGCCAACACTGACCAGCTGGCCGACAATTAAATATATTGGTTCGACCGCACTATGGACATCCTCGCTTAACAGCCACCTCAGGGGTGGAGGTCAAATAATGGCGCTCAACAATTGTTCCCTGCTCATTCTCAGGCAACCTCCCCTGAAAATAGCATGCAGAGCAACGCCATGTTTGGACTTCAGGATCATTTGGGACCCACATCAATCCATTTAGATGCCGGTGCGCCGAATTTGCCTCTGTAAGGCTATTCAGTGTACTCTGAATAAAAAGAGAATCAATGTACACATATATACATAAACATATGCGGACACATCCCCCTTCATCGCACACAAATAAACAACCATACAGTTTATTTGAGGATTATTAAAAGGTTAAGAAAAGAGGAAAAGGACAAAGAAAGAAGAATTAAATTTATTTATAATAGTAGAGAAATCTTCAGTGATGATCCAGATTGAGAGAGGAAGGAACCCACTACACGATCATTCTCTCCAATTTCAATCATTGAAATTACTTACGACCGATAGATTAATTAGTGTGAATGGTCTATTCTCCCATTCCTCTCTCGAAATATAATAAGGCGGGTCACATCGATGGTAATACTGAGGCGGAACATTTGCCATTTTTGTTTACCTTTGTTTTACCGGTGCAGCGAACGAGAAGAGGAGAGTGTCAACAATGTCTACGTGACTTTTAGTAAACAAAAGGTTTGAATCACTATGAAAAAGATCAGGACTGGGAAGCTCAATAACTTGAAATTGTGTATCTTTACGTTAAAAGGGTAATTAAAGGTTGGTCAACTGTAATTGGTCTCGATGTACTATTCTAGTCTTATTATTACTAATTTTCTTTATTTTAACATTAAATTCGCCGATTAATTCGATTATTTTGTAAGGTCCTTCAAAAAAGGGGTCAAATGTTTTATCATTTCGAATGTTTATTTTTACATTAACTATATCATCAATTTTATAATTAACGGGATGAACATTTTTGTCATAATAATATTTTTTTTTCTTTTAGATTTTTCCAAGTTTTCGCGAGCCAGGGATTGGACGTTATCCAATTTATGAAAAAGTTCTTGTAAGTATTGTTGATAAGTTTTATCGGGTAATTCTTGGGGAAAACTTGACGGAATTACAGCTTCTTTTCCAAAGACTAATGTATGAGGTGCGAATCCCGTTGATTCATGAATAGAAGTATTATAAGAAAATAAAGCAAATCGCAACTTTTCGTCCCAAGATTGAGCGTTACTAAATTGACGGAGGTTTTGTATTAGATCTTGGTGACTTCGTTCCAATGATCCTAAAGATTGAGGATGATAGGCGGTTGATTCTATTTTTTCAATATAAAAAATTTTACAGAAAAGTTTCATAACTTTACTCATGAAATTTCTCCCTTGATCAGTATGAATTATTTTAGGACAACCGTAGCGAGATATAAATTTTTCAGCAAGAGCTTGGGCTATTGTAACCGAATCTATATTTTTTAACCCCTTCACTGTCAGTGGGCTCTATAGAGCCATAAAAATGTCGTGCCCTGTATGTCCATGGGCTCTATAGGGCCATCGAAAAAAAAGACATTTAAAAGTTAACGAATATGGCTAAAAATCCTTACTCGGGGGTTTTCGGGGTCGCTAAATCCAAATCCGTTGTCGAAAATTCAAAATTCAAAATGGCGGCTTCAAAATGGCGCCCAAAAAAAATTTTTAAGTTAACGAATCTGTCTAAAAATACCTTAAAATGCCTACTCGGGGGTTTTCTAGGTCGCTGATTCCAAATCCGTGGTCAAAAATTCAAAATTTAAAATGGCTGCTTTAAAAAAGCTAAAAAAAAATTTTTGAGTTAACGAATTCGTTAACTTTTTAATTTTTTTTGGTGGATATTTTGAAGCCGCCATTTTGAATTTTGGCTTTTTGACCACGGATTTTGAATCAGTGACCTCAAAAACATATAATATGACAATATCATGTTTTTTAAAAAAAAAAATTTTTTTGAACACTTATGGCACAAAAACTTTATTTTCACTCGACTGTGAAGGGGTTAATGGAATTGCGTCAGCATACTTTGAAAATACACATTGTATAGTCAAAATATACCTATTTTCACGTAGAGTAATTGGCAAAGGACCAACTATATCTATTTGTATTTTATCAAAAGGTTCTTTTGGAGTATCCGTAATTCTCATAGGTTGTTTTGTTCGTAAATTTATAATTGTATTTCTTTGACAATTTTTACAAGCTTTAATGAATTTTTGTATTTCAATTTTCATGTTAGGCCAAAAATATTTTGATCGAATTCTAGAATAGGTTTTTGAAACACCTTTGTGACCTCCTACAGTTGACTCATGAAATTCTTTTATAATTGGATGTCTTTCCTCTAATTTTGGGATTATTATTTCACCTAAGCAGACCATAATTTTTATTTGTGAATCAGAGAAATGCTGACAAATCATTTTCTCAATAGAAAACCAGGAAATTTCGTCTAGATTATTTCCAACTTTTGAAACTCTAGCAAAATGTACATCAAGTGGCTCCATAGCATTTCTCAAGCCAAGAATAGCACTGGATACTTTATTCAAATATGCTTTGCCATCAAATTTCTCTTTTACTACAACATGAAAAATGTAGCGATTTCCTTGAGGAATAACAATTACATTTCCAACTTTAAAATCATCATTTTTTATTGCATTTACATTTAACAAATTTCTTTCTATTAATTCTTTACTTATATCAGAATCAAAAATGCAATCTTCCGAGACAAAGTGAACAATATGACCAGTTCCCATGGACAACATATCTTTTTTTACTATAAATTATACAAACATTATCAATTTGGAACACATATCCAATCATTTCATCAATTTTAATTTTGTCTTCAAGGTTGATCGTTCGGCAAGAATCAGGAATACTACATTCACCTTGGCCAAGGACATTTTCACTGTCACCCATTAAGTGGTGCAAAGACATAACAGGGATTCCTGATGAGCTGTGTTCACAGCGAAAATGCATTCGAAATAAAGTAATAACTGCTGATTAACAAACTTTCTCAAATCTTTTGGACCCAAGGCCACAATATAAACAATTTTATTTGATAAAAATTAAGGTCCTGAAAAAACTCTACGTTATTAAATAATGGACAATCCAAACAATTCTACGATCCCAAGTTGAATGTTTGCGTTCCAAGAGAACCATTACCCTCCGCAGATATAATATTGGATACAGCTCCCTTAGTTCCCAAACAATTCTCCTGGTAACTCGTTAAGAGAAAATCACAATCACACAATCCAAACGCACGATCAACCAGACAATGTATATTAATAATTTTTACTGTTTCTATTCCAACCTCATCATTGTTCACAGGATTTCTCGACAAAGCATCAGCATTAGCATTAATTCTACCAGGCTTGTAAATAATTTTGTAATCGTATTCACTCAATTTAATACGCCATCTTGCTAATCTGGAGACTGGATCTTTTAATCCATTTAACCAAACTAAAGGTCTATGGTCTGTAACAAGTGTAAATTCCCTGCCATACAAATATAGACAGAAATGTTTCACACAAAACACAATAGCCAATAATTCCTTCTCAATGGTTGAATAATTAATTTCAGCCATTTGCAGGACTCTGGAAGCATATGCTATGGGAAGATCCTGTCCAATTGGACCTTGACTGAGAACTCCTCCAATAGCATACTCAGAAGCATCTGTGGTCAAAACGAATGGTTTTGAAAAATCTGGGTATTGCAGAATAGGAGATCTGCAAATCTGATCCCTTAATAATTCAAATGACTTTTGATGTAAAGAGGTCCAAACAAATGGAATATCCTTCTTTAACAATAAGGTAAGTGGTTTAGATATTTTGGAATATTCATTAATAAACCTTCTATAATAACCCGTAAGACCAAGAAATTGTTTAATGTTTTTTCTTGTTTTAGGTATAGGAAATTTTTGGACTGCCTCCAATTTTCGAGGATCTGGTTTCACTCCCTTTTCAGTAACTAAATGCCCTAAATAAGTGATTTCTTTACGAAGAAAATTGCATTTATCCGGTTGCAGAGTAAGACCAGCAGAACTAAGTCTTCCTAACAATTTCCTTAATTTTTGAGAATGTTCCTTCAAACTGGATGCATATATAACAATATCATCCATATAAACGAACATTTCAATCCCTTGTAAACCTGTCAAAACGTGATCCATCAATCTCTGAAAAGTACTTGGGGCTGTTTTTAATCCAAAAGGCATGCGGGTATATTGATAATGACCAAAAGGAGCACTAAAGGCGGTTTTCTGTTCACTTTCTGGATCAAGAGGAATTTGATGAAATCCTAAAGCTAGATCCAAAACAGAAAAATACTTAGCGCCACCACATTGATCGATTATATCGATAATGCTAGGTATTGGATAAACGACTCCCACTGTGATTTCATTTAATTTTCGGTAATCAATTACCATTCTCCAGCGCTTATTACCCTTAGAATCTGGACTTTTGGGTACAATCCAGAGGGGCGAATTATAAGGGGATGTAGACGGCTTAATAATATTTGCTGACAAAAGATTATTTAATTGTTTATTGATTTCATCGTTATGAATACGTGGATATCTATATTGTTTAACAAAAATTGGATTCTCCGTATTTGTGAAAATTTTATGTTTCAGGACATTTGTAGAACCCAATGTATCTCCTGGTAAATAAAATTGATTCGGAAAATCATTAAAAATCTTTATTAAACTTTCCTTCTCTTCATCATTTAAACCATCCAAATTTAAATTTTGTAATAATAAAGCTAATCTTTCAGCGTGTTTTTTAATCTCATCAGGGGGTTTTAGTATTGAAGAATTTAAAGGGGTTGAAAATTCCTGCAGTTCCAATGCTGGTACTGTCAGTTCCACATTTTCACTAGTCGAATTAACCATAAATAATTTAACTAAACCATTATTATTATTAACCAATACTTCTCCCGAAAATATTCCAGGGCCACAAGAATTCCTTGGAATATGTATCCTTCAGTTAAGTAAGTAGACTTTATGGGTAATTCAACCAATGTTTTTGATCGTGGAGATAATTGAATTCTTTTATTTTCTTTAAAAGGCATATCCACATTATTCATTCTTATATAATTATCAATAAAATTTAAAGTAGTTCTGTGTTCTTTTAGAAAAGTTATTCCCAAAACACCCTGATATTTAATAGGAAAATCTGGTGTGACAACTTGAAATAAGGTCTCAATTCCGAAAATATAAATTTTTGTTTCTCCTAAAGTTTTTGTCATAGTTGGATTAATTCCAACTAAATTAAAAATTTCTGTTTTGTTAATGAACGTTTCAGTTTTCAAAGTATTAATTTTAATTAAATTGACTGAGGAACCGGCGTCTATTAAAAAGTGTACTCTTTTATTAAGAAATGAGGTATTTTCTAAATCTATTGAGGGAACTTCTCCCTTTCTTTCTCTTTCTCTAAATTGGAGATTGATTCGTCTTTGTGGAGGTCCTTCGTCCTTGGGGTCAGCAATTCTCCCACTTGCTGATCCCAAGTCAAGTTTTTTGAATCGAGTTCATCTTCATTTTCTTTTTTCAAATTTTTTCTTAAATCTATTTCTTTTTCATGCCTTTTCTTTAGAAAACATTTTTCAATTGTATGATTAGACTTTGAGCAATATTGGCACTTTCTCTCTCTATTTTTTTCACTTAATTTTGATTTACAATTAAATTTCTTATGACCAAACCGAAGACAATTGTAACATTGTATTTTTGACATGACTAAGTTGTTATTTTAAGCATTGCAATTGCTGATCTGCAATGATTTGTAAACATTTTTACTGGTGGGTTTTTACCATCAAAAGTTGGTATACAATTACCAACAACTTTAATCATATTTCCAGATAAATTTCGCGACATTGCAGGGTTAAAAGTACCAAAAGGAACTGGTACGAAATTTAAATTTGAGGAAACTGAATTGGTTTGCTCTGATGTTGTTTCTGTACTATCTAAATGAATTGAGTCATCATTAGTACGAGCAATTTCTCTATGATTTTCATTCGAATTATTCTGACCTACGTTAGACGTGTCATTATTATTTTGTGTTCCATCATTTGTATTGTTTTCAATATTTGGGTCAGCACTTGGTTTTTTTGTTTTATCTGTTTTTCGTGGACGACCCATTTTAAGAAAAAAGGAAAAATTTTTTTACAGAAAAGGTTTAAATATGCTCTATTACTAAAATACCTCACAATTTCTATGGTTTGATTGATGTGCAGATTCCTGTTGAAATTCAAATTCTTCTTCTTCGCTTCGTAACACCTTCCTGCAGAAATGTGGGAAGTGGGGTGATCCTCGGGTTTCACTACGATGATAGAGATGTCGCTGCTTCCTCCTCCGGTAAAGTCTTTCGAGCGCGCATGCGCAAGGCTCCACTTCTAAAGGTCCAGCGATGTCAGTATTTTTCGATGATGATGTACTTTTCTTATCACAGTTTATTTATTTTTATTTATTAATGTTCAGTGCAGTATCCCACCGCTGTCACCAAAAATTTGAATATGTCGCGTCACAGGTTATATTTTACGTAAATTTCCGTTGGATTCACGAATAAACAATGGCTGGATTCTTTTTACTGTTATAACCGCTTGAAAGCGGGCACTGAATTTAAATTTGAATTTATTATTTAGATTAAAGGTGGGATAAATAAATGTACACTTATAATTCATTGGAAAAACCCCTTTCGGGTAAAAAACCAATTTTATTTAAGTTCAAATATTGTTTCTTTTAAATATACACTTCACAATTCTGTTTTACAAATAATTGTTTTATTGTTAAATATTAATTTAACAATTTATATTGTTTGTCGAAGGTTTGATTTTATTCACACTTTATAAGATTCGTTGATTTTAACAATATATAATACTTTTTGAAGATATACACTAATAATTAGTGGTCTCTTCTCAAGTCTCGAAAATTGTCTGAAGCTTTGGGTCTCAGGCGCTCTCTTTATATACCCAACTAAAAGGGGGGAAGTTTACCTTTCCCTCTTTGTTTAACCAATCAGAGCGCTGATGACGTGGCACTTGACCAATAAGCGATGAACATTCAAGGTCAAGTTATTGCGCATTTTCCAAATACCAAAATAATGACACGTATTAAGGTTAAATTATTACGCATTTAACAGATCTCAAGGTCAGATTATTACGCATTCTACAAATGACTCATTATTGTTATATATTTTACTGCGCAGTTTTTAACTGCGCAATAAAATAACTGTCATACGAAGATTTACAATATAATTTTGCAGTTTTTTCTTATCAATAATAAGAAGTACAAATACAGCATTTCATAATCATAGTTTCGTTTCATTTTTAAATTATAAGTAAAATATTTAATGCATACTGCTTAATTAATTAAACACTAATAATAATAATAAACTTAAATTAATATTATATCTAATAACAGTTTTATATAATTATTTATAATAATAGTTTTACAATATTCTTAAATAATACAATGATTACACGATAGAGAGAGAAAGAAAAAGAACAAATGTCAAATAGAAGGTCTTTTCAATTTCTGAATCAAATAATAAATATAATATTAATAATAATAATAACAATAATAATAATGATATTTAATTGTAATTTAACTATAACTTTAGATTTTTAAATTTGAATCCTCCAATGATGACAATCGAAAATTCCTAGTTCATTTATATAGAATTTAAAATTCCCTATAAAATTTACTAGGCACTGATGCCAGATGCCACACTGACAAATGTTCTAACGGTCTTTGGAAATTATCTTTTTCGTGTTCCACTAATGTTTTATAACATGAACCACACATACTCAATGTAAACCTGGGATCATTGAGGTTAAAATTTAGATTTACTAGCTGCCTAATGTTGTTCATATTTTTCTCTTATTCGAAAATGTTTAGGACCTTTTTGCCAAATGAAATCTCCGAACCACAAGGCCCACATACATTTAATCTATTCTCCTCGTGTGTACATTTGGAAAAATGATTCATCTTTAAATATTATGTACTCCTGAAAGAAAGTTTAAATTTAAAACTTAGTCCAATTACAATATTTGTTATAAAATTTAAAATTAAATACTTTTCAGTTTTAAACCTTTGTTTTTTGTTTAATGTTATGATTTTCTAGAGAAACTCACCTTGATAAAATCATAATTTATAAATTATGTCTTATTTTTTGTAGAATCAGTTTTTAATTTTTCAATTTGTTCGATGGTGTACGCAAAAAATTTACTTTTTTCAGTGTATTTCAATTTTACATCTTTCCATATCACATCACTTTCTTTGTGACACATGGCACCGTTTAACATTTCGTGAGAACTTTTATATGCTAAATACAGCTGGTGATATAAATCACCCATTTTCGACGTCATTTTTGGATATAACAATCATGTAACATGCAAAATTATAGCGAAAACTTTCAATTGTGCAGTGTTGCCAACGACATGGAAATTTCCCGGAATACGGGAAATTTTGACTATAATGGGAAATTTTACGGGAAATGGATAAATTACGGGAAGTTCCGGGAAATTCTTTAATAGAACACAAATTTTAATTATGTTTAACTAAAATAAAATTTTAGAAACTTTTATTGGCAAAACCAATCAAATTTGTTTTATCGGCATGTGTATAAATATATCCTTCGACTGGTCTGTGAAGATTACTGGTGTAAAGTTTTACAATTAACAAATGCATCAAACACAAAAATATTTAATAATTTAAAGATAGTTATCCGACTCCTTTTGGTTTTGCCCTTCTCGAATGCCTCAGTTGAGCGATTAAGAGTTTTAAGTAAATTTAAAATTTAATTCTAATTTTTTAAATAATAAATTAAAAGTTTTAAGGGGGGGGCACACCAGTGTAACGTTAAAAAGAAGTGTCTACGGCCGCAGTCCCATGGCAGCGTTTTGCGTTGCGTTGTAATGAGAGAGAATGCAGCAAACGTATATTTGCGTCTTTTTCTCTCCCATTACGACGCAACGCAAAACGCTGTCATGGGACTCCACCCAAAGTCATGAGAATGATTTTGATTAAAAATAAAAGTCGATTTTCAGCTGTAGGAATAAAAGTTTTTCATAAAAAAAGAAATCCTTCGATCGGGAACTAGATAATCTTATAATAAATGTAAATCAATTTTATTCTTGCATTTTAGACAAACTATACTTATACGGAATGCTTGTCACCGCAATTCATGTTTTTTTCCGAAGGCGCCATTTAAATGGCTCATATTTCATAAAGTTTTGGATGAAAAAAATTTTTCATCTTAAATTAAAGCCTTATATATGCACTTTTAGATAATAAACAGTATTTTTAAAAAAGTTTCATAGATTATTAGGAAAAAATTCTTGAAAAAGACACTTCTTTTTAACGTTACAACTGGTGTACCCCCTTAAATAAATTTGAAATTTAATTCTAATTTTTTAAATTAGAATACATAAAATTTTATAATCCCAATATAAATAATGATAATAATAATATTTAAAAAATAATAATTTTATGTTAGGGCTTATATATGTCGTAGGCAAATAGAAGAATCCGTCATTTAGCTAAATGCCTAGGCGTTTAGCCTAGCGGCGCCGAATAGACGAATGGACTTGAGAAATGATTAAATTCGTCTATTTGCCTAAAAAGCTTAGGCGTTTAGTGAAATGACTAGGCAATTGTCTATTTGCCTAAAACTGTTCAGGCAATTAGAAGAAAATATCTATTACCAACAAATCGTAATGAAGAAAATGGAAAAATAAATTGAATACTTGAAAAAATAAAAATAAAAAATATTTTATAAATATAAAAGTTAAAAGTGTAAATAAATTTCGTCATAATCCATAAACAAAAGATCAAAACAAAATTACTTTAGTAACTTGAATATTCGTTAGAAAACATAATTTAATTTAGTATCTTCATACTGCTCGTACACTCGAAATATAAATTAAAATTAACGTGCAAACGCGAAATTTAATTGAAATCTAGATTTTTTTCTTATATAAAATGAGTGTAAATCGAAGTGATTTTGAAGAAAAATTAAAAATATTGTACTCCGAGCAAAAATGTAACAGAACAATATGGAATAAAAAACGGTTACTCGAAGTTATTCAAGTATTGTCAGAATTCGAAGGAGTGAAATCGACGAAAAGTGGTGCATATTATCATTGTTTTAAATTATATGAACTCGTAAGACTTGGTGGTGAGAACCATGTAATTTTAAAAAGAAAAAACGAAAACGATCCGTTAATTTATGTTTTGTCAATTGAGAATTATTTTGAAAAATTAGAGGAGGCTCACACTCAAACTGGACACGGTGGAAGGGACAGGATGATTTATTACATAAAAAATAAATGGAGAATTTCGCTAGCTACGATTTGTTGGTAATAGATATTTTCTTCTAATTGCCTGAACAGTTTTAGGCAAATAGACAATTGCCTAGTCATTTCGCTAAACGCCTAAGCTTTTTAGGCAAATAGACGAATTTAATCATTTCTCAAGTCCATTCGTCTATTCGGCGCCGCTAGGCTAAACGCCTAGGCATTTAGCTAAATGACGGATTCTTCTATTTGCCTACGACATATACATAAGATTACATTGCGGGAAATTTCATGGAAATTTAAGAAACTCGTCCGGGAAAATTCGGGAATTTCTTAGTTCTATTACGGGAAGTTAAGGGCACTCACTCTGGCAACACTGCAATTGTGCAGGCAGCGACGTGCTTCTGTTTTGATTTTGGAATATATACAGTGTCGCTCGAAAGGATTTGCCCACCCTACGGCATGCAAGGGCATTACAAAAAGTTTTGTATCTTCAATAATAATAAAGATAAAATCTTAATCAAATATTTATTTTAAAGCTTAAGTATTTGACTTGAAACTGTGCTAAAAAAATTTAAAAAAAAATTTTTTATTGTTTAATTGCTGAAAATAAAAAAAAAATTTTTACTTTTTTTGAAAAATTTCAAATTGCTACAATTTTTGAAGAAATCATTACATTTAAAATCTATAAATGTCATTTAAAAGCATTTTTTGTCACCTTTCAAACGATTTTTTAAAAATTGCTCTACGATAATTTTTAAAAAAGATATGATCATTTGTTTATAAAATAGCCTATTTTTTCAATTGTTGGTAACTTGAGAACAATTGATTTTTGAAAAAAATTGTTAAGGAAAAAAATGTGCATTTTTGTGCGTAGAATTAGAAAAAAAATATTTAAGCATTAAAAAAAAATTTTTTTTTACATTTTTTCCTTCTGTATATATTTTTAAGACGAATAACATACTTATCAATACATATCGATAAAATCGAATACAACATAAATTATCACTGTTAACAAGAACAGTTAATAATTACACTTTTTAAATATTTAAATAACATTAATTATAAAACATTTATTTGTTTATAAACAATTAAATCAGTATTGTTAATAATTTTACTTTTAAACATTTTGAGAGTAAAAATATTAAATATTTTTTTCGTCGAAATGATTTAAAAAGTGTAATTATTAACTGTTTTTTTTAACAGTGATGATTTATGTTGTATTCGATTTTATCGATATGTATTGATAAGTATATGTTATCTGTCTTAAAAATATATACAGAAGGAAAAAATTTAAAAAAAAATTTTTTTTTATGCTTAAATATTTTTTTTCTAATTCTACGCACAAAAAGGCCCATTTTTTTCTTTAACAATTTTTTTCAAAAATCAATTGTTCTCAAGTTACCAACAATTGAAAAAATAGGCTATTTTTATAAACAAATGATCATATCTTTCTTAAAAATTATCGTAGAGCAATTTTTAAAAAATCGTTTGAAAGGTGACAAAAAATGCTTGTAAATGACATTTATAGATTTTAAATGTGATGATTTCTTCAAAAATTGTATCAATTTGAAATTTTTCAAAAAAAGTGAATTTTTTTTATTTCCAGCAATTAAACAATAAAAAAAAATTTGTTTAAATTTTTTTTAGCACAGTTTCAAGTCAAATACTTAAGCTTTAAAATAAATATTTGATTAAGATTTTATCTTTATTATTATTAAAGATACAAAACTTTTTGTAATGCCCTTGCATGCCGTAGGGTGGGCAAATCCTCTTGAGCGGCACTGTATACAAAGGGCATTCTCTGTAAAACGGACCCCTTCCCCCTCTGCCCAGAAAGGGTTTAAAAATAAAAGACCATTCTTTTTGAAAAATTACAGCTTGGGATATGTAGTTACTTTTGCCGTATGGCTTTTTTTAATTAAAAATTTTTATTAAAGATAATATAGCATAATACTCTCCGAGAAAACCATAGATTGAGATTGATGACCTTTTTTCACAATTTGAAAAGAACTTGATTTATTTTGATAATCACAAATATCTATTGTCCGCCGAAGGTGATATGTGACTGATTTGACGCCCGTTTCCCACTTTCCGACCATGTGAGATGCTGCCTGTGGATTGAACTTCCAAGTGGTACCGTCATCATCTCAAGAGATGAGATAATTCCTTACTAGGTTGAGTTTTAGTCCGAAAGAGTCGCTTCAGTTCGTTATCTGATCCTTCGAAATTTTTACCACAGTAACTGTAAAGAGTGAGTCAGATACCTCGCCGTCATATCTAAACTTTTCAGTAGTCTTGGAACATCATTAAACAATGAATAAAAAGTATAATTTGTTTGTTTTAAGTCAAGTTTTGTCAAATCGTGATAATACTTTAAAATGGCTGCGAGAAATAGAGTTTATTCTTGAAAAGCATTTCTTTTCCAAACATAAAAAATTCATTACTCTGTATGAGAAAAAATCAGTGTGCGGTGAATTTCATTGTTTTAAAAATGGAAAGCAGTATAGTTGAAAATAAGGAAGTTTCTTACGAAACCGATTTTCATTCTATCGAGAAATATGTATAATTTCTTTCAACAATGATTTTTCTGCTGAAGGACCTATTGTTGGTGAAGGAACAGTAGTTGAAATTAACAAGAGTGAAATCGAACTGAAGTACGACGAGCTTCGAGAAAAATTCGGGAAAATGCTTTCTAATTCAGAGTCGACTTGCCTTACCACAGACATATGGACTCACAGCAGCACTATGAAATCTTATTTGGGAGTTACCGCTCATTACAAAAAAGGTAAGAAAAATTTTACTTTTTAAAATTAAAGTTAAAGTAATAAGAAATAAGTAAATTATAAAATAATATTAATTATAAAATAAATCAAATTACGTTTGTATAAGTTTCACATTGATTAAACGTTTTTAATAATTGTGTAACAGTAGAATCATTTTTTATTAAATATTTTGAATATCATAAAGACTTAAACATTAATGGTGAATATGTGCTGTGTAGGAAGAATAACATTCTCACATCTATTTAAACTTTTCATAGGAACGAACATTTAATTAATTGATCTTTGCGCTAAATTACTCACCGAACGAAAAACAATTTCTTATTTACGTCAACTTTATGTAGGACTACACAATTTCAAGGTTCCCCCAGAAGTGGAAAATCCAAGAGAACTTCCTGAAGATAAAGATGCAGAAGATGACATTGAAGTTCAAGAAACACAATTTGACGAAGATCTGTTTTAAAAAAGAATAATAATTAAAATAAAACGTATAGTACGGTTTTTTTTAAAAAGCCTTGTATGCACCAAGTGGAATTCCTGTTACGAGATGCTTAATAGATTTTTACAATTGTCGGATTTTGTGGATATGGCTCTTTTTAAAATACGTAGAAATAAGAGCTGTAAGGAAAAACCGCCAAATATGCTTGATCAGAGCGAAATTAAAGTTCTTAACGAGATTAAGACAAAGGCTTATGCCTTTGTGTCAGGTGACTTTAGAGATAAGTTCCGAAAAGATCATAACACGTAAGTGTATTCCTTTGGTGAACGCTATGACTAAAGCCTGGTTAACATTAAAATATTTTTGCCAATAGAGCTACTGCGACAAGACATCGACGAATAACTTTAAAATAAAAAGAAGCTAAATTGAGAAGGATTCAACTAAAATCGAACAGAGAAAATTTAAGAAAAAAGATAAAAAAATTAGAAGAAATTCAATATTTTTCAAATTATGACATAAAAGAATCGGATGAAAATATAAGAAAGTTAAAAATCGTAGTTCCCAGCATGAAAATGATTTTAAAAAAACATTTTCAAGATGTATATTACAAAAAATTATTAAAGCCAATATTACAAAAGATTTATTAATAGATCTTTATAAAAATAAAGGTGAGATACAAGTTGTTCAATTCTTTTCTGAGAAAATTAATGAAAAGCCAAGCGTTAGGTTCAACAAAAATATTATAAGTCAATTAATAAACTATTTGTCTACCGATTGCATAAAATGTTAAAATTAAATTTCATATTTTGTTATTCCTTGTCTTGAGTTGAAAATGTAAAAAAAGAAACAAACACAACTAAATGCCATGTGATTCTTACTTTTCACAGGCACAGTACAGGCATATTTAGAAAATATGTCTATAACTGTGAGCATATATTTGAAACCTTTATTAGAATAAGAATAAGGTATCATTTCAAATAAATCTGCTTGACAAGTTTCATCTATACCACCCATTTTAACTTTTTGTAAATTTTTATCAGCCATCACTGTCGAATAAATTTAGCCTCTTTGATAATATAATTTTTATGGGATTTAATTTTTTCAGAAACTCGTGCTTCAATAACTTGAATAAAATTATTCAAATCAATAGCACGTTACCAAGTCTTTTGTTTTTTTCAGTTAGAGTAATTTTAAATCCAATTCCAGAAGTAAAAGCCCAGAAAGTCCACGACTGGAAAGAGGTCGTGACAAAGGATGTCCAAACATATCAATGCTCATTTTAATACTAAGCTATATTTACTTGTACTCTTCTAATATATAACACTGTGTGACAAAAAAATTGCTGGCACTTTTATAGAGATCTGTCACAAGTTGTAGGTCTAGTGAAGCTAGAAAATGGAAATAAAAATACCTGTTTTAATAAATATACATGTGGATATGTAGAGTAGGTCTGGAGAGTACTCTTTCCGTCAAAAATGTTTGCTTGACCTTTTCCGTTTATAGGATTAATCACGCCTTTCCCGTTTTAGTGACCAGTAATAAGCATGTAACTAAGCATGTTGATGGAGCTTTTTCCTTAAAATCATTTTTTAATGTCTGATATTTCCTGTTCAAATCCTTCACCCTGTTCATCATTCATCATGCCTAGGTTTTCAGGAAAGAAATTCAGATGTGAGTGAAGAAAGTGGATCTTAATAGACATTTTGCACTACATTTTCTCATATGCACTCAAAAATTCGCCTACGATTGTAACATAGTCAGAATTCATCATCTCGCATGAGTTTTTTAAATTAAGGGCCTACAAAGATTTCTGAAATCAATAACGAACAGCTCTTTCACCACTTTACGCATGTAGAACTACCTACTTCTTAATATAAATAATATTTACGACTTCGACCTTTTTCGATTTAGGAACTGCGGTTGAATTAAACTCGTCATTCAGGATTAAAGCTTTCGTTGCAGTTTCAATATCAGCGTACTTTATGCGTTTACGCGTTTTTTAATGATGACCACGTACGTCTGTTTTACAGAAATAGCAGTAGTTTGGTTTATAAGGCTGATGGTGCTATATCATCGGAGCAGATAATAAAATTTGAACACTCGACACATACGTATTCTGTTTCATACCACCTATTAGAGGTTGTGTATTGAAGATTAAATAAATCGTTTTAGCCATTAATTACAGCTTTATTATTTTTTAATTTCTAACGATACTTTTGATCCACGAACAAACCACGCATATAAAACAAAACTTATTACTCTTATCACACATTTCTCAATCAAAAATTTAACCTGACTACTAAAACTTTGAACGCTGTATAATAATAAATCGCTAAAACAATTATAATTACAACACAATATTACAACCTACC
The DNA here is from genome assembly GCF_015476425.1 of Leptopilina heterotoma. NCBI lineage: Eukaryota > Metazoa > Arthropoda > Insecta > Hymenoptera > Figitidae > Leptopilina > Leptopilina heterotoma. The sequence goes on from NW_025110834.1 coordinate 1,659,055, forward strand.
TTATTAGGATTACCATTTTTTCCTGCAATAAATAATGATGTCATATGTTCTACAAAGGACTCATCAATGTATATATATATCCACCAGGAATATACGGTGGATTCCACGTCAGTTCAACACACTAATTTTCATGACTTCTTGGGATTTGGCTGCACTTTTGTAAATTTATTACTTTTATAGTGATAAACAACTCCACTGAATATTTTTTCAAAATTTTGAAAATTACAAAAAATATAGCATATTCAAAATTTGTGTCTTTTTTTAAAGTGCAATAACTTTGGTTCTAATTAACCGATTTTGGATTTTGAAAAAGGATTTTTTTGGTTTTAAGTATATTTTAAGTTAAAAGTAATATAAAAAAAAATTCAAAATTTTTTTTTTGGAAATTTTGAAAAAATAAAAATCCGTTTGAAATAACATTATCTTTGATTTTTTTCAAAATTTTACTAAATATTAGGGCAATTGTGCTTTACATGTCCTGTAAGTTTTATCTTGGGATCTCAAAGGGATTCGAAGTAAAAAAATAAAACGTAACCACATATTTCAAACATATGGGGCAAAATTCCTCAACTGCCCAGGTCAAAAAATGAATTTTCTCTAAACTTTGCTAAGATGTTACTATTATTAGTAGAAGTGTAAATATTAATTTTTTTTTAATTTCATACAATATTTTTTGAGTTATGGAGTTTCAAAATTATAATTTTTTTGAAAATATCTTTTTTTCAATTTAATATATTGATAAGTAAAATTAATCAAATTTAAAGTACGAATCGAGGGGTTTATTACTCAGGAAATCAATGTAATATTCTGTTTGGATTCTGAATTCTAATCTGTCACTGGAACTTGACGTTGTAGTGTAAAACATTAAAACGTCGATGAACGCATTGCTTTGCAAAGTTATCTGCTTTTCGTTCGAATATGTCGTTGAGGAGAGCAATCTGTCGATCTAACGCGTTATATCGTCAAAGTCTGTAGAAGTCAGTTGGAGTCAGTTCGATTTTGTAGAGAATTCGATTCCAAACGCAAGCAATCGAAAGGATTCAATGGTTCTATGTCGATGCTTTTTCACGTTGCGCATGCGTCGAGATGCGCAAGATATAAACAGTGTGTAGTGTTTACTTGTCAAAAACTCAAAGTTTTGACAATATTTTTTAAGTGAACATACCAGGTAAGAAAATTATAATATTAATATTAAAGTATTTTTATAGTTGACATGCTTGTGAAGCGTAACGTAACCCTCAATTTCGCATTTAATATGTGAAAATGTGGGACGTATTCTAAAGTCATTTTCTTAACAAAAAAATATAGGTTATAGTTGTAATATTCTTATTAGCTTAATTAAACATTCTTTTATAATAATATAAAATGAGAAACAATTTTTATTATTTATGTTATATGCAATAATGACAAACATAAGTAATTATCTCTATAAAACATTTTTATTTCAAAACACTTTGAACTTTACTATTTTTTTAGATTATGCTAATAAATTTTGCTTCAATCCGTCGGATATTATGACTTATGATAAATATATTTTATTATTGTTTAATCATTATTTTGAATTTACCTAATCTAAAACAATTAAGTTAATATTTTTAATGTAAATATAATTATGTACCTATTAATTATCAATGATTTTATTTCCAATTATAGACGCAATGACTACTAAAGACAATTTATTTTGGGAAAAAATTTTTCTTGCGACTGGGGTAGCTATCAAACCATGTATAAAAAACATTTTACGTTTCTTGAGCTGGGACAATGCATTGTCATTTAGAAGTATGACACAAGAGGACATCGAAAAGTGCTACTGATGAAGTTGATCAATGTTGTAAAAAATAAGGATATCGAATTCTGGTCACCCAGTTCTACTCGTGGTACTAGTGAATCTCTAGTGACAGTCAACACAAAAAATTTCAATGTCAACGATGAAAAAAAAATTAAAGCGGAGTATTTCGACGAGTATTACAAATTTTAAAAAGAAATCACGTTTAATGAATGAACAATTGGAACAAACTTTGGATAACAATGTTGATATTGATATTAATATGAGTGCAGCCTATAAAGATGAATCTCAGGAGACAGGCGAATATACAGCTATCATTCGATGTCAACTTTGTGTTGATAAAGTTAATTTGAAAAAGACTAATGAAGGAACAAAAGCCTCTAAATGGGTAACTTCAAACTTTCTTCGACACTTAAACGTTCATTCTAAGTACGAGGGCGACGATTCTTTTGCAACTACAAAAAAAAGGTAGGTGATTGTACATTAATGCTGAGAAATAATTTTTAAATATTCACATCGAATTAAAATGCTGATTGTATACATAATTTTCTTTTTAATTTAAAAATCGCAGTTTACTATGAAATAAGTTTTAAAGTTCTATTTACAACGTAGGTAGAAATTTGTCTAGTAATACTGGTTTCTTCCTAGTAGATGTAGATTTGATAGCAAGTTTTACTAAAGAAGATAATCTTAGCAATTGATAAGTGACTGGACAGTTTCACTAGACAGAAAAACTTGCTTTTTCTGACCAGTACTTTTGTCACGTCACTGATCAGAAAATCTTATCACAATCGTATTAAGAATTTCTTTTCAGAAAATGTCCAGTCATTGATTGGAAAAATTAGCTCAGAATCCACTTAAAAAACTAGCGCATTACTAATCAGATAAAATTGACAAATTCTACTAAGAGCAATATTTTAAAATTTGTAGAGTTACTGGCCAGAAAATCTTGTCACAATTAAAATAAAAATTTTGCATTTTATTAAATTTAGCAAAAATAACCACAAACATTAAATGATGATCAACCAACTGCTATATCTTCAAACTAAAGACTTGTTTTAAACAACAAATAAAACTTTGACTTGCTTACGCTAGTGTTAATAGAAGTGGAAGAGATAATGTAAAGATGCTTACTAGGGGGGGGTATAAATATGAAAATAAACTTACTTAATACTTAAAAGGCCCTAAAACTAACAAGCAAAATTGTAGAGAATCTTTCAAATAAAATTATTATTATTTTTATTATTACAATTATTACGTAACATTTAAGATAAAAAACAAAACATTAATAGATTATTTTTTAACAACAAATTTTGACAAAAAAAATTTTTTTGCAAATTATATAACTGGATTTTTCAAAGATTCAAGTATTTTAGATTTTTGTATTTATGTATTTTATTGTTTTAATAAATAAATAAATAAAATAAAAAAAAATTAATATTTAATTGAATCCTTAGTATTTGTATAAAGTTTTTTTGATAACATTATGTGATTATAATATTCTTTACTAAATAAATATGCATAAAAGTATTGTTGCTAAAGAATAATAAGATTTTTTAATTATCAGGATTTCGAGACTCCTCAAAAAGGCAACGGAAACGAAGACAGCGACTCCAGTAAAAGCGTCACGACAGTTTCTGAAAACCGGTCTGAAAATATTCTTTGACTTACATCCGATCTTCTTGCAGAATCTATGAATCTTACAGTAATGTTAGATAGAGCTGTGAATAGTTACGCTTCCTCTTAATCTCATACATAGTAATTAGCTGAAACCGAACGTAGGAAATCATCGCAAGGCAAGAAATCGACTCTCTTGAATTTACTTATTAGATCTTAGAAGGAGCAAGATAAAAAACGTGATAGCCGTGGATACCGATATGAAGATGTTTTAAAAAAAATAATGGCAGACTATTTTCTCGTTGGTGGTAAAATTCTTTATGATTCGTTATATGCAAACGTCCCTGTGCCGCACATGAGCACAATTTATAAAGAAATCCACCATAATGCCAAGTCATTAATGGAAGGTAAATGTCGAGTTATTGATTTAAAGGTATTTTTGGAAGCGAGAAATCTACCGCTGTTCGTATGGTTAAGTGAAGATGCAAAACGCATTTCGAATAGGATTCAGTATGATCACAAAAGTAATCAATTAGTTGGTTTTGTCCTACCTTTTGATGAAAACGGTATGCCAGTAGCTTTTTCTTTCTCTGTTACTTCCGCGAAAGTGATAAAGAACTTCTTTCTTAACAATACCCCGACATCATCGCTGTATACTGCAATGGCGCAGCCAGTACAGGACGATGTTCCTGCCTTTTGCCTCATGTTATTTGGAACAGACAATAGATTTATTACGGAGCATGTTCTTGAACGCTGGAATTACGTTCGAAAACTTCTTCTCCAGCAAGGGATTCATGTAGTTGGTATGTCATCCGACGGTGATTCTCGTTTATTAAAAGCGATGCGCATAGAAACAAGCTTTGGTTTGCTAAAACCAGATTTTTCAAAGATCAGGATTAACTTCGAAATACCCGAGTTTCATGTTAAATTTATGCCTGATTTTCTTTGTACTCAGGACACTGTGCATATAGGTGGGAAACTACGGTGTCGTTTTTTGAAGCCATCATTGATTATGCCTATGGGGAACCATTTTGTTTCGTCGGGTCATTTGAATGTTCTAATTAATCTCGTTTCAAAAGACAAGCATTTGTTGAATCCCTCTGACATCTCACCGGGAGACAAAATGAATTTCGCTTCAGTAATCAAAATTTGTGATCCTCGAGTTTGGAATTTATTAGAGATTAACGTTCCGGGTAGCAAAGGTACGATTGCGTATTTGCGAGTCATGTATTATGTACTTATTTCTTACCTATGCAAAACTTTGACGAACACTGACAGAATTTATTTTGCATGGTACAGTGTTTTTTCTGAGATTTTGGCGCGCATGGATCAGAGATCAGCCGGATTATTCCTTGACTAAGAACTGTATAACTTTGAATACTTACGTCTGCATTGAATTAAATGCACATGCCTTGTTGAATTTAATGTTTGCATGTATCGGAACAAATTCATTACAGTTTTTTTTTACCGTGTCAATTCGGAAGTCAGCAGTGTGAAAGTTTTTATAGAAACTTACGATCTATGACGACAACATTTTCGACAGTGGTCAATTTCACACTTTTAGAAGCAATCCATCGAATTCAGCGCATTCAGTATCAAGCTGACATTTCCATTGAGGATTTTGAATCAAAAGGCGAAACATTATTTTTCCCCCGTACTCGTCATTTGAATACGAATTATGAAATTCAAGAAAATAAAATTTTCTCACCAACTGCAAGACTTTCCAGTACCGATTCCACACTTCTTAATTATTCTGACATAAAAAATTCTTTCTTTTGCTGAAAAATCAGCTTACGAAGACATTTCTCGGCTCGGCATGAAAATCGATATGAAAGAAGCAGAGGATATTAAAATTTAGAATTTGAAAACTGATTTGATTGTCTATAACAACGATACAACCCCAGATTCAGAAAATTCTGAGGTCGAAGACGATTCTGCATTATTCGATGAAAGTGTGGAAAATAATATGAACGACCAAGTTGATGAAGAAACCGAGGATGACATGAAAATTCTTCTTAATTTGAATGGAGAAATTGAACTGCCATAAAAAAAAGAATTCCTTAATTAAAACTTGATGATGAATGCACAATAGTTGCAGATGCTTCTAGTAATGAATACGTAGTAAGAAAATCATCTATATGTTCGCTTATGAACAGGGAAAAATCAAAGTTGAGTAGCGATCGGCTAGAAAGGGTCAAAACCTCTGACTATCAAAAGCTATCTTCACTTTCTAGAACGTCTAATTCTGGTCATATCGATTCTCTAGTTGTTTGTAAAGAAATTTTCATTTAGGATTGGGGACTGTTTAAAAAAATCGATAGCTCGAAATGTTTAGTAGGAATGGTTTTAGGTTTCGGTTATATGGAGAGAAAGACATGGAAAAGTCTTGAATATTCAAATAATTTCGGAAATGTTTCAGGAAATAAAAAACCTGTTGGGTTACTGTGTCAATGGTATAATATTGATAAAAATGGTAAATTATTACCAATTAACGTTTCTGTCCATGGATACATTTGTATTGATTCTTACAGAATAACGTTACCTTACCCAGACAAAGTTCAATCTAACATAAGTTTCAAGGAAGATGTATTTCTTAAATTTAAAAAAGAAATAGCAGTATTAGTTAAAAATAAAACAAGAAGAAAGTCAAAAAGTCGTAAATCCTCGAAGAAGTAATAAAATATTTATTAGGAATAAGAGTTAAAACTACTTTTGAAATCGATAAATATTTATTGCGTACCTGATTTTTATAAGTTTTCTATAGCAAAAAAATAAGTCACGTTTAGTTGTAAATTTTTATATTAACGAATACCAAAGTTATTGAGAATATTATAAGTTGTAAGGAAATATTTGTACGAAAAATAAGCGAATCGCAAAATGATAAATCATGTCAGAATCGCGCGATCCCAGCTGTGCCTTTTGTAAATATAGAATTTTCAATTTTTTTTTCTAGATGTAAGACGTTATTGTTAGAAAATTTCATTTTCAGTTGTAAATTTTTTTATATCAACAAAAACCAACAAATCAGTAAAAAATATATTATTTTCAATAAGATCATTTGTTAAGAAATTTGCCATTACCTTTAATAAAATTTTGTTTATTCAAAAAGTTATAGAATACTTATATGTGTTTTAGAGAAAATTTTGTGAAATATTTTACAGAAATTTACTAGAATAATTTTATAAATTGACATAAGCGAATTTCCCTTTTTTACGGGTAGGGAAATTCTCGTCAAATTTTGTTCACAGAAGAGTGCTGTGAAACTATTAAAGGGGCAGATTGAAATTTTTGTATTTTAAGGGTGGCCGGTTGACCCGCGAGAATTTAGGGAAAGTGAAACTTAACCCTTATGGGGAACTGTATGGAGAACCTACGCAACCCTCAATGCTGCGATGTAGGTTGAATTTTGGTATCGACGTTGAGCGGGGGGGGGAGTCGAATGTGGCAGTGAGGCGGACGATGGGGGCCTTGCTGCTGACATCGTGGTTAGGAGATATTTGGCAGGCAGGCGGTGGGAGACCCAGGGCGGCTGGAGAATAGCTTCCTTCCTTCCCTCCTTTCTTCTCCTTCTGGCTGCTAGTCGAGTCTCGTAGCATGGAAGATGGAAAAATGGGTATAGGAGAAAAATAAGCCGACTTGAGTAATTTCAAGTATAGCCTTTATTTCTTAGCTCAAACCGGTACCTCCCCCTCCAGGCAATGAGAGGTCGGGTACGGTTGTCGAAGTACATAATTCGGTGATCTGCTTATATCTACGCACTGAGCGAAGTCATATTCGCACGAATCGCGTATGCGCACCACACAGCACTTCATGTAATTAATATGGAAAATTGCGTAGCTTTACCGGTAAGTGTCCGAGAACAGGCGCCACCTACGGTAAAAATACCGTAAGGTCGCTCATTTTTCCGGATCGATCAAATAATTAAAAGTGAGGAAAAATCCCTTACGTCAAACCACAGGGTTGATCGATTCAGAAAGATGGAGCGGTACAACCGAAGATTTAACACTAATGTTATTTACAATGTATGACATGTCGATGAGCTGGGACCATTCACCTCGGTCGCCTCTACTCAACCTGGAGCGGTGAGGAGGACTTCCCACGACGGACTGGGACCATTCACTTCGGTCGCCTCTACTCAACCAGGAGTGGTGAGGAGGTCTTCCCTCGATGTCGTTACAGTAGAATTTTCTCTAGGTCTTCCTCGTCGGCGAATCGGAGGATTACTAGACTGATTCACTGGACCAATTACCGCTTTTTCCTTGGGCATCCTCTTCGGCGGATCGGGGGTAAAATAAACTGAACGCTTGATTGACGCTAAGGTTTGGAGGGAGCGGTGCTGTTGTAGTGTTGACCGTCTGGTTCAACGGGGTTTTTGTGGTCTACCTCTGCAGAGAATCAGAGGCATGCGAACAATTGTAGTGTTGACCATCTGGTTCAACTGGGGTTCTTCGTTGTCTACCTCGTCGGCGAAATCAGAGGGACACGAACGGGATCCTCTGGAGTGGTCACTATCTTATTCCTCAGTCATCCTCGTCGGCGAATCAGAGGCGCTGCAGGATAGATGTGGGTCACTATGGGCTTTGAAGAAGGCCTACTCTTAGGCCGTTCTCGACAACTAGTAATTGTTGGAGAGTGAGGGCAATTGTTGCTGATCTCCTGATCGGTAAGAGTGACTGTCCGGGGCTCGCTGGCCATAATTGTGACGCGTGGGCTTTTGTTGTTCGGCTGAACCGGTTTACTTCATACACTTGCCCTTGTAGATGACGTATAATAGGGTAAGGTCCTCTTCTTAATGGAGCTAATAAGGCGTTGAACTGCTTTGAAGCGTCTGACAATTGGTAGATTCTTAAATAAACGAGATTGCCCGGTTTGTAGGGAGAAATATCCGTCGAAGTCGTGGCGGCATTTAGATATTTTACCGTCATTTTCTCTGGCTTGAACAACTCTGTCCTTTGGATGTTGATAAGTTAAGAGGGGAAGTGTCCAATCACCAGGTCTATTTAAATTGTGTCCCAAGAGAATCTCACTGGGTGTGAGACCGGTAGCTGCATTTATTTTTTTTTACAGCAGTAGTTAGAACGAATGTTAAACGGCTTATGAAGTAATAATTTGATTTCGTAGACCATACAATTGGTTTGAGTCAGGGGACCCACAGGGTTAACGGTTTTCCGAAATCGAAACGAAACATTTAAAATTAATGTTCGGTAATCTGTCGGAATGTCAGATACCGTCTTAATAAACTAGGATCAAGATTGTCTACCGAAAAGGAGGGAGTGTGGTTTCCGAAATGAAATAATTGGTACCTCGGTTTTGTTTTCCAATATGGATACAATGGCGGAATCGGTCGTAGACTACTTGGTGCTCTTCTATCCAGAATATTGGAAATTTATTCCGAGATTAGAAACATCTCTTCTTTAGAATTTATAATCTAAATTACCCGAAAATATTTAGGGCAACTCCTTTTTTACTTCTTCCACTCTCACGGTAACTGGTTCATTTATTTAACTATAGGGGAGACAGGTAAGTCAGTAGAGGCCAAATCAAATAGAACTTAACTTATTTAGTTGTTAAATTAGAACGTAAAAAAAATTGGAACGGGTGTTTGTAGAGTAGATATACTCGAAGATAAACTAATGGGTGGTCAGCAGAGCCTTGAGTTAACCTTTTTGCCAGTTTCCCTGTTGGTCGGACGAAGTCTGCTATTCAGGGGAAACACGTTTAGGTCAATCACGGGTTTACCGAATGTGAAGTCCCACCCAAGGGAAGTTGATTTCAAAGCCTACCTGATGTACGCCTTAAGAATCCAGGGATGACATCCTTGTATGCTGGCGGTGAAGTTCTCTCAGCTGCAGGTGGACGATATCCAGGAGGCTGAGTTTCGGACGGGCCTGGTGTCGGTTTTTCCGTTCGCCAAGACATCGTAGAATGAGGAGGGGAGGTATTTGCAAATTCCGCAAAATCGGATTGATCAAAAAGAGAATTTGAAATTGAGGTATTATTTGGAGGAGTTCGTTCAACAGGCATTATTTTTCACCTTTGAAATTGTAACGATGTGAATCGTTACTTATAATAATTTTAGAGACCGAGACTTTCCTCGTTCGTTTGCTATAGTGAGTGAGAGTGGTTTCTCTCTCGTGGTCGTTCTGTCTGTCGCAGTTTTTCTGTTTTTGCTATAGTGTCGTTGCGAGCCAGGTGTTCGTTTTGCTTAGAGACTAGTTGAATCTAACGTTGCGCATGTTCGATGTGACGTAGTACATCAAACGACGAGTAGCGACCCTTTTTCCCCCTTTCTTACAGGTGTTTCATTGATGGAAGGGAGTTGATTTATGGAAATTCGGCGAGGATTGGACGGAGAGGATTTTGCGAGATTGAATGCAGGCTTCTGAGAAGTTCGTGGTTCCAGTTCATAAATTAAGAAATCATTATTCGCAAGCAAGTGTTACGAGCTGGTCGAGTTTTTCCAAATTGAGCATTTCTTAAGATTTTATATTAATTTTCATTAAATTTTGATTTATAAATTTTGATTGTATTTTTCTTAATTTAATTTTCTAAAATAAAGTTATAATAGTTTAGTGAATTTTTAAGCGTTTAATTGAAGCTTTCTAA